>NC_132859.1:7186472-7496472 GCF_048164855.1 Canis lupus baileyi
AGACGAACTTGTACAGATTAAAGGATGGCTGAGGGATATATCAACCAAATGCAATCTTTGGACCCTGTTTGAAATCAGAGTCAAAAAATAAAACCGTATAAAGATATTTTTGTAGTCATTTGGGGGCACTGAATACAAGAGATTGTCTCTTAAATGATATTATGAAATTATGATTAATTTTGTTGGATTATGTGATAATATTATTATGGTTATCAGAAAGAAAAAAGTTCTGATCTTGTAAAGATGTATACTAAGGTATTTATGTGTAAAATTGTATCGTATCTGAAATTTGCTTTAAAATAGTCCAGAACAGTGTGACTGCCTGGCTGGCTCAGTCGGTACGGCATCCAAATCTTGATCTTGGGGTTGTGAGTTCGAGCCCCATGTTGGGTGTACAGATTGCTAAATAAATAAATAAAAATAAGATATTTCAGAAAAGTAAAAAAATTAAAATAAGAAAAGTAGGAGCGTGGTCAATGAAACAAAAATGGCCAAATGTTGACAGGATGGGTGATGGGCACCTGAGAGTTTATTATACTATTTCCTTTACCTTTACTATTGTGTATGTTTTAATACCTCCATAATGAAGTGTTAAAAATAAATGTGATGAAAGGAGAAATAATCTATCTTTAGCTTTAGTAGTGAGAGTGTTGTACTAGTGTACTAGTGTTGTACTCGTGATAAAGTTTCACTAATACAGACCCAGGTCGAAACTTATCGAATTACACACTTTACATATGTGTGGTTTACTTCAATAAAGTTGTTTGACAAAACCATCTACTATAGGACCGTGGATACCTGGGAGCCCAGTAGAGATTACAAGTTTTCACGTACGTTAGCTCAACTGACGTGACGAGAGAGACCATTCGTGAGAACTTTTTGTGGCTAGAGACAGAATCTCAATTCTTTCTGACTTAAGACCCAAAAATGAGAAGAGAATTACTGTCGGACCTGGAATTTGATTGAACCCTACTGGTAAGCTAGTGAATTAGCCTTTTACTATTTCGTGGATGCTGGTAGAAGACACGAAACCCCTGGATCAGAGATACAGGACGTTACGACTCACGGCGCAATAAGCAGCAGGAGCATCAGCAGGCTCATTCGGTGACCCCGAGTCCTTCAGGGGTTACACAGCGTGGCTCAGATGGATGCTCTGCACTTGGAAGGTTTGCATCACAGCTGAGGAATACTGAGCTGGGGAGATCTATCACTTTTCTAGCAAGCGAGAAGAGAGCCTGTTGGTTGTTGTGGACGCAGACAGAAACTCATCTTTCAAGGCTGTTGCCTGCAAACAGCACTACGAGAAATGGCCCAGTAAAGAGTGGCCAGGGCCTTGGGTTCTTGGCAGTAAAAGGTCTCGTAGCAATGGGGACCCACGGAGGACTGTGTCTCTCCACAAGTATTAGGCCATATAGCTGATCATTCCTCTAGAGACGGAATTCCATAGCTTCAGGATCAAGGAACTCACATGATGCATTTACGCCTCTATCTCTGAGCCCTTGTGTCTGCTGTGTTGGCATTACTCTCAGACTAACTCTTTTATGTGGTACAAACACCTCCCGTTGGCCAGACTTGGGTCAGCCCCCTTTTCCCTGATCTATGGCCAGGGGGCTGACTGCTTTAGTTGGCCAAGGTCCGAGCAACACTGTATACTCTGTATATTTGGGCGAGTTATGCAGTACACGAAACACCACGTGTAAGGAGGCACCATTCATACCAGACCTCAAAGGTCTGTATGCGAATCACAACAATTTATAATAGATGGAAGTAAAATGCCCTGAGGAAGGGACTGCACGGTTGATCCTGGCCAGGGCCGTGTGTCCATCCCCAAATTGGGAGGTGAGGTCAATCCTACCCAAACTAGTATGGCCATGTAAAGTGACGCTGAGGAGCATTTATCAGGCGTGGGCATGGATGCCGGGCAGACGAAAACAACAGATGCTTACTAGAAGCCAAGACTAGTATCCCTATTTTTCAAGATGAGGATACAGAGGAAACGGTCCAAATCACATAAAACTGTAAGAAAGGACAGACCCAAACAGAGATGTGTCTGATCCCAGAATGCACTCCGTTTCCACCTACCCATTCTAATTCACTGTCCTTAACAGGACAAGTCTGAACCTATTTGGTGCTGGAATCCCTCCAATAAACCTCCCCCCCTCACCCATCTCATCTCAACCCTCACCATTCAAAACTGAATTGGCCCCAGGAGGCAGTCTTTACCACTCTCACACGTTCCTGCTAGGAACCAACCCATCTGAAATAACCGTTCTTTCCACAACTCAAAAAGCCTTATGCTTCTTTAAAGTCAAGATCGAAACTTCCATCACAAACTCCAACTTCTTTCCACAAAAGCAAAGATTTTATTACATCAGTGTGAAGTAACCCCAACTCCCCACTCAAGTTCCCCAATGGGGCTTCCATGCTAAGAAGCTGGAGGTCGTGTCTTTCCTTATAACACTTAATAGACAGCTTTTAGGACACCTAGCTGGCCCCAAACTCCACTTCTTAGAATTCTTTATACACCCCAACAAGATGGGCAGCCAGCAGCCACGTTTGCATTGACGTAGGCTGCAGCCCGGCCCTGGTCATCGGACAGGACATCTCCAGCTGACCTAAGCTGCACCAATCAGATTTTCCTCTGAGACCTGGACTTGAAGCCAAGATCTGGGAGGGCTTCATTTTCTAGTGGAAGGAGCTGGAATAGAGAGAACCCTAAACTCAAAACGTACAGGCTGGCTACACCTGGCCCTACGCTCTGGAAAGCAACGAGAGCCAGTTTGCAGGAAGAGGAGGAAAAAGAAGTACATAGTCTTCACGAGGAAGAATTAAAGAGCGCAAGTTGCTTCTTACTGGAGCCTCTCCAGTTCCCGATTCCCAGGTCAGGGCCTGCTAGCACCGCCTACCTCTTGTTTCCATGTGAGACCCCCTGGATCCCCGCGAAGGAAGTTCCCTGTCTGCCTTCCAAGAGCCTACGCAGACCTGACCCCACGCAGGGCACGCAGTAAGCGCTTAATTTTACACCTGCTGAATGCAATCATGGGGTAAACGATTTGCATGTTATTTCTCGTTATGTGGTTATCCAGACTTGCATTTACCAGGGTTATTTATGTTAGAGGTGGCCAGAGAGGTGCTGGAGGTGTGAGGCTGGTGGCACCAGGCGGGTGCCCAGGCGACGTACGCAGAGCCTCAGTAGAGGCCCGGCAGCGGGGATGGCACAGATGGGTACAGGGCAGGAGACTGAGGGGACAGAGCTAGGGAGAAGGGAGCGGGACTCCCCAGGCCCTCGCCAGGTAGATGGGGGCGGTATCGGGGCCACTCACCCAGGCCAACCAAAGGGAAGGGGAAGGAGCACATCCACAGGAAGCGAGGAGAACCGGGGGGGAAGCTACGTGCCCAGGCTTTTCTACCTTCTCTGAATCTCCGGAGCGCAGACAGCTGGAGAAACCAATTTTTAAAAATCACCTGCTTTCCATTATGGAGTCAGATTCCCCCTTTTATTACCATCCTTTTCTCAGCCTCAATGACAGCCTGTTATTGGATTTTTAATCTGATGAAATTGATGTTGAAGGAGAGGAATGTATTCGAGGCCTCAAGGTTATGTCAATTTTGCTGGTTCTCAATGATCCACGTTCTGGGTCGGGCCCTACGTGAATGAGGCTTTCCGGGGAATCCTCGATGAGGCCTGGGAGGCAGGGAGGACGATCGGGGAGGGTATTCGGGAGGCTCTCTCCTCCACCCCTCTGCCTCTCATCACTTCTAAGGACTAAACTTAGTCTCACCAAGCGAGATATCCAAGAATAAATAGTCCGGGAGATGCACCCCTACCTCTCCGCTAGCTCAGCAAGAGCAGGAGGGCACGGGTCTGACGTGGGGCAGGACAGAAAGGGAGAGGACACCAGCCTCCCCAGGGTACGTAAAAATGTTAAAAGCCTCATACCTTCGTGTGCACTGCTCGCTCTCTCTGGACTGCATCCTCCACCCCCTTCCCTGCTGCTCTGATTCCAGGCCCAACCGAACAAAACCCACCCAATCCTGTACATTGGTAGTTATGTTACGTGAAGACGTATTTTAAGAAAGCAAAACGGAAACACTCAACTGAAATAATGTCCCTTTTTCCCAGTATCTTCCTCCTACTTATCCACGAAGCACCTGTTTCACCCTCCTTTCTTTTCCCACCTCTGGGATGGTATTTCTCACCCTGCTGTGGAGTTTCTAAATGATTTTCGGCGGGACGGCCAAGTGATGATGAACAGCACAGGCACTGGAGTTAAAAACACCCAGATCCGAAGACTGGCTCCGTCACCTACCAGCTGCGGGACCCGGGGCAAGATGTTAAATAGCCAAGACCCTTAGTTTCTTCACCTATAAAATGGGATAATGGTCCGTGCATCATAGGATTCTTGTAAGAATTAAATGTTACGTGCCTACCAGGGTGCCTGAACGTGCAGTTAGCACTGTGGGAGAGAGAGCTATGGTTACTTTTCTTCCCCTTCTGGGCTACTAGCTCCCCGGGAAGTCAAGCCTGGGTCTCATGGTAGCCTTGGCCTCCGAACTAAATAAATCTTTGCACTTAGCTGACCAGTGGCCACAAGCACTTGACTCACAACCCCACCCTCATCTGTGCCCCGGGACTGAATTTTGGCTTGTGCCTGGAAGGATCCCTTGGAGACCAGGCCCCCCAGCCTGTCTGTTTTCTTCTCTCCGTGGTCTCCAAGTTGTCCTCACACCCTCCCTTGGAGTTGCTCTTATTAAACTACCAATTTGAGCAAGTCATCTCTCAGATGCAAGGGCCTGACTGAAGCCCCTAGTCCTTTCCATGAAGTGTAAGGACCACTTTTTCTGGCTGGCTGCACATCACTCATTCTGGCACCAACCCTACAGCTAAAGCAAGGACAGACAGACAAGAACAACACTTTTTTTTTTTTTTTAATTACACATGAATAAATTCTCATTGCAAAAAAAAAAGGAAAATAAAAAAAAGACAAAAGGTGAAACTACAGAAATATAGAAAATACCAAAAAAAAAAAAAATATAGAAAATACCAAGCAAAAGCTCCCCACCTCCCTTCACACTCCCCTCCGTAGAAACCATCACTGTCAACAGTTCACTATCTCCTTCTAGGCCTTTCTATGCCCTTTTGGCTCCGCAGAGAAATAGTAGTTTGTGTTTTGTTTGGTTCTTTATACTAAACAGGATTCTTTGGGGGTTTCTTGGTTGTGGCTTGTTTTTCCTATCGAGCAATTTGTCTTTGAGACCTTGTCCAAGTTGCAGAGGATTTTGCAGGATGGTTTTACACAGACGGTTTTCCTATTTGTTGAGGGACATTGAAACCATTTCCAAACTAAATGGTGATTTCATTTTAGCACATCTTCCATCCTATGAAATTATCATTTAAAAAGTCTAAACTCAAAGTAGGAAAAAAACACGAATTCTTGATTTTTTTTTTTTTTGGCATTCTGATTTGTTTGTATAGTCGCATATGACAACATCTTACAATAAAATAAAATACAAAATTTTATTCCTAGATTTGGTTCTATATACTTAAGCAGCATTATAATAAAAATAATTTAAGTTGGGGGGTCTATAATTTGCATTTCTTTTTACAGACAAGCTTTTGGGCTTTGCACAAGTGTATCATTAGTTATACAGTGCCATATAACAAATCACCCTCAGACTTAGTAGCTTAGAACAACACACATTTATCGTCTTACCATTCCTGCACATTAGCTTAGCTGGGTCCTGTGTTCTCGGGCTCAGGGTCTTATGAGTACAATCAAATTGTCAGCCAGTCTTGGAATCTTCCCTGGCCATTGGTCAGAGACATCAGTACCTTGTGGTGTGAGGCTTCTCATAGGGCTACTTGCAGGGTGGCAGCTGGCAGCTGGCTTCCCCCACAGACAGATAGAGAGCTAGATGGGTCTTAGCCTTTTTGGAACCTACTCTCAGAGGTGACATTCCATCACTTTGGTCACGTTCTAGTCATTTAAAGCGAGTTAGTAGGTCCAGCTGTCACCTAAAGGGAGGGGATTGCACAGGGAGGGTGCAGACACCAAGAGGTTGCATCTTCAGGGCTACTTACTACAAATACCTTGGCCTCTCCGTACCTGTTTTATCACCTGTAAACATATACCTTATAGGTCATGGTGAAGTTTAAAAGAATCAAGATATGTACAGTGCTTGGAACAGTGTCACAGGATGAGCACTGGGGAAATGTTAGCTAAGTATGGACGCAAAAAAAAAAAAAAAACCAATGCAAACGCATATACATGCGCTGTGCAATACACGGTACCAAGTCCATGCCGGTTGTTCAAGAAACACCCGTAATTACTCAGAAGTCTGAGCATGTGGAATTACCCCAGAAACAAAAGTACTTTATAAAAGTAAAAGTCTCTACCTCGGTCACCTCCAGAATTTCCCACAAGCTTTCCCCTCATCAGAAATTTCCACGCAGCAAGCTTCAATGCACTCCTGAGTCATCTTTAAATCTCAACAGAAAAGGTCGACCACACTTTGCTCTGAAAGCGCACACCATTTGCCTGAGTGCAGTTTGCAAACCACACCATTTGTAAGTTATAGAAAGAAGAGCGAGAGCTTGTCCGTCTACCTGGAGCATTTTTCATTGTGCTCAGCAGTTTGAGATTAGGGAATCAGCTGGGAGTTTTTTTTCTTTTTTTTATACAAGACCCATCCCAGTTTTGTTTTGTTTTTTTCCATCCCAGTATTTTATTTTTTAATAAATTTATTTTTTATTGGTGTTCAATTTACCAACATACAGAATAACACCCAGGGCTCATCCCGTCAAGTGCCCCCCTCAGTGCCCGTCACCCATTCACCCCCACCCTCCGCCCTCCTCCCCTTCCACCACCCCTAGTTCATTTCCCAGAGTTAGGAGTCTTTATGTTCTGTCTCCCTTTCTGATATTTCCCACACATTTCTTCTCCATCCCAGTATTTTAAAGGAAGAAAGGTTACTCAGTACACTCCTCATCTTTAAACAGTAGTACAAAGGGGGAGGTGGGTTAAGGAGAGGTGTCCTGCTTCATATGTGTCCCTTTTGCGCAATCCGGACTCAGGGATTGGGGGAAGGAGGCCAACCTGTGATCCAGCAGATGTGGTAAATGAGTCATGAATGAGGAGATAACAAAAGACTGGGCTTCCCCTCCGCCCCCAATCTCCCCAGGCCACGAGGTCACACATAAAACACAAGCCTGGCAACAGCAGCAACTCCCAAGAGCAAATAAACACAGCTCAGCATAGCACACATCCCCTTGCGGTACAGAGTGCTCTCACTCCCAGTGCTCACTGCAAAGGCCACCCTTCCCTGATTCAAAAGCCCCAAGGAAGGAACAAGAAAGAAGCAGAACTAGAAAGGCCAGTCCGGCAGCCTGGAGGGGGGGTCATCCATGTGGGTCAACCAGCAGGCCTGTCCACTCTTGTCCCACCTACCTTCAGCAACTGCCCAGAGGAGATTTTTTTTTTCTTTAATTACCCCAGTTGACCTAATCAAGAGTGCAGTGACGTAAAGAAGGAAACAAAAAGAAATTTCTTTATGCCACGGGAGGCATCTGACGGCGTAAGAGTGGATGGGTTCGTTGGATTATCAGAAAAATAAACCAGTTGTCTCTGCAGAGAACTGTTTTTCCTGTTGTTTCCACGTCTCCAAAACCAAATTGCTTCCTGAACCACCACGGCCAAGGGCAGGGAGCCTGGTTCTCAGGCTAAAGCCAGCATCAGGCTGGGGAGTGGCCAGCACCTACGCCGAGAGGCCAGAGGGGGAGGCGAGGAAGATAAATTCTGGTAATCAGTTCTACTCACATGGGCTTTAGATATTAAAAGTGGAAAACATTCTATTTTCGCCAATAAAAACGAAACCGTTGGGTGATTTTTGTTGTTGTCCCTCTTCCGTTCTATGTACTCTAAAAAGGAAAAAATGAAATAAATTTAATTTTTCCCCCTTTCAATTTCAGCTAGGGAAAGAACTTATGGAAAGTGTGCCCACAAAATCCAGTTGTTTTATTATCACGGGCCCTACGACTGTTTTCTGACTGTGTCGAGTGTGCTAATCTCAACTCTTTGACCAGACTGTAAGTAGGAGTTGGGTCTAAATGAAAGGGATATGGACTGGGAGATAAAACGGAGCTCTGGAGCGTTTTCCAGAATCATCAGCTGTTTTATCTTGAGCAGATTAATCTCCCTGCGTCTCCCCGTCTCCTCAACAATAAAATGGAGAAACAACAGTACCTGTCACTTAGGTTGTTACAAAATCCTGAGAATCATGTTTGTCCGGCACAGAGTGGACACTCCAAAAATACTAGTTATTACTCTGTATCCCCCCCGGGTTCCCTTCCGAAGACGCATTCAGCCTCGGTGCAGTGCTATTCAAAAATCTATGGTGGCCACCACTTCTCATTGAGGTAAAGCACCCACCAGGCCTGCTGGGGTTCCCCCAAGTCTCCGTAAAGCCCCAAATGCCTTCCCCTGCCGGCCCTTAGCCCCCATACAATGTCTGCACCCCCATCCCACCCCAGCTATGCAGCTCAAGAGGGAGCAGTTCTTGGCATCGCTCCCTCACTGGGATGAAAACCCAATCAAAGCCATTCTCAGGGCCCAAAGGCAAGGGCTGGCGCATAATAAATGTTCAGGAAAAAGTTCACTGAGAGATCGACTTGACATCACGTCTATTCATTTTTTTTTCAAGACTTTGATCAAATTTCGCCAATTCTATGCATGTAGTCTTCCCGGACGCCCGTGCAAGAGGGAGCTGTGTTCCTTCCCGGCTCTCACGGCCTATTTCTGAGATGATTTTGTGCATTCAACATTCCCCGACCAGACTTAAAAAAAAAAAAAAAAAAAAAAAGCTGACACGGAGCAGCGCTGCTTGGGCCGGGCCTGGGGCTCCTCCATGTGGGTGGGCCAGGGGCGCGGGGCTACCAAGTCCCTAAGTCCTGCGGTCCCGCCTATCCGAGGGCTCCTGTTTCTCTCCCACTTTTACTAACTGGACAGGGAAGCGCCCCGAGGTCCGAGCGGCCAAGCGCAGGCGTCGCCCCCCACCCCCCCACCCCCGCGGGGGTCACCCAGGCTGCCGGGGCCTCCACGCCCTGCCCACGGCCCTCGCACCCCCCCTGCCCGCGGGCCCTCCCGCCTGCCCTGCCCCGCACCGGCGCAGCCCAGCGTCGCCAGGTCCGGGGGAAACCCCGGGGAAACCCGTAGGGCGCGAGCCCCCCCACCCCGGGGACCCCCCAGCCCCCAGCCCCCCAGCCTGGGGACGCCCACTGCTCCCCCTACCCCGGGGACCCCCAGCCCCACCCTCCCCCGGGGACCCCCACCCCGGAGGCCCCCACCCCGAGGACCCCCCACGGCTCCCCTCACCCTGGAGACCCCCCATCCTGGGGACCCCCCACGCTCCAGCCCGGGTACCCCCCACCTGGGGACCCCTCCACCCCGGGGACCCCCTACCACTCCCCCCACCCCGGGGACCCCCCCATCCAGAAGACCCCCCACCCTCCAGCCCGGATGACCCCCACCCCAGGGACCCGCCCCACCGCTCCCTCCACCCCGGGGACCCCCCAGCCCCTCTCCCCCCACCTGTCCCCCCACCCCGGGGACCCCCCCATCCAGAAGACCCCCCACCCTCCAGCTCGGATGACCCCCACCCCAGGGACCCGCCCCACCGCTCCCTCCACCCCGGGGACCCCCCAGCCCCTCTCCCCCCACCTGTCCCCCCACCCCGGGGACCCCCGCACCCCGGGGACCCCCCACCACTCCCCCCACCCCCAACCCGAGGACCCCCCACCGCCCCCCCACACTCCGGGGACCCCCCATCCTGGGGACCCCCCACGCTCCAGCCCGGGTACCCCCCACCTGGGAACCCCTCCACCCCAGGGACCCCCTACCACTCCCCCCACCCCGGGGACCCCCCCATCCAGAAGACCCCCCACCCTCCAGCTCGGATGACCCCCACCCCAGGGACCCGCCCCACCGCTCCCTCCACCCCGGGGACCCCCCAGCCCCTCTCCCCCCACCGCTCCCCCCACCCCGGGGACCCCCGCACCCCGGGGACCCCCCACCACTCCCCCCACCCCCAACCCGAGGACCCCCCACCGCCCCCCCACACTCCGGGGACCCCTAGCCCCACCTCAGGGGTCCCCCCACCCCGGGGACTCCCCACCCTCCAGCCCAGGTACCCCCCCCCCGCCCGGGCACCAGGACTAGGAGCCGCCCCGCGCCCCGCGCCCGCCCCGCGCCGTGACTCAGCCCGGGGAGAGGAGCCCCGGGTTTTCCGCCCCCGCCCGCCGGGGGCCTGCAGCTCGCGCCCGGGGAAGCGCCGGCGTGGCTCCCGGGTGGGGCCGGAGGACCCGGCGGCGGCGGGCGGGGCGGGCGGAGCGGGAGCGGGAGCGGGCGGAGCGGGAGCGGGAGCGGGCGGGCTGCTCGGGGCCTGGGCGGCGGCGGCGGCGGCGGAGGCGGAGGCGGCCCCGCGGGTCCCCGCGCGCCGGGCGGCCGCACACGTGTCCCGGCGTCACGTCCGCGCGCGCCCCCGGGGCCTGCGTCAGCGGCCGCTCGGAGCCGGGCCGGGAGCGGCGCGGCGCGGCGCGGCGCGGCGCGGGGGTCGGGCCGCCGCGGGGCCGGGGCGGGGGGCCGGGCCGGGGGCCGGGGCGGGGGCCGGGGCGGGGCGGGGGCGAGCAGCGGCGCCGGGAGCGCGGCGGCCCCGCGGAGGCAGGCGGCCGCAGCCCGATGGTGGCTCGGGAGCGCGATGAGCCGCCCGTCCTCCACCGGCCCCAGCGCTAGCAAGCCGTGCAGCAAGCCGCCGCCGCCCCAGCACGCCCCGTCCCCGGCTGCGCCCCCGGCCGCCGCCACCATCTCGGCCGCGGGCCCCGGCTCGGCCGCGGTGCCCGCCGCGGCGGCGGTGATCTCGGGCCCGGGCGGCGGCGGCGGCGGCGGCGGCGGCGGCGGCGGCGGGGCCGGCCCGGTGTCCCCGCAGCACCACGAGCTGACCTCGCTCTTCGAGTGCCCCGTGTGCTTCGACTATGTGCTGCCCCCCATCCTGCAGTGCCAGGCCGGGCACCTGGTCTGCAACCAATGCCGCCAGAAGCTGAGCTGCTGCCCGACGTGCAGGGGCGCCCTGACGCCCAGCATCAGGAACTTGGCTATGGAGAAGGTGGCCTCGGCGGTCCTGTTCCCCTGCAAGGTAAGCCCGGGCCCGCCCGCTCGGGCTCCAGAGCCACGCGGCACCCCTCTTACTTAAAGAAAGTGGGGGGGGGGTGCGGGGAGAAGAGACCGACCCACCGGTGCGTGCGCGCTCCCCTCCGCGAGCCCACCTGTCCACGCCGGGAGCACCTCCGAGGCCCGGGCTGAGGGGCGCGCGAGCCGTCGTTCCTGGAGGCGGCGCGGCTCTTGCCACCCGGGGACCCGGGGCCCCGCGGACGCGCGCCGGGTGCTCCGCAGGCCGGGGCTGCACGAGTGCAACTTGGACCTGGAAGCCGACGGGGGCGGGGGGCCTGGGGACGGAGCACCGAGGGACGGGCCCCCGAGGCCTCGCGCACCCCGCGCCCGCCCGACACGTGGGAGCCCTCGGGAGCGCAGCTAAAACCAGGGCGCCCGCAGCCTGCTCTCCTCCCGCAGCAGCGAGAAAACCCTGCAAGCCACGCCTCCCCCTCCCCTCGCCTCCCAGGGACCTGGGGAGAGATGGGTGTTCGCGCCGCGTGGGGCTGGCGACCCACGTCCGTGGGCAACGCAGCGGGGGGGACACGCGACAGCTGCTGCGCTTCTTCCGAGGCCACCGCCTGCTTTCGTTTTAAGAAAGTTACCGGGGCTCTTGCAAAAAAAAAAAAAAAAAAAAAAATGCAAACCACACTCCGAGTCTTAAGAAGAGTCAAGGGAGAGACCAGAGACCTCTCCCCCCACCCCTCCCCACCGCTGTTTGATTTCCCCGGATAGCTTCCCAGATTTTTTCCCTTTTCCTTTTCTAGCAACATTGAAGTACATTTTCAGAGCTGAACCTGAAGCCGTGGATGTCAGTGTGTGTCGGGAAGGTTCCTGCACACAAACAGTACACACACATTCTCCAGGCACAACTTGTACAAGTTGCTGTTCTGAAGTCGTCACGCGTGTTTTTCTGTGTCTGAAACGTGGCTCTTCTCACTGTACTTTGAAGGGCTGCATAGTGTTTCATGGTGCGGCCCCATCATAGCATCTGCTTACTTACGTCTCCCCCTTAAAAATCCTCAGGAGCAGCTCCAGAGACCCGTTTCCCTACAGTGCCTCATTAGAACTTAGAGCCAGACCAGAAAGTCCATTTTTGCAACTTAGAAATGGAAATAATGTCATTAATACTTTTGAGTTGGGGTTTTTTTTTTTTTTTCTTTTTTTTCTTTTTCTCTTTGTAAAAGTAACTGTTCGCCTCTTGGGCCATCTGAGCTGTCTTGCGTTTCTCCTTGATGCTGCTTATTTTTATAGGGCAAGAGCTTACTTTTAAATTAAAAATAATCCACCAGAGAGTTGAAGCTTGGGACTCGAGTCAGTAGAATGAGTGTTTTAATTTGGTCTGTGCCCTGCCACAAATCCAGTTTAAAATAGCATATTCAAATAAAGGTTTTGAAGCTGTGTTTGGGCTGTGGGTTTTCAGTTAACCTTAATATATCACTCTGCTTCCAGCCACTTCTCATATAATGCTAACTAATTCACCCAACCCAGTAGGTGTTTCTCATAAAATTTGGATGAAATATTTCTGTAATTTTTTAGGGTCATGAAGAAGGTGGCAGGCAGCCTAGTGATCGAGAGAGGATTTGGTGTTCGTTGACATCACAGGGGGCATTTGATGTTTGAGATACGTTGTGGGGGCTGCAGGGGGTGCCCCACAAGATTTCTGGGGAGCTGTCTTTTCAGCTGTTTTCCCAGACCTTCCGTGGCTAATAGAAGAAATGGCTTTAGGTGAACTGCAGTTCACAAAGGAACATTTGGTATCAGTCAGTATTCTAGAACTTATTTTTAAAGAAGCATATCTCCTAAGAGCATTGTGTTGCTCCCGAGAGGAAGGGAAGGAAACAGTTATGCTCCTTAAAGTGTGAAGTTTCACTTTCAGGATCTAGGGGTCCAGTTCCTATTGAAACATCTTTTCTCCTAATGTACCATATGCTAGTGAAACCCTTCTTGAAGAACAGTTCTCTTGGGACTCGGGGGTCCTCCGTGTTTCTGTACTTGTCAGTGACTTTCCAAGTCCCCGTTGCGTACGAAGGCAGGTGGGGAAAGCCATCACTTTGCAAGCTGAAATTAAAGAGTCAGCCATTCACCATTCCCCTACAGCCCAGGCGCCATACGGCCTGGAAAGTGATCTTGGGGTCCCTTCCGCGTGTGAGGTTTACAAGGCTGGAGGATGCCTGCCTCCACTTTGGTTGACCAGTAATCCGAACTACTGACGGCCCAGCTCAGCCTTTTAGTCCCCATGAACCCAACTTGGATGTGTGTTTACAGCAAGCACCAAAGATAGTGTCGGCTGAGGAGGGCCGAGGGAGGTAGCGAGTGCCAAGACCTGTGTCACACTTCAACAAAACAGGCCTGTGTCGCTAGCCCTCGGCTGGCTTGTGCTTGCTCCTGGAAATCAGAGGGACTGCCTTGTCACTGTCCCTCCCTGCTCTGAGTCTCTCCCACGTGGGCTGCCCCATGTGAGGAAAACAACGGTGGATGCAGTACCAGAGCCCAGGTCTCAAGGGTAGCACCGGGCTGCCACTGTTGGCTGAGAGACCACCTCTTGGGGACCTTGATTTCGTCACCTGTAAAGAGGGGACTGAACGGCTTGACTTCTAAGGACCTGTAGCTTCTAGAATACCATGAAAAGAAGGGCAGCTGTCTGGAATGGTTATAGGGTGCCCTCCGTGTGCGGAGGTCATCGTTTATTAGCGGGCCTTTCTTCTTTCCAGGTGAAGAAACAAGTGCCCCTAGAGAGATTCCCTGACTTGTCAAGATGAGTAGGCCAGGTCCTGAACCAGCACCCCAAAGGCTTGCCTCCTTTGTGCTACATAGGGATTTTGCAACTGACCCTTTACCTCAAGGCTCCAGATTGTAACTTACGGTTGACACCAGCTAACAAAACCATCTGATCGGAGGAGTTTACTAGCTCTGATGGGAATATCCCAGTGCGCTGATGGGAATATCCCAGTGCGACAACATACGTGTCCACTGTAACGTTCACTGCCAGGAATTCTGTGAGCTGTGTGGGAGGGAAAGGCCAGGGGGAGATAGCCTACAATCCTAATATCTGGGGGCAGTCATCACGGCTCTGGACTGCTCATGCTTCAGGTGGCCCGAAAGTGGATTTGTTGCCAAGTGGCTTCTTGCACAGGGATGGGGTCACTTAACAAAAGGCACGGATGCTGCAGGTGTCTTTGGCAGAAGGCACCACAGGCATCGTTAGCTCAGGTCTCCTTTGAAGAAAAGGATCTCTAGCAGCCTAGGGCTCTCTTCCACTTGTGATATTTTTAGTCCATTCTATGGCTTGCTCTACGCCCGAAAAGTTTTGACATCCTGTTCCCATATTGCAAACCCACCATCTCTCCGTGGCGTGTGGGTGTAGGGGGAGAAGTGAAGGTTGACACATTGGGGCCCCCACTCAACAGTGTATTTTATTTTAATATCAGCCAAGTATTTCTCTCCAAACTGTGGGGAACGCTAACCCACTCCAGCCCACTTACACTATGATACATTTTCTCTGCGTTTCTTGTTTTCCTTTGTTTTCTCTAAAACTTTCTAGTAGCGCATCTTCAAATAATTATTGAACAGGAAAGCCTCAGTCAGACAGTCTTCCTTGCATTTGGGTTGCTTTTGCTCAGCTCTGGATGATTGGCAGGGGTGGCAGTGTGGATGTAGCCTGCTAGACCTTGGGATTTTTTTTTTTTCCGAGAAAAGCCAGAAATCTGAATTTTTAAAATGCTAAATATCTCAATTTTCTTAACATTGGCATTGAATTCATATTTAAAGCCAGAACTCACAGGCCAAACCAGCCACGTCTGGAGACTAAATTCCAACTGCCAGTGTGCACCTTCTGACCTGGTTGTCTTTTAGAAAGCATTTACTGAGCCCTGGAAGTTCTCATTTTACTCTTACCGCACATGGACTTTGGAATTCTGAGAGGTCCCAACTGGACAGGATTTTATAGCTTATTTTCATCTATATTTTGCCAAGAGAATATTCTGTTCTGGCCCCTGGGGAAACCTGAACTGTTGTCCTAGTGACTGGATGTTTGACTTTCAACAGGTCAGTTTATTTCTTTGGACTCGGGTGTCTTTAAGAGAAAGAGTTGCACTAAATCATTATGTCAAGCATCTTTGGGGCGCCTGGGTGGCTCAACTAGTTAAGCGTCTGCCTTTGGCTCAGGTCAGGATCCCATGCTCCTGGGAGGATCAAGCCCTCAGTCCTGCTCCCTGCTTACCAGGGCATCTGCTTCTCCCTCTCCCTCTGCCCCTCCCCACCATTATTGTGTGCTCTCTCTCTCTCTCTCTCTCTCAAATAATCTTAAAAAAAAAATTTGGGGGGGGAGGATCCCTGGGTTGCTCAGCGGTTTGGCGCCTGCCTTTGGCCCAGGGCGTGATCTTGGAGTCCCGGGATCGAGTCCCACATCGGGCTCCCAGCGTGGAGCCTGCTTTTCCCTTCTCCTGTGTCTCTGCCTCTTTCTCTCTCTCTCTATGTCTATCATAAATAAATAAATAAATCTTTTTAAAAAAAATTTTTTTAAAAGAATCTTTTTGTGCCCTAAAATTCCAGAATCTAATAAACTGTCCCAGGGAAGAGAGCAGTAGGCAAGAGACAGACCTGGATTCCCATCCCGGCTGTGTGTGACCTCAGTCCAGTCACATACTCCCCTGAGCTTGCCTGTTCATCAGTTAAAAAACATGGAGATAATACCTAGCTGGTGGGTGCTCTGAGATCAGATTAGAGCTTTAAGTCTTTTGCTTCACCATTTCAAATGGAAGGTGGGTGTTATCAGGGTGGTTGCTAGGTGATGGGTGATCCGTCACCTAGAAGTCTGAGGGGATACGCCAGTGTGCAGGAACCATTTCGGAGATCTTTTCTTCATCTAAAAAGTTCCCCTGAGACAAGGACCAGCTCCTCTGGACATTGCCCTTGCAGTCTTCACTGCCGCCCAGGGTTGGGACAGGTTTACTCACGAAAGCCTGCGTTGGCAAGCCAGGTACATGGACAGTGAGGCTCAAGATTTTTCGAGAACACAGTTGACAGAGGTTTTTCGGTATAAAATTAAGAACAGAAACACTGGAACGCTCTGTTGGACACTAAAATCTAATGCTGACTCTACACGGAGTTGGCCACCACCTCCTAGGACTAGGAGTAAATCATTGTTACTCAAGGTTGACCTTTGGTACAACCAGAAGGGGGGAGGGGAGAGCCAACAGGTGCAGCAGGTCTGGCCTAGAAAATCCCCAACCTGAGATTAGCTTCCGCTCTGCCGTTCTGTGTCAGATCCCTTTTCCTGAAGCTCCATACAAAGTGCCCTAACCAGAGGACCACGGGGAGCCCTTCTCATAAAATGTCTTAAGAGCCAGACTTGTGCATCTGATGAAATTTGTGAACAGTGGCATTTCTCACTCAAACTCATAAGGCCCCGCTCCTTGAGAGGGGCACACGGTGTGGCCACACGTTTGCTAAAGTGAGTTCCCGGCGTTCAGGGCCCTTGTGTATCGCCGGCGACTTGCGCAGGACGTGATCGTACCCGGGGCATCAGAATGCGACCCCGCTCTGCACATCCTGCATGAGAAAATCAGAAAGCTAAACATTTTTCCTGATTAAATGTGTCTTTATATTAAACCTGAGGGTGGCCTCTCACAGGCTTCTAAGAGACACTGAAAATCCGCTAGCAGAATTGCATCAGCTTTACCCCAAATGCCCATCTAGCTCCTCATTCTTTTTTTTTTTTTTTTAATTGAGAAACTGTTCTCGTTTCCAGTTTCTGCAGTGATTTTTAGACTCTATGGTGTCTGTGAGGAAGGTCACCCTCCCTCCCAGTTTTCAGCCACAGACACTGTAGAGGGATGAAAGCTACACCTGTGTTAAATGTGTGGGCCTGGGCCCCGTTTTAAAACTTGGAATCAACAAAGGTAGTGTCTTTGGGTTACTCCTTCCCCAGGCTCCCTCTTCCTCCAGTAGTTTGGAGGGAGGCCCTGTTCGAACCTTCTAGTCCAGACGCCTGCTCCAACCCTACCTCTCCAGACTCTCAGTGGCTCCTTGGTAAAATGGGATACCGACTGGGTTGCTGTGAGGATGGAGCATGGTAATAATTCATGCGAAGCGCCTAGCACTGCCCCAGCACAGAAGAAACACTAAATAAATGTGCACAGTTAGAAGCTAGCAGAAAACAAGTGGCCAGTGTCTAAGGTCAGTCCAGGCATAAACTTGAAAAAGAAGGAAAAGAATCTGTTTTCTCCCACAGATTCCCCCACTGAGCTTCTCACTGAGGTTTTTATACACCTGGACGCATTGGCCCTGCCATTGGTTTTTCAGCGACAAGACTTCTCTTTTCATTTCTTTACTGCCTTTAGAAGAGAAAGCCTGGTTAGATTAGGCAGTGTTTTTTAATATGCATATTTTATTTTAAACATTAGAAAATATGGGGATTTTTTTTTTCAAAGTAGGCTCCATACCCAGCGTGGAGCCCAATGTGGGGCTTGAACTCATGGCCCTGAGATCAAGACCTGAGCTGAGATCCAGAGTTGGACTCAACCGACTGAGCCACCCAGAAGCCCTTGTAAAATATGTTTTTAAAAGTCATGATCATTATTTTTAAATGTAGGATATATATATATATATATATATATATATATATATATATATATATGAAATTAAAATCTCTTACAGTCCTCTCACCTGGAAAAAGCCATGACACAAACTTAACCTCTACATCAATGGAGTTTCACAGTCGAAGAAAAGTAGGTAAGATAGGAAACCACACACTATTTCATAGCATATTTTTTCATCTAACACATAGTGACTGCTTTTCACCATTGCTAAGTAGCCTCGAAGGTCGTGTTTAATGACTGCGTAGTATTACAACAGTACTAGGGTTACCTAACCAAGCTCCCATTTGTGGTTGTTTAAATCATTCTATTTCCTTACTGTTAAAAAAATTTAGTTTTTGAAGTACTGCTGTAATAATGCTCGTGCATAAGAAAGTAATTATTTCCTAATGATAACTTCTTAGAAGTTGGATGGTGGGGCCAAAGGGCATGTGGAGAAATCAAAAAGCTTTTGATAGCAGAGTCAGATTGCGTTCTCACTTGAAATCCTTCACAATTGAGCCACACCTGGGTGGCTCCGTGGTTGGGCATCTGCCTTAGGCTCAGGTCGTGATCCCGGGGTCCTGGGATCGAGTCCCGCATCGGGCTCCCCGCAGGGAGCCTGCTTCTCCCTCTGCCTGGGTCTCTGTGCCTCTCATGAATAAATAAATAAAATCTTAAAAAAAAAAAGATCCTTCACAACTGAGTACCCATCTCTCTCCAGCATCCCCTACAGTGGGTGTTAATCCTTTTGCTTTTCTTAATGCTACTGCCTCCCTTTTCTCCCTGGGGTAACCTCAGGCCAGAGCTGGCTCCTCTTGATTACCTACTAACTTTTCATCATATCTGCCCTTGCCTGGGAATCTCCTGTAGCCTGTCCCTCCTACACACCCTCTGCCCACCCAGTCATTACCTCACCCCCGACCTCCTCCTTCTGTAACTAAGTCCCACCGGGGAGACAGAGGTGCCAGCAGCACCCTTCTGAAGTAGTAAGAGCAGAGAGGAGTCTGGAGACCTTTACGCAGTGGTGGGGTCAGAGCTGCATTCTGAAGGACAAGCAGCAGGTTGCCAGTGAAGAAGGAAGGGATGGAGGATCCCCATGGGGTTACGTCGGGAGGCCAGAGGAGCTGCTTGTACAGACTGTTGTTTACCTTGTCTGAACTACATATATGATCTTGTTATTTTCCTAGTTACTTTGTAAAGAAAAACAGGCCACAGTATCCTCTCTGAGACATTTGCCCTAAGTCCTGCAGCCTGTAAGTCCAGGAGACAGAAGCTGCAGCATGGGCCTTGTATCACACACACGATGCCTCTTCCACCTCACGCTCCTGCCTTTTCCGCTCCCCGCTGCACCCCACTGAGGAGCAGTGATCCGCCTTTCCATTCCAAATTCACATACCGGCTTCTGGAGGGATGGCAGTGGAACCAGAAGGCCCCGCTTATTAGGACTGCCAGGTAAAAATACAGGATGCCCACTTAAATTTGAATTTCAGACACACAACTTTTGGTGTAATTTCAGACAATTTTTTTTTAGTGTAAGTATAACCCAAATACCGCCTGACACCTACTTGGGCATCTTGTATTTTTAGTTGCTAAAAATCTAGCACCTCTACCACTTAAGTTTCCTGGCGAATTCGATTGCTTTCGTTGAGAAATAAAGACTGTGGAAGGGACGTCACACTGTTCGAA
The DNA here is from genome assembly GCF_048164855.1 of Canis lupus baileyi. Classification (NCBI taxonomy): domain Eukaryota; kingdom Metazoa; phylum Chordata; class Mammalia; order Carnivora; family Canidae; genus Canis; species Canis lupus. The sequence goes on from NC_132859.1 coordinate 7,205,941, forward strand.
GAGTGTCGGGACAGTCAGTGTGATTATGCAGCGGGAGCCTGGCCTAGAAGAGTAAGGACAGACTGAAAAAGTGGGCACGGTACTGGTGGTGTGGCGTAAAGCCTTCAACTCTGGCTCTTCCTGTAGGGTGGCTTTCTTTGCTTGAGCCTACGCTCCGGAGAGACCTTACAGACCTGGTTCTCCAGGACAGTGTGTGGTGGCCTGTTGACTCTGGCCGTGGTCAGATGAGAAGCATATTCAGTCAAAACTCAACCTTCGTTTACAGTGTCTAAGTTGGGGACACCTGGGTGGCTCAGCGGTTGAGCGTCTGCCTTTGGTTCAGGTCACAATCCCGGAGTCCCGGGATCGAGTCCCGCGTCAGGCTCCCTGCATGGAGTCTGCGTCTCCCTCTGCCTGTGTCTCTGCCTCTGTGTGTGTGTCTCTCATGAATGAATGAATAAAACCCTTAAAAGAAAATAAATTTTAAAAACTAATAAAGCGTCTAAGATGAAAAACAAACCCCTGCCAGCCCAAGGAGTCTTCATAAGGCCTCTCCCATAGCAGGTGTCCTCAGAAGACTGCACTAATATGGCACCAAAGTCTTCCAAAGAGACCTGTAGTAAAAGACCTGCCTGCAGCCCAGGGTTTGTCAGGGTTCTCTTGGGCAGAAGGAAGAATTTTTGAGCCCAAGATTGTTGTTGATGTTGTTGTTGTTTTTAAGATTTTACTTATTTATTCATGAGAGATACAGAGGCAGAGACACAGGCAGGGGGAGAAGCAGGCTCCCTGCAGGGAGCCTGATGCGGGACTCGATCCTGGGACCCCGGAATCATGACCTGAGCCAAAGGCAGACGCTCAACCACTGACCCACCCAGGCGCCCCAAGCTCAAGATTTTAATTAGAATTGCCTTCTCCAGAAGCAAGTTCATGAAGTCAGATGTCAGTATTTTCTTGGTCTCACCACCGTCCGATGGTGCGGGCACTGACCGGACGCTGGCTTCTCGTACTACTTTGGGGAGAGCTTCATGGCACCATTGGTGGAGAAGTCTCTCTTTGCACCTCCTCGTAGTGGAGATGAAGGATCCAGCACCTGGGTCACTGAGGATCCGCTAAGGTTCTTAGAGGAAGGCCGCCAGACGGATGCAGGCTGAGCATCACAGTGAAGGCACCAGAAGAGAGTTCACTTTGCCCTGTTGCCCGAGTGTGAACTTCATGAGAGTCCGGGGGTGAGATGTCTGTAGTTTTGTCGACCCGCCCAGAGCTGGTATGGGAGGCTCCATTCGTGTCACACACACACACACAAACACACACACACACACACACACGAGGTAGCTGAGCTCCAGCTGTATCCTGCAGTGGCCGTAAACCCATTATAAGCAAGAGGAGTACCTAGCTGTCCAAATGACAACAGTATCGTCGTCTCCCCATCTCTGTGAGGTTTCAGAGGGGCTTCAAACACACCCACCCCAAATAGTTTATGTAAATAAAACATGTGAGAAGCATTCATCAAAAATAGCAAACCCGTAGTGACTGAAGTCGAAAATAAACATTTTCCCTCGTGTGATCTCAAGGGCTTTTGAATTTTGAATTTATTTTTGAAATCTAAGGTCCATCGTAAGACTTTCGATTGAAGTAAAATTAACACAGTAAAAAGAACAGTCATCTTCTGCAGAGAGATCTAATATTTATTCATTTACCGACACGTATCAGGTGGGCGGGAAGCAGGCAATAAATCAGTAAATCAGTGAACGAAGTTAATAGACACCTAAGTACCTAGAAAATAACCTGGGATCATCATCCGCTGGTTCTGACAGATTATCACACTTTGAGGCACAAAGGAGCTAGTTGGAATTGCTAGAGGCCCTTTTAAAAAGTGATAAAGTCTAAGTTGAACCTGTGGCTAAAAGGTAAGTTGCAGCACGCTTCAGTTCTAGGTGAGGTTTAGCCCCGACCCCCATATGAGCCAGGTGTCGAGATGCTGAGAAGATAGAGCCCTCTACCACTAGTCCCCGAATGATCTGCGGATCATACATGAGGCAGTCGCCAGCTGAACCTCCTCTACCTCAGTGAGGTCACCTCCCCAGCAGTTAAAGGGGGTTACCTGTTGTAGGCAAAAGGGGGGCGCGGGTAGCTTCATTCCTGGAACCCCTTTCTGACCTGTCTGGAGCCCCAGAGAGGAGTATCCCTTGGACCATGAAGCACGGTGGATCCCGCAACTGCAGTGGCTTGAAACTGTACAGGCCGGGGCCACAGGTGTGTGAGACACCCAGACTTTTATAGGATCAAAGGAGCAAAGGAGGAAGCTTTGTCCTCTATGGGGACAGGAGGGAGGTCAAAGAAGTGTTGGTTCTTATAACAACCCATGTCGTCTTCATTGATAAATGTTATGGGTTCAGTAAGATGCATTCCAAGGGCTTCTAGTAAAAGACAAACTATTGACTGACCTTGCATTTACCTGTAGGTATGCAGTTAAACGTATATTCTCTTTATACAAGAAAAAAAAAAAGCCAGGTATGATAAAAAACTCAATTCGTGCCACCAACTCCCCCAAAAGAATCTCTGTCCCATAAAGGATAAATATGGGAACTCAGTCCCTGGATTCTTTAACACATTTTTATTTTTATTTTATATGATTTCAGATTTCCACAATAGTTGTAATAGTAATACAAAAATATTCGTATATGCCCTTTACCCAGAGTCACCAGCTGTTTCCTTTTTGCCCATTTGCTTTAGCATTAGCATTCTCTACTCAGACATACATTTATGTAGCCGTTCGCATGGAAATTGGAGGCGTCCTGCCCCTTTACCCCTAAAGGCTGCACTGTGTTTCTCCTAAGAACAAGGACGTCATCTTCTGTGATTATGGTCCAGTTACCAAAATCAGGAACGGTGACATGCGGTCGGTACTAGTATCTAATCCCAAGTCCATATCCCAACTTCAGTCGCTGCCCCCAATAATACCCCCTGTGGCAGCTTTGGTTCCCCAGTCCGGCGTCCCGCACTGCAGTTAGCCACATGGGTGCATTTTGTGATCACTACAGCTCATTGGATGCACAGAACAGCACAAGTTTGCTCGTGCTCACTCTCAGACAAGGTCATTTCTTGGATTTCATTCAAACGTTTATGAGCATCAACAACAAAATATTAAAAAAAAATATATTGATTGTGCTTTGTTTTTTCCTGAGACCCCCTCCTTTGAGGTGCCGGCAGGTATTTTGCTAACAGGCCTCGGTTTCCTTGGAGGTGTAAGCAGGCGAGGGCCCAGGGCGGTTACCCCACAGTCCCCGAGCGGGGACGTGCCTGTGGCCCAGAGCTCAGGGCCCCTCCACTGTAGGCGACTGTTGATGGTTGAAGCTCAGGAAATCGTTCTGGAATTGCATGGACTCACGTTTAATTAAATAGATTAAGTGACTTGTTCTAAAGCAGTCACGGGATCCATGACCTTCCCTAGCACCCCCGGCCAAGCAGGGTTATTGTGTCCATGTACTCATTCCGTAAACAAATACGATGTGACTGTGTGTACTAGGTAAATAACAGGTGTCTCGTGTTTTCTGATGCACCTCATCATATTTGTGTGCAAACGGGTTTCCGTGCCAAAAAAAAGGAAAAGCCCTACCTAACTTCAGCTCGGATACCACCTTCACACCCCGTGCCCAGGAAGAGGACTGGCACTGTCTTACCTCTTTCTACAAAGACTTAAAAACGAGGCACCAGGGCCCGCACTGCCTTGTGGCAGGCCGTGTTTGCACAAGACTTTTGAGCTGCCGCCGCAACCTGCAAAGTTTCTAAAGAGAAGTCAGAGATGGGGTTTCAACATTTGTTTCTCGTTCTGCTGGGTCATCTTCCCCCTGTCTCCATCGTCGTGAGCTTGGGCTTCTGTGTGTGCTTGGGTCTCTGTCCTCCTCCCCCAAGAGGTTTACTGACAGTAAAGTCCCACCACCACCACCACCCGCCCGGGGGAAAGGAGCCGCCCCTGCCCTGTGGAGGCACCGCATCTAGAGCCGTGCATGAGTCCCCAGGACACACAGGCGGCCCCCGGGCCGGGTCTCAGGACTCCCAAGTGCACACTAAGAACTGGGCGTCTGAAGGAAAGCAGGCGTCCTTTGAACCCTGCACATTTGGTAGGGCCAGCCTGAGCCAGAGTGAGAAAAGTGAAACCTCAGACCTTTCTTGCCAGGTACCAGGGAAGCTGGGAGGGCCTAACTGCTGGTTATTTATTTGTGAGGTGCTGCTCCTCATTCCTTGGGGAGAGGCACTTTCAGGGCTGTTTTTCTCCTTGCAATCGAAGGAAGAGTCAATGTTGGGACCTGCTCCCAGAAGCAGCCTGCCTGGGGACTGTGGGCTTTGTGTGTGGTGGCCTGGGGACTGCCGGTTAAGGCAGATGGAATTCTTCCTTTTACTTCAAGATAGGGATTCTTGGGCTCCTAAGCTATCACATACCGTGGAAGAGCACTGGAGGAGGAGCACCTAGGGGATTGCAGAGGGCTCTGCCCACAGTGTGGCCACGATTGGCCATGTAGCCGGGATGAGTCAGTCTGTAAAACGGGTAGAACGAGCACCCTAGCCTCCCTCCACGATCTGCAAGCCACCAAGTTCTAGTTGTGGGTCCCAGCTGGCGGCTGGCGTGCCCGAGCTGTCCTGGGCAGCACCCACTGGGCGGGGCAGCAACCAGCCTGACCGGCTTACTGGTGTGGGCCTCTCCTCACAGCTGTCATTGTGGCTGCCCAGCCAGGTTTTGTCATCCATCAAAATCAACCCCCGGGCCATTTTGCCCTTCCCCAGACACTTGGCCATGCCTGTGACATTTCTGGTTGTCACAATGGGGGAGGGGGAGATTGCTACTGGCATCTAGTGGGTAGAGGCCAGGGGTGCTGCTAAACACGGCCTCCCCCACAAGGAATTACGTGGTCTAAAACGTCAGTACAGCCATCCCCGCTTTTTGAACGTTCACTTGACATCACGTTGCTTTTACAAAGGACCTGTTTGTGGTAACCAAAGGAAATCCGAAGACTTCCACCACTACGAAAAACAGCAGGAAAGGAAAATAGCGTTCGGCCTCTCTTTTGCAGTGCGCATCCTGAACAACAGGAGTGGCCTCGCCAAGCTCCTTTCCTGGGACCTACCCCCAGCATCTCAGCATCAGGACTCCAAAGCTTTGAACTGCATCTGTGCGCATCTGTGCTTTATCTCGGTTGGTTTTGTACCTCCGTTAGCAAGGTGTGTCCGAGGATATCAGAAAAGCACGAGAGGTGGTTTTTTGGGACTAGGAAGGCTTGGAGACTTTTCCATACAAATTAATGGCCCTTGCTGCTTTGCTTTATGCCATTTTGTCTCATGAAGGGTTTCACAGTTCGGGGAGCAGGGAAGAGCTGTAGTGCCACTGATGAGAAACCCAGAAAATTAACTAAATTGTCCAGGCCCTGAGGGCACCTGGCCTTGCCTCCTCACTTGAGGTTTCATCCCCATGGTTTGCTCGCGGCCCCTCTTGGCAGGAACCACGGCAAGGGCAGGACGCGCCGCCGGTTCCCTTCTGTGTGTTCAGGGACGGAGCGTGGGCCGTTCTTGGGAACGCTTGGAGCTTGTCGGGGAAACGCAAGCCAGGGCTCGGTGCAACCTGGGTTTGCTGCTCAGAGGCACCTAGACGCTTCCCCCAGTGTCGGGGAATTCACAGACCCTGCACCCTCCCTCTGATCCCTGCAGGAGAGCCCCTGCCCCAGAGCGCTGCTGAGACTGTGACAAGCAGGAAGGGAGGCCTAGGAGTGCGTGTGTATATATATATATTATATACATATATATAATTTATATATTTTTATATATTTATAATATATAATATATTATATATTATATATATAATCTATATTTTTATATATTATATAAAGTGCACGCAAATTCAAAGTTTAGACCTTTTCTTTTTAGAGCTGGTCTCTCACCCGCTCATCATACAAGTGGCACCAGTGGCCACAAAGACACGCCCTCACCCACGATGGAAAACAGAAGGAATAGGTTGGCTTCAGAGTTCAGCTTGTTTGGGGAAAAAAAGCAGAAGCAGCACCTACCACTTAAAAAAAAAAAAAAAAAACAAATCCCTATTTAAGTTCACAGAGGCTGTAGCAAGACCTTTTTTTTTGTAAGGTCACTGTCCAGGCAGGTGCCAAGTAATGCCCTTCCTGTGTGTGTGGTTTGGGGGAGGGTCCCCGTTCTCTGTATGTGGCTCGTAAGGCAAAGCAACTGAGGATATAAATACTCCTGCCTGAGCCGCACATGAGGAAGGTCCCCGGTGGTGGCTGGAGGATAAATACCTGCGGAACATGCGGGGGCCTTGGCTGGGGGTGGGGGGGGGCGCAGGTGTACTTTCCCGGACCCTCTGCCCCAGCTCGGCGCGTCCCTGGAAGCGTTGGTGGGTGGCGGCAGGCAAAGCCCCATCTGAACCCCTCCCGTCCACAGGCCCGGGCGCTGTTTCAGCCTGGGACTCAGCCGGGCTCGGGGCTAAGTCTTGCTATTTTTATTGGGTGTAATGCAGGTTGATTTTGGTTTTTTGTTGTTTTTTTTGTTTTGTTTTGTTTTTTGTAACGCAGGTTTTTAAGCGAGGCACAGATGCCTCACCTTATCACCCGCAGAACCTCGAAGCTTCTGCGTTCCCAGCCACACTCGAGGCCTAAAACACAGTTAATAGGGATTTGGGTTTTTTTAGGGCCTTACTGTGAGGAACACGAAGTAGAAAATAGGGCTACATAAATGGGTTTCTCCTTCTGATTATGAAGGGTGTTTTTTTTTTTTTTTTTTATACCCATGCTTTTTTAAAATTAGGCCGTGGTTTAAGAAGATGAATACGCATTCCCCGTGGGCAAGGTACATACCAGGGAAGTATTTCTGGCAATTTCTATTGAAGGTAGTTATCATTTCCTTTCGGTGCGGGGGAGGAGCCAGCTGCCTTTCTTTGCCTGAGGACCCTCTTCTTCCTCGAGGGGACACTCCTCTCCCTTCTGTGCTCCCTGTCGGGGCCTGGAGCCCAGGGCCTCGAATGGAGCACGTGCTCCGGGCCTGCGTGTTGCCAGTGATGAATCCACCTGCGGAGATTGGAATTCTGACCGACTGATGGCTCGGGGAGGGGGTTATTCCCTGGGCAGGGTCCCCAAAACCAGATGTGAGGCTTTGTTTTGTTAACAAAGGGACACCGCAGCTTAGATGTGGGACCCGGGCCCCAGCCTCATTTGCTGTCCTCGTGTCTCAGCAAGGGCCGGGGGGACCCAGGCGAGGTAACCCGGACCATTGGCCTGCCGCTGCGAGCTCCGACTTCTCGACTCAGCCCATAAAAAGGTGATTCAGGTTCCCTTCTTCTTTACGACAGCACGGTTCTCCGGGCACGTGTCTACTTGCGGGCTGGTTCCCCAGCTGGCATCCAGGCACCGACACCGCGACGGTTGGGAGCAGGAGTCCGGTTCCTCGCGGTGTGCTCTTTTTTCCCAAGATCGGTGTGATCTGTTCATCAGGAATGTCACCCCAAGTGCAAGGGAGACCAAGGCCTTGTCCCTGCACCCCTAAGACAGCACTGGGGGGCTGACTATCAAAAACCTCTCCTGGGAGCCTCACCCTGGAACCCAGTGTAGTTCCCCTTCCCCCTGGACGTGTGGCGAGGGCCTGACATACCTGGCCAGGACGATGGGTGCGGGGACCCGTGGGGGTGTTCTGGGCCCCTTCTCATTTTAACCTCCACTGGCTAGAACCACACTAGCCCGCCCAGAGTCCCTTGGGGTTGCGGGGTTGAAAGGTGAAGGGAGTGAGGTAGCAACTTCTAGCAGCGTGGGGTTGTCCACGCGGGGGTGGCCTGGCCCGGCTGGTCCCTCCGGGCGGGAGCAGGGCCCGAAGGGCAGCCTTCCCACAGCCTGCCTGTCGCTCCCCCCTCTGAGCTAGGGACGGGGGCGGGGGCCGCCAAGAGGAACGACACTGTCTTCATCCTGGTGTTGGGGTGAAAACTAGTCCGGAGGGAGCATATCCCTTGCCCAACCATATGCCTAAGCCAGAGAGAGAGCACAGGCAGTCAGAGTGGCAGGCAGAGGGAGAGCGAGGAGCCCGATGCGGGGCTCGATCCCAGGACCCCGGAATCATGACCTGAGCTGACGGCGGACGCTTTACTGAGCCACCCAGGCCCCCCCTCCACCAGCCATTTTAAATCTTAAAAAATTCTTGGGGCAGCAGGGTGGCTCAGCAGTTGAGCATCTGCCTTTGGCTCGGGTCATGACCCCGGGGTCGCAGGATCGAGTCCCGCGTCGGGCTCCCTGCATGGAGCCTGCGTCTCCCTCTGCCTGTGTCTCTGCCTCTCTCTGTGTGTGTCTCTCATGAATAAATCTTTAAAAAAAAAAATCAAAATAAATTTTTAAAAATTCTTGACATTCACGGAAAATATGGGGGAGGCCCGAGTTTCCGGGGCTGGCTCTACAATCCCGTTTGAGGTGTCGGATAGCGAGAGCACTTTGGATCTTAGGTTCCCGGCGGTGTTGGAATGGGGGCGTGCGGTGCAGGAGGCCCCCGGTTGAGGACACCCCCAGATTTGGTGGATGGCAGTCCTGACGACGAATCCGGACCTCACACTTCTCCGTCTTACATGCTTAAGCCCCCTCAAGCGGAGAACTCAGCGTAGGCCCCGGCGACCTGAGGGGGTGACCCTCTCGGAGGCCGGCCCGGGGGAGTCTGCAGAAGGCCGCTGGCTCACCGTGTGTCTTTCCGTCCTTGCAGTATGCCACCACGGGCTGCTCCCTGACCCTGCACCACACGGAGAAGCCAGAGCACGAGGACATCTGTGAATACCGCCCCTACTCCTGCCCCTGCCCCGGCGCCTCGTGCAAGTGGCAGGGCTCCCTGGAGGCCGTCATGTCCCATCTCATGCACGCGCACAAGAGCATCACCACCCTCCAGGGGGAGGACATCGTCTTTCTGGCCACAGACATTAACCTGCCCGGGGCCGTCGACTGGGTGATGATGCAGTCGTGCTTTGGCCACCACTTCATGCTGGTGCTGGAGAAGCAGGAGAAGTACGAGGGCCACCAGCAGTTCTTCGCCATCGTGCTGCTCATCGGCACCCGCAAGCAGGCCGAGAACTTTGCCTACAGGCTGGAGCTGAACGGGAACCGGCGGAGACTGACCTGGGAGGCCACCCCGCGCTCCATCCACGACGGCGTGGCCGCGGCCATCCTGAACAGCGACTGCCTCGTGTTCGACACGGCCATCGCGCACCTGTTCGCGGATAACGGCAACCTGGGAATCAACGTGACCATCTCCACGTGTTGTCCGTGAGGCGCCGGGGTGATCTGGGCACGGCGCTCCATGGTGAATAAAGGTGTTTTGTTTTGTTTTCGTTTTTTTTTTTTTTTATAGATGTTCTAATTCACTGCGTCTTCACAAAATCGAGTGGCCCCCGTGTCCCGTTTGAGCAGCAGCTTCCCAGCGGGCCTCGGCCCAACGAAGTTCGTTAAACAGGGAGGAGTGGGGTTGGCCTCTTAGCCATTTGGAGTCTGTTCTGTGATCTAAAATCAACTTTATTATTACATCCTGTTCCCTTCCTGAACAGCACTTGACAGGTCGCTCAGGGCTCCCGTAGACCGGGGTGTTGGGAACTGGAGGCTCCCTCCTGCTGGACTCCCTCTGTTGGTCCCTCCAAGTTGACAAAAAGCACAGTGACTGTCGATAGAGTCCTTAACCTTACTTTTACCTTGTTTCTAGGGGGGTAGGAATTGTTTCAGTGCATTTTAAACCGTGTCTCTCAAACTGGGTGGCTAACCGGTGTGCGCAGAATCACCCGTAGTACTCCTCTTACGCCTGCACGTCTGGGGAGCCTGTGATGGTCACTGTCCTCAGGTGATTCTGTTCGACAATAAAGTTTGAGAATTACTGGCTTAAATTGTGGAAAGGGTCCAGATTTTAAAGGTGCTTTACGACTGCCCTCTACTGATACTGTTTGTCTTTCTACCATTTCATGCCCCCACCACCTACCACTACGCCCAGATTGAAACCAGAACTGCAGATCCCCATGAACACACTCCTGGGATTTGGTCACTCTCTTGTGTTTGGGGTGAATTGCCTAGGAAAGCGAATCGTATGGCCGTTGATAGTTGTCCCATGATTAGTTTTTGCTCATCACTAGTACAGATGACCTGTTTACACGTGGCTTCCCTCGGAGGCCACCCTTGACCGTAGATGGTGGGACAGACTAGATCAGTAGAGTTGGAAAAGCTTTATAACCAGTGTCATATGCTTGCTATTTAAAGGTATGTGTTGGATTGTTGTTTTTTGCCACATTCACTTTAGTTTTGTAATAAATATTTTCCAAAAATGAATATTGTGCTGCTTTTTCCCAGCTGAATGATGTTTGTTTGTTGGGCGCCTACTATGTGCAGGTGCCTGAAGCTTCCCCACCACCTTGGGCTTGGAGCCATACCTATTTCCACATGAAGAAACGGTCATTTGTCCAAGGTCGTGACACAGGTCTGTGTTCGAACTGGAGTCCACACTCACCTCCCTGAACCAGGCAGTGCCCTTGGTGCTGCTGGTCTCGTCCCTGGAGATGTTCTTTCACATGCCAGCACTTGTGGAAGAAGAGTATTTCTCCTGCTTTACAGAATCAGAAGGAAGAGGATTGGCTAGAGCTAATTTACTCTTGTCCTCTACCGAGAATTCTGGGTTTGAGCCAGGGTGACCCACCCTCTCAGTCCTGACCCTGAACTCTCAAAGGAATTCAGAATACTAGCCCCCTAGGCCTGAGGATCAAGGACTACTTAACTTAGCAGCCCCATGGCATTAGAGTAGCACCCGATGGAAGGGACGGCCTTGGAATTGGTTTTGGTTCTTTAGGTGAGATGCAGGGTTGATTTTTTTTATCCAGAATAGAGTTCTGGCAGTTAAGGAAGGTTCTAGAAAGTTTCACTCTACACAGCTCGGCCATAGACATTTCTGTAGCCACAAACATTTTCACTGCATAACTAATCGGCCATAGGGCAATTTTGCCATGGAAGACAAAACCCACAAAAAAACGAAAGTGGGACAGTCATTAAAAAGGACATAATGAAACATGAAAAGTGACAAAATTTAAAAGACTTTATTGTGGAATTAAAAAAAAATTTTTTTTTTTTTTGAGAGAGAGAGAGGGTGCAAGTGGGGTGGGGGGAGGGCGGGGTGGGAAGGAGAGGGAAAGGAGAATCTCAAGCAGGCTCCACGCCCAGTACGGAGCCCGGCCTAGGGCTCCATCTCACAACCCCGCGATCATGACCTGAGCCGAAATCAAGAGTCAGACACTTAACCGACCGAGCCCCCCAGGTGCCCCAGAATACAAAATATTTGACTATATTTTAAATGTGTGTAGATTCACTGCACAAATGATTGATTTTACTTGGTGGATCATATCTAACCACTGGTCTTCAAGTCTTTCATTCATCGCATTATACTTTTTTTTTTTTTTTTGCTTGTGGATTAGTCTCCTTGTTCAGCATCACACTTTTTTATTTGCTAAAACAACTTCTTTCATTAAGAAAGGTTGGGGACCCCCGGGTGGCTCAGCGGTTGAGCATCTGCCTTCAGCCCAGGGCCTGATCCTGGCATCCCGGGATCGAGTCCCACGTCGGGCTCCCTGCATGGAGCCTGCTTCTCCCTTTGCCTGTGTCTCTGCCTCTCTCTCTGTGTCTCTCATGAATAAATAAATAAAATCTTAAAAAAAAAAAAAAAAAAGGTATCAGCTTCCCAATACTAGGATACATTTTTGTAACAGAGTTTTGTATCACGTTGTGAAAGCCTCTACACTGTTGGGTGTTCTTGGCATATTGTCACATGTTCATCGGTAGACCTTCCGAAGTTGTATGGGAAATGTGGAAGGAATGCTGATAGCATAATGCACCGTAACTGAGCTCTGTTACCATTGAAACTAGCAGGTCATCGTTTTTCTGGTATAGAATGTAATCTGGCTTCACACTCATTTCACACTTCCCGTAAGTTTTTTCACCATACCTTCTGTTAGGTCGATATATGTCCTCATTACAATCCACTGTTTCAAGACCACCACATCTACTTGTCCCTGTACAGACCATTTGGAGGGCGAGCTAAGATTTACATACTACAAAAATGGGAACTTTGTCAATGGAGAAATGAAACAGTCTACTAGTTTGAATACATTAACTCTGCCAATGGAGAAATGAAACCAGTTATTTGATCTTTTAGCAAAATTGGCTTATGGGGCAATTAGTTATGCAGCAAAAAATGCTCGTGGCGAAGATGTCTATGGCAAAAATATTTGCGGCAGAAATACCAGACATGGTTATTAATTGCTAACGTAACTTATCTTCTAGGCTATTCTTCAAATAAGGGTGAAAATGGTGCCCTGAGCAAAAGAAGGTGTTTATAACGAGTTTGGTAAATGAATGAGAGCTGTAGCTCTCGTCAACAAGAGAATCACACTCGAGCCTGTCCAAGGGGGATCTGTAGAGGTGAAACTAGGATCCAGGAACAGGTGGACTTAGATCCTCAGAGCCCGAGCAGGTCCAGATGTGGCTGAGTGTGTACACAGCACCAGGCAAGGTGTTTTGTGCATAAACCAGCCTAGCCTGTCACCACCACTCCGTGTCCCTATCTAATAAGCCTTCTTGTTCTGTGTGATGGACAAAATCAGGACCAGCAAGGTACCCAAGGTAAAGAGCTCTAATCAAAAGCCCATAACGATGGAGATGGTGGAATCAAGTTATTCCTAAAGCATGCAGTGTTAGCTTTTCAGCCCCAGGAGGTAAAGCGATGGGCCAGCAGCCATATAGTACATTAGTGGCAGCACTCATTCCAGAATTCAGACTCCTGGTTCAGACATGTTTCCAGAATTCAATAAATGAAAGTAAAGGTTTAGGCAACAAAACTCTGAACTTTTACTTTCCAGAGTTATTTCATAGCTCCCTTTAATCTCTGTCACTGGAAATCTGTAAACTTAACTTTTACTGACTTTTTTAAAACTTAGCATTTTCTGCCCCCAAACAAACAAAAATCCCCAGGTTATTCCCGTTTTAAGAGGAAGTGAAAAGAGCAAAAAAAAGAAAAAGAAAAAAAGATTATGTAAATTAAAACATCTTTTTACGTAGTTCCAGTTGCAAATGCAGTTTAAAACCCGGAGACAGGCATTTGCCAAAACTCATCACATGAGCCACTTACGTACTGTATTGTTTTTTACAAAACAAAGAATTTCTTTCCCTCTCCTGTCCTAGTTTTATATTCTAATTTGATAGAAATCAGGCTGATCAAGCAAGACGGTAGATTCAGCAGCTAGTGTCTTCCAGTGCCTTCCTAAAGAAAAAAAAAAGATGCTCAAAATTCTTTGGAAGAAAATGTTCACAGTTGTTAATTCTGGGTGGCAGGAACCTGAGTGTATATTATATTCATATTTGCATTATTCTGAATTCTTTACTTTAAAAACTTTTTTTTAAACCAACGAACCTTAAGATCAGAGGTTCTCAGCCTTTCTGTGAGCAGGAGTAGGTCTTGGTTTCCCTGATTCCTTAACATTTAGGGTATTTTTTTTTTTTTTACATTTTTTTTTCATTTAGGGGATTAAGAGGGTGATGTGCCCACAGCGAACCATCCAGTGTACATGATGGGGAATTTCAGAGGCAGGTCACCGAGAGTTCAACCATGGAGTAGGACCCGGAACTACCAGCAGATTCAAACGAATAGCTGAGTGTCTGTCTTAGCAGCAGAATCATGCTACTTCCCTCCAATACCGTCCAGGGAAGTCTTCCCTGTACCTAACCCCAGGTGCTTGGGGCTTGCCAAGTATCAGCCGTGTGAGCCTAGGCTGGTCAGTTGACCTTTCTGGTGCCACATTTCCTAACTTGCAACCTTTGAAGGTTTGTTTTCTAAATGCTTCTACTATACTACTAATTTCTGCGAGACAATTGAGCTATTTAAAGTTGAGGCGTGTAAATCATTCCAGCCAAGTTTTATACGAGGTGATTCTGGGATGATTGTGACCCAGCGTGTGTCAGCTGGCGTTAGCTGGTGACTCATGCTCCAGCTGCCTCTCAGATTCCCACGGTCTGGAGCGAGGCACGGTGCCTGGGCATAGAGACCAGTTTTGCTTTGTAGTTCTGTCTTGAGACGCCGGTGGCCTTGACCTTTCCTGACTCATGTAGCCTGTGCTTAACGTATGATCATAATTCCACTGACCTGTGCTGGGCCGGACGAGAGGAAGTCAAGAGTTTTTAAAGAATAGGAAACCTAACTCTCTGTAGATCATTAAACCTGCTTCGGCTCCTAATTTGAAGCTTAAAATTTTATAGATAAGAATTCTTTAAATTTGTATTAGAGTCCCCAAATAACAGAGGAAGGAAAAATGTTAGACCCTATTGAGTCCCCAAATAACAGAGGAAGGAAAAATGTTAGACCCTATTGATACCAACACCTGCTATCACCACCACTATTTTACAGACTAAAGGATAAATGAATGAATGAATGAATGAATGAATGAATGAATGAATGAGACCCACAGAGGGAAAGCCACACACAGGTTAGAATTTTTCATGATGAGAACACTGTATCTTCTGTATTGAGCAAGAGGGAAAAATTATAAAATTGTTAAAACTACAAGCCAACAGGGGCTCCTGGGTGGCTCAGTCAGTTAGCCTGCCTTCGGCTCAGGTCATGATCGTGGGGGTCCTGGGATCCAGCTTCAGCAAGGGAGCCTGCTTCTCCCTCTTCCTCCTCTCCCCCCTGCTCATGCTCTCTCTCCCTCAAATAAATAAAATCTTTTAAAAAAAAACAAAACAAACTACAAGCCAACAGTTTATAATAATTAATGCAATTGAAGGGTATTTGCTCCACGTCTTGATTCTAGCAACTTCTCCTGGGCTCCCCTGTCACCACCCGGGCCTGGACTGCTGTAAGAGCTCCTAACTGCTTGCCCTCCCTCGTGCCCCACTCCAATCCATTCTATACACGGGCAATCATACGTCCTTTTCACATGAAAGTTAGTTGGTGGTATCACAAGTTCTTTAATATTTTCTTTCAGGGTGCCCTGTTCTCCTCCTCCATAGCACTGTCTACAGTTACAATTGTGTATTTTATTTGCTTAGTGTCTTCCTCCCCTCCACAAACTCTGGGGTGAGACAGACTGAATTTTTTGTTCAGCCCTGGATCCCCGGTACCTGGGCATGCCATGAATACCTGATGGAATAAATTACTACCAACATCAGTCTGCTGACAGCATTAAAGGAAACACCTCAAGAGTTAACATTGTTGGGGCTCTTGGGTGGCTCAGTCTGTTAAGCATCTGCCTTTGGCTCAGGTCACGATCTCAGTGTCCTGGGATCGAGCCCTACGTGGCGCTCCCTGCTTAGCGGGGAAGCCTGCTTCTCCCTCTGCTGCTCCCCCTGCTTGTGCTCTCTTGCTCTCTGTCAAATAAATAAAATATTTTAAAAATAATAAATAAATAGACAACATTGTTTTTTTTTGTTTGTTTTTGTTTGTGTTTTTGTTTGTTTTATTATCAAAAATCCCTGGGGAATTTGCCTCGGGTAGACAGAGAACGGATGGGGAGATAATCTAACCATCCAGAAAGGGGAGGAAACTGTCTGCCCGTCATTCTCTAGGCAACAGCAGAAATGCTGGCCTGAAGGGTCTGTGCCCTAAAATTTCTGATGTCATAGTGTCACCTGACATTCATATCAAAGGCAACTCTGCGTCTGATGATCCTTGCAGAGGGCACAGATGAGGGTTCCTTTGACCTACCGGGAACTATGTCATAAGATGAGATCAGCTTGCGAAGTTCAGCAAGATAACAGCAGTTGCCATTTATTGGGCACCTATTTGTGCAAAGTGCTTTGTCTATATTAACCCATAAAACCCTCCCTATCTCCCAATGGGGATAAGGGTTTATTAGCCCCAATTTGAAGCTGAGGAAATTAAAGTTCAGGGAGACGAAGCAGCTTGCCTAAGCTCACAGCAACTGGGATATGAACAGGTGCTGGAGTCCATGACCCTTCAGCATGTGACATGATGCCTCCTTATTGATGTTTGCCTTATGACCACCCAAAGAGATACTGCTTGTTTGTAACAGGTAGGGATGGACAGGATATAGGGATGCAGATGTTTGGTGGCTACAGACACCTGTGCTTTAGAACCGCTTTCTCTACTGTCACAGCGTGTTAGAAGGGGACAGTAACCTAGGATCACTCAGACCCTCGCTACTCAACGTGCGGTCCCTGGACCGGCAGCATCAGCATCACCTGGGAGCTCGTCAGAAATGTAGCATCTCCGGCCTCATCCCCGACCGACTGGATGGGAATCTGCATCTTAACAGAATCTCAGGTGATTTGGATCCAGTTCCGAGTTTGAGGAGACCTGGCGAAGACCAGAGGTTCTCGACCCGCTTGCCCCTCCGAGGACGGAAGTCTATGAGGACAGAGTTAGACTCCCTGGGCAGCGGGGCTGAGCTCCTGTGGCCTTTTTACAGCTTCCCAGGAGACTCCACCATGCAGCTAGAGTCGAGAACCACTGATGGGGGCCACACCCCACCCTCTTCTCATTTTTCCCTTGTTTTACGCTGCAGTTACAACAAGCCGAGTGACCTCCCAAGTATCATGAAGAGAGTGTGGACTTGAGAGACAAAGCAGATCGGCATTTGGATCCTGATTCTACCAGTAATTAGCAGGGGGGAGGCTTTTGACAAATCACTAGCCTTCCTGGGCCTCAGCTCCCACATTTATAAAAAAGGAGCTAACACCCACTTTGGAGGGTCACTGGGAGAAACGTCCATGCGAGGCCCAGGGCCCAGGACGTGTGCGCACAGTAGGACCCTGACAAACGGTGGCTACTGTGACTGCCACTGTGATCACGGGGGCGGCAGGTGGCTGTCACAGCAGCAAAAGGCCAAAGCCTCGACTCCTTCCCCCAGGGTCCTCTCCGAGGGCGGAGCCAATGTGTTTTGTTTTTTTTGTTTTGTTTTCTTTTTTTAAAAGATTTTATTTATTCATGAGAGACACAGAGAGAGAGGCAGAGACAGAGGCAGAGGGAGAAGCAGGCTCCATGCAGGGAGCCCGATGTGGGACTCGATCCCAGATCTCCAGGATCACGCCCTGAGCCAAAGGCAGACGCCCAACCACTGAGCCACCCAGGTGTCCCTTTTGTTTTGTTTTTATTGAAGTTCAATTTGCCAGCATATATAGTCTAACACCCAGCGCTCATCCCATCAAGTGCCCCCCTCAGTGCCCGTCACCCAGGCACCCCAACCCCCACCCACCTCCCCTTCCACGACCCTTTGTTCGTTTCCCAGAGTTGGGTGTCCCTCATGGTTTGCTGCCCTGACCATGGAACCAGCTGGTGCCAGCGCTCAAAGAGGTCTCTTTGTTTAGCCAGAATTTTTCTAACATACAAACAAAAACCACTTTCCATCCTGCATGTTGACCTGTATTTACTAGAACAGGAAATTAGCACAGGTGGAAAGAGCCCCTCTGGGAGAGATGCCTACACTGTGATTGAAACTAAGAAAACACAAAATGTGGCTTTGCGTCTCTACCTGAGAAAGTCCAGGGCTCAAAGGGTGTGGGAAAGGAAAGGTGCTCTCACTCCCGTGTTAGCAGTGGGTTTTTTTTTTTTTACTTTTTTTTTTGTGTGTGGTAAAATATACTTAACATAAAATTACCATGTTACCCATTGTTAGGGGTACAGTTCAGTGGTATTAAGTACATGCACATAACTGTGCACTTTATAACAATTTTGTTCTTATACTTCCTTCCTTCTTGCACACACCTACACATATGCATACACAATATCTTCATGATTTTGTGGCTTTGGAACGTTTCACATTTTTAACTAGAAATGATCTGAAAAGGGGGTCCCAGGGCAACATGCCTTTTCTCCTCATTGGAAGGCAATATATTTGGTGAGGGACAATCATGTGTCGGGCGCTTTCACATACTTTCTTCCTAACAGTCTATAAGGGAGGAAGGTGGTGTTACACTCATTTTTTACAGATTAGGAAACTGAGGCTCAAGGAGGCAAATTAGCATGCACCAGCCACAGAGAGAGAGAGAGAGAGAGAGGGGACTCTGGCCAGCATTCATACTCATATCTGCAGGATCACAAGGGCCATGCATGCTCTTTTTTCCTCTTTTTTTTTAAGAAATATTTTTTATTTATAGATTATATAAGCTATTGCTTTAAAAAAAAAAAAAACTTTTTAGGGGATCCCTGTGTGGCTCAGTGGTTTAACATCTGCCTTCAGCCCAGGGCGTGAACCTGGAGTCCCGGGATCCAGTCCCATGTCAGGTTCCCTGCATAGAACCTGCTTCTCCCTGCCTGTGTCTCTGCCTCTTTCTCTCTCTGTCTCTCATGAATAAATAAATAAAAATCTTTAAAAAAACCCTTTTTAATACCAAAGATATAAAGAAATAATAAAAATCACTAACAAATTCCTCTCCCACAAATAACCACTGCTTCATATTGTGGTCTTCGTGTCCAATTCTTAATGTATACGAGGACATTTACTTTGCTGGTGTCCCGCTGAAGGTGGGACAGGAGAGGGAGATGGTCAAGGGATGGGACAGGGAGCCAGGAGAATTTCTACGTTTTTTTTCCTCTCTATATGTATATGTTGTTCGAATCTTTTACAAAGATGTATTCACAAATTAGTTGTGCAGTAAATGAATAGAAAATAATTGGAAGTAAAATCTGGCGGGGGGGGGAGAACGTATTGCTCAACAAGGGAGAACTGTCAACCTAGAAACATTGAAAAAGAAAAGCCCAAGAGGTGAAAATTGGCTCATAACCAAGAACTCTTTAGGGTAAACAAGAAGGCTCAAGCTGATAGGTGTGCTTCTAATATAAAAACGGATGCATCAGGCTTTCAAAGCAGGATGTCACCAAACGTCCCTATCACCTAGTAGTTCGGGTGTGTGGGGTCTAATTTGGGGCCTGCCAGACAGCCTCCTGAATACAGGTTAACTTCCCATGTAATTTGCTTACAGGGTGAGAATGTTCTGGGTGGGTTATTATAAATTTCCCAACTACTTGACAGTTAAACCTTTCTGCCAATTAAATCAATTGATTTTCAAATATTTCTTCATTCTCTGAGAGCTCCATTAGCCAGTCAGCATCACTAAATTGTGTCAACCCAGGATACTGTCCGTTTGAACTTTCCAAACCCAAAGTCTGGATCTGGCTTATGAGAATGGTCAATTGAATGCTTTTCCTTGGAGTACTTTCTAGGCTGAGGAGCGGGAGGACTGCAACAGGCACCCCTGGTCTTACACATCCAATACGCGCCGGAAAATGCCATTATTAGCACCACTGTGAACATCCCTCGGGCTGTGGGGTTAGACAGGGCCAACCTTGGGCCATTGAACAGCAGTACAATTGGTAGTAGGCCAGGACAGGTTCTGAGGAGAAAGACCCAGCCACAAACCCTGGGGAAGAGACCCATCCAGCAAACAGATGGAATCTGGCTCAGGCATTGACAGAAGTAACTACCAACTTCAACAAGCTTTCAGCCTCAGTGTAGGTAGGAGTGAGGTGTCACGAGAGCTGAGAAGAGCAATGGTAGAGGGGAATCCAAGAGTAAGGGACAGGCATGGATCCAGGCAGGTGTTGACCTCAGGTGAGTCCAGCTGCAGGCATCAGCACCTGGTACCTGGGCACAAGACAGGGTTACTTTCATTCATTCGTTTGTTCAACAAATATTTGTGACATGCGTCTTGGGGGGACGCTCCTCTGTGGGACACTCCTGCTCCTGCATACCTTGTCAGTATACCAGGGATACCAGGCCTGACTGGTCTTTACCTGGCCCATTTCACAGGGTTGTGTTGCCAGCAGGCAATCTTGAGGGATGAAGTAATAATGCCTTCCCTGGGGATGAAGAGCAGGCTTGCTTACTATAAAGGTCATGAATTCCCCCAAGTCCAGGGTTCCTCATCCACAACACCAAATCACTGCGTGGACAGCCTCCATCTGACCCATGCAGTGTCTCCCATGAGAACTGGAGGCCAGGGAGCCTGAAGCAAGCTTGCTGATGCTATGTGGCCTGCTATCCTGGGACTAATAAGCTCCTGTGTTTTTGACCCTGGAGTCTCATGTCTCCTTCAACCTCCCTGAACTAGGAAAAGGCTAACTTACTAGCTTGTAAATTGGGTAAAACCAAATCCCAGACCCTCAGCCCTTAGTGTGCACTAGCCCCATGCTAGGTATTGGGGATAAAGCAGTAAACAAAAATAGGTCCATGCTCGTTCTCAAGGAATGAATACTCAAGTGGGGGGCCGAACAATAAATAACAAAATACACAAGAAAAGAGCAGACTGTAAGAAGTGCTGTGCAGACAGCAGAGATGGAGTGAGGTGCTAGAGATGACCAGGCGCCTACGGTAGACTGAGTGGCCACAGAAAGCCAAGGAGAAAGCACCTGGAGGGAAGCACGGAGGCAAGAGGAGAACAGCAAGGACAGAGGTCCTGTGGCAGAACCAGCCAGTGAGGCCAAAGCACAACAGACATGGGGAAGATGGTTTGAGGGCAGGTCGGTGGAGCTAGATCCTTGCCCTGTGAGTCCAAGGCTAGGGGCTTGGATTTCCTCCCAGGTGCAATGGGAAGCCACTGGAAAATTTTAAGAAGGATCTGACTCAGAATTTAAAAACTGGCTCCAGCTGCTCAGCAAAGAAAAATGGTAGTAATGGGCAAGAGTGGGCACATTTAGGATGATACCGCATTAGTCCAGGTGAGACAGAATTATGGCGTGGACAAGGATGGGTGGAGGAGAGCTAAATAGAAGTGGGCAGATTTGGGCTGAGTTCTGTGTTTATTGTTTTATGTTTTAAGATTTATTTGAGAGAGAGAGCATGTGTACTGGGTCGCGGCAGGGGATGCAGAGCAAGAGAAAGAGACAATCCTAAGCAGACTCCCCACTGAGCATGGAGCTCAATGTGGGGCTCAACCCCACAGCCCTGAGATTATGATCCGAGCCAAAACTCAAGAGTTGGACACTCGACTGACTGAGCCTCAGATTTGGGCTGAATTTTACAAGTAGGGTTGGTAAAAGTTGCTAAAGGACTGGATGGAAAGATGGGGACCTGGACTCAGAAAAAGGGAAGAACCAAAGGTGATCACTCCTAGGTTTCTCCTAGTAGAAATAAGGTGAATTCCAGTTGCTGAGATGAACGAGACCCGAGGAAAGAGCTGGTTTCAGGGAGACTCCAGAGTCACATGGGCGAAGGCAGCACCCAGACAGCTGCTTGAGTCTGGAGTTCTGTGGGGAGGCCAGGCTGGAGGTATCGTTTTGGGGGGTCAGCCCCATATGGATGGTGAGAAGATCAGGAGGGATCATCTGGGTGGAGGAGAGCGAGACTCAGGCCACGTCACACAACTGCCACATGAGGACACATGAGGAACCAGACCCCAGAAATGCCACTTCTAAGAGTGGCTGCAACGTGGGGGAAACCCTCCAAGATTTGGTGTCACCCCCCCCCCCGGAAAATATCGGGTTCAAGTAGAACCGAGGGGCCACTATAGAGCATGGCTAGAAGACTGTCCATCTCTAATTCCTGCGAGACAAGCCCGAAGTACCGCTCCAGTTACTGGCTCCAGTCCCTGGGACAGTGATACCAAGAAAGAGGCACACTGCAGCTCAAAGGCAGAGTTTCCATTACACCAGACAAGCACACGGGCTACCCGAGCCCTGGAGTTACAGAGGCTTCTGCTGACAAGAAGAGATGCCCCCTCCAGAGCCTGGCACACTTGCTACCCTTCTCCCTGGCCAACCCACCCTTCGCCCCTGTCCCCTAAGGGACGGGAGGGCATACATACCCAGAGGTATGCACTTTCCTCTCTCCAGCTATGCTAATGCTACTCACCGTGCAAGGCCTAACTTGGTCCTCCTCATTCAGTACACACCAACCAATTGTTCTGTGCTCTTACATCCTTGACATGATTTCGTTCTCATAAACAAGTTGAGGTGAATATATCATTTCCATTAACAAGTGAAGAAAGTGAAGCTCAGAAAGGCTAAGGAGTTTATTTAAATTCACCCAGCTTGCAAGTGGTGAAAATGGGATTGAAGCCCAGGACTGGGGCCCTTCCAACAGGCCCGCCCACCTGTATAGGTGGCTAGGACAGGGACTCTCACAGTTTGGCTCAAGGCTGAAAGCAGAAGATTTAAAAAAAAAAAAAAAAAAAAAAAAAGGCCAATTAAGATCACAAAATGTGCAACTACACAAACTATGTCATTACCAAGCAAATTACAGTCAGAGGACATGCAAATTGCTATGGAGTTCAAAGTGAGATCAGAAATGCTTCCTGGAAGAGATGGTGTATGCAATGGGCCTTGAGAGCTGGGCAGGATTTTGCAGGGTTGAGGCAATTGGGAAGATGTGCAAAGAGAAGGACCAGCCTCTCCCTGACCAACCTCAATGCACTCAGTGCCTAGGCCAGCCTTGTCCACCTCCCCATCCCCTTTACAGAGTTTTCCATCTCTCATATTTCCTTTATCCCTACATCCCCAGCCCCTAACCCAAGCTTATCTACACAGAAGGCGAGTGAATATTTGTTGAGTCCAACAGTACCCTGTCTGATCTCCTAATTCTAGCCTCTCCTTTATCTGATCCATCCCTGTCCCGGCTAAGTTGCACAGCTAAAGCTAGCCCATGATTAAACCTACTCCTTCCAGAGAATTTGCCTAGTTTCTGGAAAACTCTATGCAAACCCCAATAACTCACACCCCCACAAACTCACAAAGCTGGCCTCAGTTGGTAATGACCTAACCCAAGGCCAGCCCATTCATTGCATCAGCAACCAACCTGATTCTCTTGAGAGAATGGAAGACTGTCTGTGGTGGACACTGTACCCACACAGTCCTGGGAAGTGGGGCTGCGCCAAGGTAAGCCCAGCAAGAGAAGCAGAGACATGGGAGCAAAGGGGCTCTGAGAGGTGGAGGGAGCAGCCACACTGCCGACCCTTCCAGGTCCCAATCCTCACCCCACAAGGCCCAGTGACACTCCTTTCCTGTTCTAAGCTTTCTGGGAGATGGCCTGTTATGCCTTCCCAGTGAACCCCCTTTGTTACTCTTTACCCTTTCTCAGTTTTAGACTGTATTGGCTCCCACCACCACCATTACAGAAAGTAACACACACTTCCTCTCTCTGATTTTTATTCTGTGATTATCGTGATCAAGATTTATAATGTTTTTAAAAACCTTTTATTATGAAATTTTCATAAGGAAGGGAAGACCATGTAATGAATTTGTTGTACCATCACCAACTCCAACAATTATCCACGCTTGGCCAATCCTGCTCATCTATACTCTCACCTACATCCACATGTGGATTTTTTTTTAAGATTTATTTATTTGTTTCAGAAAGAGAGAGAGAGAGAGAGAGCGCACAGGTAGGGGCAGGGGGAGAGACAGAATCTTCCAGCAGACTCCCCGCTGAGTGTAGAGCCCAATGCAGGGCTTGATCTCACCACCCTGAGATCATGACCTGAGCCAAAATCAAGACATTCAACTGAGCCACCCAGATGCCCTCCACATGTGGATTTTTAAAATAAAATCCCAGGTATTTGTATCATTTCATCCCCAAAAACTTCAGCATAGAGTATCTTAAAAAAATAGATACTTTTTTTTTTAGATACATAACAATACTGTCATCACACCTATTAAAATTAACTCCCTAATGTAATCAAATACCCAGTCAGATTTCTTATTTCTCTGATGTATTCTGTTTGAATGGGAATCCATGTGAGATCCTACATCATCATTGATAAAGCAGTTATATCTCTTTTAACCTATAGATTCCCTCTCCATCTCTTTTCTTTCTCTGAAACTCTTTTTTCAAGAACCCGGATTTCCAATCACAGTTTGCTGTAGGTTCGTTGCATCTCCTGATGATCATTTAACAGAATCTTCTGCACCTTGTATTTCTTTTAAATCAGTGATTAAGACAAGAGGCTTAATCAAGTCAGACTTGGTTTTTTCTTTTTTTAAATGAGACTGCTTCATAGGTGGTGAGGGTATTGTGTACTTCCATCACAGGAAGGACAAAAAACAATCAATCCCTCAATCTCTATCGGTTATGTTACCAGGCCAGTGATAGCCCATACTCACTCACTAGGGATGACAGAATGATATTTTCCAAATCCATCACTACATCTTTATTAGCTAGAAAACTTCTATAGTAAAAGAGACTTCCCCTTTTCAACTATTTAAAAGTACATTTTACAAAGGAAAGGTAAGATACATGCTTATTTTCCTTCATGAGTTTACAAAGTAGTAAGATAATTTCTATCCTCCAAAGTAACCAATAAAGCAACATTTTGAAAATATCATTATGTATCATGGATTTAAACTTTTTTTTTTGGAATGTATTTCAATCCATTGTAGGTATTATCCTTATTGACAATCACAGCGATCCATGTTGGCCTGGTAAATGCTGATTGAGCTTGATTCCTGGTTTCTTTTAATATGACTTAATAGTCTTTGATGTTCCAGAGTCATCTCATTTCTTTCCTGCCTTCAAGCTAGCATCAACTATGTCTCTGAGGAACCTTCGATTCTTTTAATGGGAAAGAATAATTCAAGATCACAGCCTAACATTCACTGCAGCATTATAAGCATACCTCGGAGACATTACAGGTTCAGTTCCAGACCACCACAATAAAGTGAGTATCACACTAGAGCAAGAAGAATGATTTTTTAGTATCCCAGTGCATATAAATGTTTATACTACACTGTAGTCTATGAAATATGTGATAGCATTATGTTTAAAAAATGTACATAACTTTAAAAAGTTCATTGCTAAAAAATGCTAACCATGATCTGATCTTTCAGCAAGTTGTAATCACTGATTACAGATCACCATAACAAATACAATAATGACAATGAAAAAAGTTTTAAATATTGCAAGAATTACCAAACATAACACAGGGACATAAACAAGGAAATGCTGTTGGAAAAATGGCACTGAGAAAGTTACTCTACGCAGGGTTTCCACAAGCCTTCATTTTGTAAAAAACACAATATCTTCAAGACACAATAAAAGGAATCCAATAAAATGAGGTATGCCTGTATTTACAATAGCTACAACATGGGAACAATCTAAATATCCATCGATGGATGAATGGATAAAGGAAATGCGATACACACACACACACACACACACACACACAGACACACACACACAAATGGAATATTTATTCAGCCACAAAAAGGAATAAAATCTTGCCATTTGCAACAACATGGATGGACCTTGAAGGCATTATGCTAAATAAAATGAGTCATACAGAGAAAGACAAATACCGTATGATCTCATTTATATGTAGACTCTTAAAAAAAAAAAAAAAAAAAAAAAAAGGACAAGCTCATTAATACAGAGAAAAGATCAGTGGTGGCCAGAGCTGGGGGTAAAGTGGGTGAAAGGGGTCAAAGATATGCATTTCCAATTATAAAATAAGCAAGTCATGGGAATGTAATGTACAGCATGGCGACTATAGTTAACACTACTGTATTGCATATTTCAAAACTACTAAGGAGTAAATCTTAAACGTTCTCATCACAAGTAAAAATATTTATATGTAACTATGTGTGGTGACAGATATTAACTAGACATACTGATGGTCATTTTGCAATATATACAAATATCAAAATCTTACATTGTGCACCTAAAACTAATATTAGATGTCAATTATACCTCAATAATAATTTTTAAAAACTAAAATGTTAAAAAATCGCAATCTAGGCAGTAGAAGCATTTTCTCTATTCTTGAACCAGTTTAAATGTATTTTTTTTTAGTTTAAATGGATTTTATGCCAAATACACTTTGACTAGAATTTTCAATGCTGCCACCGAAATAAATCATAAAGAAGCAAATTAGATCACACAGATCTGATTTAAAATTTTCCCGTTTTTAGACAATGATGCCAAGACAATTCAATAGGGATAGAATAGGTTTTTTTCAACAAATGGTGCTGAAATGATTAGATATTTATATTCCAAAGAATGAGGTTGGTCCCTACCTCACACCACGTGTTAAAATTAACTTAAAATGGATCAGAGACCTAAATGTGAGAGCTGAAGCTATAAAACTCTTATAAAACTCTAAGTATAAATCTTTATGAGTTTGAATGAGGTTATTATTTCTTAGATAGGACACCAAAAGTACAAGCAACAAAAGAAAATGGAGGTAAACTGGACATCATCAAAGTTTAAAATGTGCTTCACTGGATACCATCAAGAGAGTGACACGCAGCTCACAATTATTTTCTTTTCACAAATCTTACATCTAATAATGCTCTAGTATTCAAAATACATAAATAATTCTTATAACTCAACAAAAAGACAACCTAAATTCAAAAACTGGCAAAGAATCTAAACAGATATTTCTCCAAAGATATGCAAAAGGGCAATAAGCACATGAAAAGACGCTCAATGTCATCAGCCATCAAGGAAATGCAAATCAAAGTCACAAAGCAGTATCATTTCACCTCTCCTAAGATGGGTATAATAAAAAAGACAGATACTAATGAGCATTGATGAGGATGCGGAGAAATTCAAAATCCCATACATCGTGGGGGGGGGGGGGGGCAGTTCTCCAAAATGTTAAACATAGAATATCATATGACCCAGCAGTTCTATTCCTAGGTATACATCCAAGAGAAATGAAAAAACATATGCCCACACAAAAACTTGTACACGAATGTTCATAGCAGCATTATTCATTATAGCCAAAAGTAGAAAAACTCAAATGTATGCCAACCGATAAATGAATATGGTATATTCATATACTGGATTATCATTCATCAGTATAAAGAAATAAAGCACTGATACATGCTGTAAGGCAGATGAACCTTGAAAATGTTATGCTAAGTGAAAGAACCAGATATAAAAGGTCACATATTGTACGATTCCATTTACATGAACTATACAGGATAGGCAAATCTACAGAGATGGCAAGTAAATTAATGGTTGCCTAGGGCTGGGGATATTGCAAGCCAGTGAAGAGTAGACTGCTAATGAGCATGGGGTTCTTTTTAGAATGATGAGAATGTTTTAAAATTGATATTAGTGATGGTCGCACAACTCTGAGTACACTAAAAACCATTGAATTGTATAGTTCAAATGGGAAATTGTATGACATGTGAGTAATATCTCAGTAAAGTAGATAGATAGATAGATAGATAGATAGATAGATAGATAGATAGATAGATAAATAGATAGATAGATGATAGATTTTTTTTTTCCATCTCCTCCTGGTAACTTCGTGCTTTCAGGATTTAAAACAACATTCATTCATTCATTCATCTGTTTATTCAATACACATTTACTGGGCATCCACTCCTGAATCATTCATTTATTCAACAAATATATGTATTGACTATGTACCCTGTGCCAGGCACTGTTTCATACACAGAGGATCCAGCAAAACATACCAAAAAAACTAGCCTTTGTGTTGCTTTCATTCTCAGGGACAAAATCAGGAAATAAATAAAATATACCAGAGGATTTTATATCGTGTATTATATAGAAAGTAATTGATGCTATGGAGGAAAATAAAGCAGGGAAGGAATAAAAATAAATCACAGTCAATGGAGGAATAGCGGAGGGGAGGGGTTGCAGTTATAAATGGGGTGGTCGGGTAGGGCTTCACTGAGCGAATGACACATTTAAGCAAAAGTCTGAAGGAGGTGAGGGCGTGAATCAGGCTGACATCTAGAGGAAGAATATTCTAGGCAAGAAAAATAGCAAGTGCCAAGGCCCTGGGGTAGACATGCCTGGTATTTTCAAGGACTATTTGGGGAGCAGAGTCAGTAAGAAGGGAAGTAGAGTATATAAAGTCAGAGAAATAAGGAGAGAGACAAACTGCTACTCTTTTGAGGTAGAGCTGAATGGAGAGTGCCCCTGTAAGAAGAGCGAAGATTATTCTGGACACTGGCCCCATGAGGGGCACATAGCCAGCTTGCCTGTTCTCAAGACAGGGCTACAATCACTAAAGTTACAATCACTGGTATACTGGAGCTGACACAAGTTTTGAGCAAATTTTTGAGGAATCTGAAGATTCAATTGATAAGCACAGCTATTATTAAAAATCAAATGTATGGGATCCCTGGGTGGCTCAGCAGTTGAGTGTCTGCCTTTGGCCCAGGGCATGATCCTGGAGTCCCGGGATCGAGTCCCACATCAGGCTCCCTGCATGGGGCCTGCTTCTCCCTCTGCCTGTGTCTCTGCCTCTCTCTCTCTGGGTCTCTCATGAATTAAAAAAAAAAAAAAAAAAAAAAGTCATCTTTAAAAAGTGTGTCATAATAGGAACCATTACATAGCAAACAGCGAGGAAATCTTGCTCTAGTACCTGAAAACCATTAGGTAGTTTAGCAAAGCATTGGCTCCCGTCATTGAGGACATTGATAAACTAGTGAAATTCCGACAAATGTCTTTGCATCTTCACTCTGGGCCTTCCTAGTACCAGCCACCTGGTACCTAGACTTGTTCCTCGGTTTCAGCCCAAGTTGGTACAGAGGGGAGTCCAGCCAAGAGCAGTGGGAGGCTCCCCAGGAGCTGACTGACCGTAGAGAATTCCCAGTACAGGGAGTACTACGGATTTCTCCTTGTGACTTGTGTGCGACAGGTCATGGGTATGGGTGCGATGTGTACTGTGTGTGTGTGTGTGTGTGTGTGTGTGTGTGTGGTTACGTGTATTTTCGGAGCGCTGGCTGTTACGCCCTCACCGCCCCCACCGCACCCCTCTGGCTCCAATCCAATTCCAAATCCCTGGTTACGGATCTTAAGGACCAGACGGATAGAGGGGGGAGAGGCTCCTCAGGCCCACCGATCCACGGAAAGGGATGGAGTTATTTGGAAATCCCTCTGCTCCCCATCAGTCAGCCAGGCCCGAGGCCAGACGCTCCAGTGCATTGCTGCGGATGGTTACTCATCGAGGGGGAGGCGGGCTGTCCATTTATGGAAGTGCCACCGTGTCATTTTCAAACAAAAACTGTTTAAAGTACCAGGAAGAAAAGGGCACCTGGGGGGCTCAGCGGTGGAGCATCTGCCTTTGGTTCAGGGAGTGATCCAGGGGTCCCGGGATTGAGTCCCGCAGCAGGTTCCCCCCAGGGAGCCTGCTTCTCCCTCTGCCTGTGTTTCTGCCTCTTTCTCTGCGTCTCTTAGGACTAAATAAAATTGTTAAAAGAAAAAAAAAGTACCAGAAAGAAAAAGACCCACTTCCAAAAGAAGAGCACGCAGTAACTAATACAGACCTTGGAAAGGACATAAATTCACACGCAGGCTGCGATGAGCATGCCCTGGGCAACGCTAACCCGGTGCGGAAGGCCAGAGGCTGGGAGGGCAGAGGCTGGGAAGGGCAGAGGCTGGCAGGGCCAGAGGCTGGGAAGGCCAGAGGCTGGCAGGGCCAGAGGCTGGGAAGGGCAGAGGCTGGGAAGGACAGAGGCTGGCAGGGCCAGAGGCTGGGAGGGCCAGAGGCTGGGAAGGGCCAGAGGCTGGGAAGGGCCAGAGGCTGGGAAGGGCCAGAGGCTGGCAGGGCCAGAGGCTGGCAGGGCCAGAGGCTGGGAAGGGCCAGAGGCTGGGAAGGGCAGAGGCTGGGAGGGCCAGAGGCTGGGAAGGGCCAGAGGCTGGGAAGGGCAGAGGCTGGGAGGGCCAGAGGCTGGGAAGGGCCAGAGGCTGGGAAGGGCAGAGGCTGGGAGGGCCAGAGGCTGGGAAGGGCCAGAGGCTGGGAAGGGCCAGAGGCTGGCAGGGCCAGAGGCTGGGAGGGCCAGAGGCTGGGAAGGGCCAGAGGCTGGGAAGGGCAGAGGCTGGGAAGGGCAGAGGCTGGGAGGGCCAGAGGCTGGGAAGGGCCAGAGGCTGGGAAGGGCAGAGGCTGGGAGGGCCAGAGGCTGGGAAGGGCCAGAGGCTGGGAAGCTACCCCAGCCCCCTGGGGCATTCCTGACGACCCCTGCCTACAGCCCTGGGCCCCGGGCCTGCCCACAGGGACCCGAGTCAGGGAGACACTGGGAGCCAGGGCCTGGCACTCCTGCCGCTGATCCCGGAGGGGCCTGGAAGGGGGGCAAGGGGGGGCCTTCACCCTGACTTTTGGCGGGCGCCACGGGCACGTCCTGCCCCTGACAGGTGTGACGTGCCCCCCCAGCCACCCACACAGCAGTTTGCTCCCTAATCGCCTGGGCACAGCCGCCGGCGCCCTGCGGCCCTGACTCAGCAGTCCTGCCGCCCGGGGCCTGCTGGCCGGGAGTTCAGGCCCGGCTGCCCCCAGCAGCACAAGGAACTCCCACCGCCTCTGCGGACTCTGCAAGTACTTTCATGTTCTCATCCTTTGTTTTTTGTTTTTTGTTTTTTTTTTTACTTTCCTAGGTGGGAGATTTTTTTTTTTTTTTTTTTAAGATTTTATTTATTTATTCGTGAGACACACAGAGAGGCAGAGACAGGCAAAGGGAGAAGCAGGCTCCCTGCAGGGAGCCCGACGCGGGACTCGATCCGGGGACCCTGGGCTGGTGCCCCGAGCCGGAGGCAGCCGCTCTACCACTGGGCCCCGTGGCCCCTAGGTGGGGGTTAGGGGTGCTGTTAGAGTAGGCGAAATAAACGTGACTAGATACGTACAGGCAGGGGCGGGCTGGCTCAGTCCCTCGGTTAAGGGTCTGCCTTCGGCTCAGGCCACGATCCGGGGTCCTGGGGTTGAGCCCCACATGGCTCCTTGCTGAGCGGGGAGCCTGCTTCTCCCTCTCCCTCTGCCCTTCCCCTGCTAGTGCTCGCGCGCTCTCTCTCTCTCTCTCTCTCTCTCTCTCTCAGTCTCACTCTGTCAAATAAATGGATAAAAATCTTGAAGAAAAGAATACAGTGATCCCTGGTTGTGGAAGTTTCGATCCCTCTGCATGGCCTTCAGGGTGGACCCGAGGGCTTGTGCCTGTCACAGGCCCATCAGCCCCGGGCGGCCTGCGCGGGGACAGAGGCCGCAGGCCCCCTGCCTGCAGGGTCCGGCCCAGCTGCCAGGCCAGCGCGGGCAGCAGCGTGTTCCGATTGCCCCCGGGCCGGGCCTCGCCTCGCGCTCCCCGCTGGCCCTGCTCCGCGCTGGGCTGCTTGGCTGGCAGGGAACGCAAACCCGTCCGGTTCCGAGGGGACAGCATCTCCTGTAACGTCACGACAGCGGCAGCAGTTAGTGGGCATTGGTGTCGGGGGGCTCGCCGGCTGTCGGGCCTCCTCCCCGCCCTGGGCCCGGGCGGGCAGACTGTGCACCTCCCCACCAGCCTCCCCGCCAGCCTCCCCGCCAGCCTCCCCGAGTCGCCTCCAGCTGGATTGGCCTTTGGGTGGTATGGGCAGGCGATCGCGGGGAGGGATGGTGGGGCTTGGGGTCTGTGTCACCCCCCCCCCATTTCTTCCCTGTAGGGCTGACTGGCCCAGCTGCACTCCTGACCACAGCCCCCAGTTCCTGTCCCCACCCCCAGACCCCTGGGTGTCTGCTAACTGGCCCCTCCTCACCCCCTCAAGCCGGGAACTGGTAAAGCCTCCCTGCAGGTCCTAGCCCCAGGGGCTCCCGTCTGTCACCCACACATTTGCAAAGGGTCCCTCACAGTCTCCTCAGTTACCAGCTGAGAGTCCTGCCCACACCCAGACGGCTACCTGGCTGCAGAGCGCTCCCTACGTGCCCAGCTCCTCCCTAACTCCTACGGTCATCACAAAATCCCACGAGGCGGACACCAGGATTAGCCCAGTTTGCAAACGAGGAAACTGAGGCACAGGGAGGGCAAGTAACTGCCCGAG
The DNA here is from genome assembly GCF_048164855.1 of Canis lupus baileyi. Taxonomy (NCBI): domain Eukaryota; kingdom Metazoa; phylum Chordata; class Mammalia; order Carnivora; family Canidae; genus Canis; species Canis lupus. Next base: position 7,237,664 of record NC_132859.1, read on the forward strand.
TTCACACAGCAGTAGGTGGCAGGGCCAGCCTCCGGCCCGGGCAGCGCAGGGTCTGGACCGGCTCCTGAGAGCACAGGCCCCGCCAGACACATGGATCTGGGGTCTGGGGCGGGGTCCAGAAACGGAAGGCTCCTCCCGGCCCCTGAGGAGCCCTGGCTATCTCCCAGCTCCCAGCGCTGCTGCATCACTGTGACTCAGCCAGGCCGCCCCTGCCCACCCTGTCGCCAGCACCCTGCTCCTCGCCGCTCTTCCTCTTTTTTTTTTTTTAATTTTATTTATCTATTTATTTATTTTGAGAGAAAGGGGGAGCGTGCATGGGGGAGGGCAGGGGGAGAGAGAGAGAGAGAGACCCTCCAGCAGACTCCCCACTGAATGTGGAGCCCACTGTAGGGCCCTTCCTCGGGACCCTGAGATTGTGGCCGGAGCCAAAACCAAGAACCGGGAGCCCAATCAGCTGAGCCCCCCGCCCCCCAGCACCCCTCTGCCCTCCTTCTCTTGTCCTCATTGCTTCTGCCCAGGGCCTTCTCCATGTGTCCTTTCATTTCTACCCTCCAGCAACTGCTGCTGACCCAATGCCCTCAAGAGAGGGTCTGCCTGATTGGGTCAGTGCCCCGTCGGGATGCCTTGCCCTGGAAGTCAGTGGCCTGGCCCACAAGGCGATGGAAGACCGTGGAAAGGCCCCCTACAGGACTGTTTCACAGCAGAGAAGTCAGAAACATGCACAAGCTAGAGTCTGCACAGCGTGCACCGGGGCAGAGATACGGGCCTTCTCCTGGCAGGTGAAGGATAGACCTCACCACTCCCAACTGTTCCAGAAGCCCTGGAACCAGCTGGCTCTCCTTGCGAGCAAGAAACGGATGCCAGAAAACCCTTGCACGTCACCACGAACTAGGTGAGGCAAGGCCCCGTTTCTCAGGAGCGCCGCAGCAGGCTCAGGCCTGTCCCAAGTCCGTCCATGCAGACGCCCACCCCGGTCAGTGGCTAGGGCCGGAGTGGGAGGGCCACCCAGGACAGAGGGACGAAACCAGGCAGGAGACACATAAGTCACTCCGGGCCCCTTCTCACACCTCTGGGCGTGTAGCAGCACCCAGACCCCGATAGACTCCTCTGTGTACACTCCTCACGTGCCCCGTTTCGTCTCCCCGAACATTCCACAGGTTCCAGACATAAAGCACTCCTGACTGCCTGTCTGCCCGAATGAATTCCCTCAGCCCCAAAGGTCTTCCTCCACTTTCTTCCAGCCAATTACTTTCCACTCCACAAAACCTCCCAGGTACCCCAAACTGGATCCACTGTCCTATCGCCTGTGCCCCCACCTCTTGGTTCTCTGGAATGGTCTTCGCCACGCCCCACGGCCAGGTCTAGCTACCCCCCTCCTCTCTTAAGCCACCAGCTCCTCAAGAACAAGGCGAGGGGCTCATTCATGGCTATGTTTCAGGGCCCTTCCCCAGGCCAGGAACATGCTCCGTGGCCCCCAAATGATACTAGAGAAACAGAGAGATGAAGAGCCGGGAACATAGCCAGAAAGCAGCAAGCAGGAGGGTGGCTGCTGTTTCCCGCAGGGAATAGTGGCGAGGGCTGGGGGAGAGGGGAGCAGGGGGAGGGACAGCAGCACGGGGGCGTCCCAGCCGGTCCCACGTGGGCACCTGGGGCCTCTGCCCCTGAGACTTCCGAGGAGCCACGTCGAAGGGCCTCAGAACTGCCCACCGAACAGACGGGGGTCGGGGTGGTCTTCGGCCTTCAGCTCCCTCCTCCGTTGGTCGGAGTTGGGCCCACAGCGCGGGGAGCCCCTCACACAAGAGGGCAAGAGGAGACCAGTGTGTCCACACCGCAGAGGCAGGGAGACACCGGACAGCAAGTGTCAGCGCAGCTCAGGGGAGGGCCGTGCGCCACACAGCAGGGGCCTAGGAGCAGCTGGGCCAGAAGGATGCAAAGCATCATCGGTGCAGGCTTCTGGAAGGCATAGACACTGGGGCGCCTGGGTGGTCCAGGGCGTGATCCTAGAGGCCTGGGATCGAGTCCCACGTCGGGCTCCCTGCATGGAGCCCACTTCTCCCTCTGCCTGTGTCTCTGCCTCTCTCTGTGTATCCTCATGAATAAATAAGTAAAATCAAAATAATAAAATAAAATAAAATAAATAAAATAATAAAATAAAATAAAATAAAATAAAATAAAATAAAATAAAATAAAATAAAATAAAATAAAATAAAATAAAATAAAATAAAATAAAATAAAATAAAATAAAATAAAATAAAATAAAATAAAATAAAATAAAATAAAATTTTTAGGGACACCCAGGTGCCTCAGCAGTTGAGCATCTACCTTCTGCCCAGGGTGTGACCCCGGGTCCTGGGATCAAGTCCTGCATTGCAGGGAGCCTGCTTCTCCCTCTGCCTGTGTCTCTGCCTCTCTCTGTGTCTCTCATGAATAAATAAAATCTTAAAAAAAAAATAAGGCATAGACATTAAGGCTGGAAAAGCAGGGTGAAGGTTATACTGCAGGAGACTTGATCACCAGGCTGAAAGCTGGACGTGGTAGGTTTCCCAGAACCACTGCGAATTTCTGTGCCACGCAGAACATAGGACGGCAGCACCAAGGGGTGGCTGGAGTTCGTTGTGGTCCCCTCCCTCCCTCCACGGACCAATCTATCCTCTCCCCAGACCTCTGCAAACAAACCTAGGATTTAGTAAAAACGAGTACAACGGCTGCACCCCTTCTCCGGTCGATCAACAGCCACACCTGAGCCCCCACTCCCCCACCCCGGCCTCCAAGACAGAAATACTAAGCCCCAGGTGGTGCTGCTGGCTCTCTCCCCTCCCAGGAGGAAAGCCCTGTAAACACATTTTTCAATATTTAGTTCTTTGTGTTTATCTTCAAGATCTAAAGAAAGAGGAACTTGGGAACCTTTTAAGAAAAAAGCCAGTCGTGACCGACTTGACTTCCTCGTGGCCAGCCACCAGGGTCTTTTAGCTACTGAGGAAGTAGTTCCATTCCAACTTCCAAAAAGGTTTGGGGAACTGAGAGGAGAAAGGAAAAGGAAAAACAAACAAACAAACAAACAACAAAAAAAAAACCTTCAAAATGGTAGAGAATCAAGAGGAAGACACGTGGAAAATGTCAGGACACCGCTGACACTACTTGTTCAACTTCTGAAACAATTCCATTGGACACATACAGTGAGAGCCGGCCTTTGGGGCACCTCACACTTGTGCCCCACGTTCCCTGCATTTCTCTATCTTACCTTCTGACTCTGGGGCCACATTCATCGGAGTCTCCCCCAGAGTCGCTTTCTTTGTCCTTTCGAGACAAATTGGATTTTCCTGAAGGGTCCGAGATCAAAGGCAAGAGGAAAGAGGAAGATTGACTTTCCCGCCTGAGTCATCATCGCCTGGATCACCAGACACAGAGTTTGCCAAACGTTTTGAGTGGTGATGACACTCCGCAGACAAGATTACCGAATTCCTGCGTGATGTTTAAGGAAAACTTTTCATCCGATCAAGGGCGCTGTCGCTGTCGGTGACACTGTAAATTACCCATCACCCAGAAATTCTGCTTCTGGGAACTTATCCTAAAGGAACTAATAAAGAATGTGGGGTGAGGTTTAGCTCCGAGGATATCCGGCAGACTGCTCTTGAAAAGAAAAGGTGGAAACCACGACGATTCCCAAAAGAGGGGGATTAGCTGGAGACAGTGCCATCGTGCAGTGGGGTTGTATGTTCCACGCTGCTGTAAAGGTAGACACCGCGTGTTTACACACACCCAGGGCCACATTTATATAGTACGCTCCGACACAAAGTGAAAAGAATCCGCGGTATTCCCCAGATTTGGGTAGACGGGATTGTGTGTATGTTAAGTGTTGTCTCTGCTTGATTTGTTCCATTCTGAGCATGAACTGCTTTCCTACTACAGAAAGAATAAATTAAAGAACAGGCCTACTCGGGGAGGTCCCATGGCTCGTGTACAAGGTGGTCAGAATTTCCCTCTTTTTTCCAGGCTCAGGTCATAGAATCGTTTGGTCCACTAGACACTTATCCAGCCTCACCAGGACACGCCAAGCCCTGCACATTCCTGGGGACACAACGGTTGAAGGCACGGAGTGGCTCCTGGCCTTGAAGAACTCATGTCAGGTGGGAACACAGCTACCTCAACTGAAACCCAGCAGCGACCTCAGGGAAGCCGAGGGCCTAAAGCACAACTGCACCCCCCAACCCCCAAGGTCAGATTCCACAGCCACGTGCTCTGAGGCAGCACTGTCCTAAGGCGCCTCCCAGCAGAGCCTCCCTTCAGAGGGACCAGCCCTTAGGCACAGCTAAGTGTTCCCAAGGGGCCGCATGTGAGGAAATGGTCACAAGCTGCTTTTTGGCAGCCTATGTGGGTAAAATCTGAGCAATGCTGTGGTCAGCCTTCTAGCAGCAACACCTTTCTGATCTAATATTTCCCTCCTCCAGAAGGATACTACAAGGCCCTATAGTAAAGAAAGACCTTCTGCTTCCCTGTATTCTAGATGTGTTAGACCTGGTCTGAGTTTCAAAAGTGCCTTTTTTTTTTTTTTTTTTTTTAATTGCAATTACATGTTGCCCCCTCGTGTTCATCTATATGGTTGCACCCTGTAGTAATAGGGTGAGGATGAAGCAGCGGGAGGTCTGGGCCCTTGACTTCCCAGAAGGGGAAAAACTAAACGTAGGCGACAGGCCTGGCAAAAGCACACAAATAAGAGCCACTTAAATTGCAAAATATGAGTCATGGCTCTATTTTTTTCTGTAACAATATACAACCTTCGAGTTTGGGTCCGGATAGTAATAGGCAATGTTTAGTGCACACTTGCCACGTGCCAGACACAATGCACGGCATTTGTTAACTCACTTAATGCTCGCAGCAATCCTGAGAACGATTAGCTGCTCTGCGCTTGTGGTGCACCTCACAACTCAAGGAAGCAGACAGACGTGAAATGTCACATCAAAACGAAGCAAACGAAGCTAAGGGGCCCATGGTCTGCAGAGGGTAATGGAATGAGGAGCCACATGCAGATCTTTTTCTTCTTAACAGCTTTACTGTGATATAATTCACTTGTCATACAATTCACCCACTTAGAGGGCACAACCCAATGGCTTCTAGTATGTCCACAGAGCTATGTGACACCACAGTCAACTCCAGATCATTTTCATCATCCCTGAAAAAAACCCACATGTCCTTTAGCAGTCATTCCTCATTTCCCCACACCCCACTGATTCTAGACAACCACTCACCTACTTTTTGTCTCTATAATTTTGCCTATTCTCCATTTTACAACAACGGAATCCCATAATGCATGGTCCTTTGTGACCGGCTTCTTTTACTCAGCGCGTTCTCGAGGTTTAGCCACGTCACAGCATGAGTAAATACTTCATTTCTTTTTACTGCCAAATAATATTTGATTGTATGGATAGTTCACATTTTAATGATCAAGCTACCGGTTAATAAACATTTGGATGATGTCCCTGAATAGCACCGATCCGAACATTCACGAACGAGCTTCTGTGTGAACGTGTTTCTGTTTCTCTGAGGCATATTTCTGGGAGGGAATTGCTGGGTCATATGGTGACTCCACGTTCATCGCTATCGAGGACCTGCCAGATTGTTCCCAAAGTGACAGCACCATTTTGCATTCCCACCAGCTGTGCGTACGAGTTCCAACTTCTTCACATTCTTCCCAACACGTGTCTTTTTGACTACAGCCATCTTAGCGCACGTGCCGTAGTAGCTCATTGTGGTTTTGTATGATGGCTAATGATGTTGAATGTATAAAACCATTTCTTTTTGATACTGGTAATATGGTAGCCACACGGGCCAAAGTCACATAGTCTAATCTGATTTTTATGAACAGCCTAAACATATTGATAAAATATGAGTAAAGACCAATCAGAAGGGGTGGAGTTGAAAAATTCATTCAACTGAGCCCCTATTGGAGATAAGAGACTGTTTTGGGTGCTGGAAATAGGGCAGACAGCCACACAGGAATAGTTTCTGCCCTTGTGGAGTTTGACATTCTATCAGGGGACACTGACCAAGCAACAGTCTACAAAATGAAGTAATTACAACCACGAACAGCTCTGTGAAAGGGAAGTGGAGGCTCTGAGACACAACAGAGGGTCCTGACGTGTCTGAGGGCTTTTAGGTAAGTGAAGTTTGAGCGGAGATCTGCAGGATGAGTTCATGGTCAGAAGAGAGGGCGGTGGCATAGAGGGTGCTGAAGTGGTGCAGGTCCTGTGGGGTGGGGAAGCTGAGCAAGTGGGAGGGATCAAAAGGTGGTGGGTGTGGCCGGGATGCAGACACCAAGGAAAGGAGGCTAGAGACACAAGCCAGATCATACGAGGAAGATTGTATATTGCAACTTGTGTTCAGGGTTTTGACCTTTCTCCCAAAAGCAATAAGACCCCACTGCTTGAAGGGTTTTAAGTTGAGAGCTGGATGATGGGATTGGATTTGCACTTTTCAATGATCACTCGATCTGCAATTTGAAGAATGCAAAGATAAGAAGGAATGTAAGTAGACCTTTCAGGAAGGGATTTTAACTAAGCCAGGCCAGAGAGAAGAGTAACTTAAATCTAGAATTGGGGACACTAGAGAGATTTGAGAGATAATCTCAACTAGGAGAAATTTTGAAGAAACTTAGGGAGTGATTGGATTCAGGGGCCGGGAAGTGGAAGAAGTCAAGGATGACTCTACAGTTGGATAGATAATAGCACCATAGACTTGATAATGGGAACCCAAGGGAAGGAGCAGGTTGGGGATGGGGGAACTCATGAGTTCATTCCAGAGAAGCTAAATTTCAGTGCCCAGGAAACAGTCAGCAGAGAGGTGGGGTGGACAGTCTGATATACAAGTTTGGAACTCATGGGATGCTCAGGGTGCAGATGGTAAATGTAGAGTCTTAGGTGGAGATGAGCTGATTTAGGGGAAAGGTGTGGAATTAGAAGAGAAGGAGCCTAGTGATGAGGCATGGGTCACTGAAGTATAGTTAAAGTCACATAGAAGAGCATTTGCCAGCAAAAGGGCTGAGGAGAGATGAAAGAGATAGGACGAGAACAGGGAAAGTACTTGAGTCAAGAGGGAAGAGTTTCAAGGAGAGAGTGATCAACAATATTAGAAACAACACGATAACCACTGGATTTAGCAACAGAGAGGTCACCGGTGACCTTAGCAGGATCTAACGTGCTGAGTGGTAGGGGCTGAATTCAGGCTGCAGTGAGGTGAAGAAACTGAGAGGAGAGGAGTAAACAACTCCTTCAAGAACTAAGGAGGTAACGGGCGGAAGAGGGGAAAGAGCTAGAAGGAGATGTGTTGTCATGGGAGGGTTACATTTAAGACGGCAACCTGAGGCATATTCAAATATGGACGGACCAGCCTTTTTGCCAAGTGTGAAGGCGGCTTGGGATTCTGCAGAGGTGATGCTAGAACCCCAGCTGCCTTTGTCTCTGAGCTCAAAAAATTTGGGGCCATGGCCACTCCCTTTCCACACTAAGCTGGGGGAGCCCTAGTGGGACAGTATCTATTTCAACTGGGAACTGCTTTCTAGCCTGTGTGGGCTATTGAGCCAGACCGGCCCTCAACACAGACAATCGTCTAGAGCCCAGAACACTTTGGAACCAGACTTAGACCTGTCTGCTTAGGAGCCATTACCCACCAGCCAGAAGGAGTTAGTCAGCCCCAGGAGAACAGGGCACTATAGAACACTGTACCTGCCATGGCTGACTCTTAGCCAGATCCTTCCCGCTCTAGACACACCCCCGAAGACAGAGACCTGCAGTGGTGGGGACTTCCAGAATGATGCTGTCCTCCTCTACCCCACCCCAATACATGCTACTTTTGAACCGTGAGCTGTGCCTTAGGAAAGCTGAAGGGTCAGCCTGGGAACTTGTCTCTTCTTTCAGTCCCTAACGAGACAATAAATTGTTGTTTTGAGAGGCCTTAAAAAAAGCAAAAAAAAAAAAAAAAAAAAAGGAGACAGGAGGATGAGGTACAGAAGTGACAAGGCTGAGTGACAAAGAGCTCAGTTTCCGGAGCCAGACCACCTGGGTTCAATTCTATTTCCTCTATCTGCTGCCTATGTGGCTTTGAGGAGGATGTTTGACCACTCTGTGCCTCAGTTTCCTCATCTCTAAAATGGAGGAAAAAGGGACATCTGGGTGGTTCAATCAGTTGAGTGTATAACTCTTGGTTTCTGCTCAGGTCATGATCTTGAGGTCATGGGATCAAGCCTGCTTTATGCTCCAAGCTCAGTGGGGAGTCTGCTTGAGATTCTCTCCCTCTGACCCTCCCCCTTCTTCCAGCTCACATGTGCACTCGCTCTCTCTCTCAAATAAATAAATCTTTTTTAAAAAAATAAAATAAAATGGGGAGGTGGGGAATGGGACTACTGTTGGAAGGGTTAAATAAGACAACATACGGAAAGGGGTGAGATGTGGAAAGAGCCACTTTGCTAATGCAGGATTCCAGAACCACACTGACCACCCTCGCCAGCCACCTGAGCTTTGCTCTTAGAGACCCCCATTTGCTCCCATTTAAAATCCGATAGCAACAACCAGACAGTTCCTGAAACAAAGGCTGGAGGTGATCATAAACTGTTTCTACAATTAAAAATAAGGCACCAACAAAACATGACTATATGCTCACCAGAAGTCATAGACTAGAAAGTTCTAGCAGCATGATTCATAATAGCCTCCAAGTTGGAAGCTATTCAAATACCCATCAACAGAATAATCAATAAATAACTAGCATAATCAGACAACGAATACCGTATGGCAACGAGCATACACAATCTACCTCCACGCACAGCACTACGCATGAAAGAAGCCAGATGCAAGAGTATATGCTGTATGGTGCTATTTGTATTAAGGGCAAAAACAGACAAAATGAATCGACACCCTTAGATAAGAGGACAGGGATTTCCCTGGGGGGTGGGTAGTGACTGGAAGTGGGGGAGGTCTGGACAAAAGGGAGTTTCCTGGAGGGCTGCTAACATAGACTTTAATAATTTTGAAGAAAACATTCAATAAAGGACATAGTTGGAAAATATACTCCTTGATACGCTCTAAAGTCCTCTTTCAAATTCAAGTTTCCTTATCGGGTTGGTGAAACAAATGCATACATTCTGAAATGCAAAGCAACAACAGGCTTTTGCGTTGTTTCCACAAAGGCAACGACCCCAGACTCTATAAAAGGTGTTTAAGAGGCACCATTTCTCAGAGGGATAAAAAAATCTCTTATGTTTTCTTAGGACTTAAGTTCTTTCATTTCCTCAGGACGTTCCAGTTGGGTAGCTTCAAAGGAAGCATCTTCCTGACTCAGCCTCAGGAGAGCCACTGGGTCCGGCCAGGCAGCCTCACATGCGTGTTTGAACCAGCATCTAACTGTTGATCCTCTCTCTGGCACATGGTTTCCCAGAAAACTAGGAGTTTTGACTGACAGTCACTTCTCATCTGACATCGAAATCCCTGGAAGTTTCTAAGACAAAGCTGAGTTGCAGCCATAGTCCTACCTGACCTTCTCCGGCCTGGGTCTCTTGACCTTATTTTTCTCTCCATTCAGAGCCTTTGCCTGGACTGCTGACAGAATGATTGGCATGACCTCGCTCTGAAACTAATACCAAGACATTTACCAAATTTTCTCTGAAACTATACCTTCAGCTCCTTTCCACCATATTGGATTCCCTGTGATTTGAGAAAATAAGAACTGCACTGGATAAGTCACATGCTGCTTGAGACTTGACCTGAGTGGTGGCCTCCTCACCGGGCCTTGCTTCTGTCCCTACTTGTCCCTCATTTCTTGTTCTCTTCATATTTGGGCTCCTCCCCATTTTCCCAAGTGTGTTCCCTAATGCCCTGCTTGGGGCCAATTGTGATACTACAGGGTTAAAATTTTCCCCTTTCCTTTCCCCCACCTGCCTGCTCAATGCCACTTGGAATCAGAAATAAAACCATCCAAATTCAGCTAAGTTGTAGATATCAATCATCAAAAATGAAGCCTATAAATGGATTCCTTCCAGTTTTTGGTAATTTCCACCAGAAACATAATTCTTCTTTCTTTCTTTCATTCTTTTGAAAAGAGAGAGTGAGACAGAGCATATGGGCAGGAGCAGAAGAAGATGGAGAGAGAGAAGAGCCCCACACAGGACTCAATCTCATGACCCTGAGATCATGACCTGAGCCAAAATCAAGAGTCGGATGCCTAACCAACTGAGCCACCCAGGTGTCCCAACATAATTATTTTCAAATTGATCTGCCTTTGTTTTCGACTTCATTCTATAAATTACTATATGGAAATTAAACTACCTCACTTAGTCGATGCCAAAGGGGAGGAAGCAACTAAATAAATCACATTCCATTCTGTCCCAAAGAACAAAGTTCCATTAAAAGGTGAATAAACAGCCATAAAAATAATACACTGCACATATCTTTGTGAGGTAAACAGTGAAATCTGCTTATCAGAGATGTTTCAAGTGAAGAAGTTTAAATGGCTTTGCAGATATTCTGTTGGAATTAGCCTGGAGAAAGAAACAGAGCATTAGGAAATCAAAAGTAAAGTGGTTATGCTCATTTGTGTTGAGGAGTTGATCTAGTCTAAACTGCAATAATCTCCCCAGTAATATAATGGTGAAGGATTCCAGAACTTCACGACTGAAATGTAGGGTTCAACTTTAGTATTATTGCTATACACACCCATCTTTGTCAATTCTTATAAAACCAATCCAAACATGACGGCACAGACAGGGTGCTCTCAAGGTTTGGTCCCCAGACCTGTAACAGCATTATCTGGCAAACTGTTTGAAATAAAAAATTCTTAGAACGATCTCAGACCCACAGAATCAAAAGCCTAGGGGGTGAGGCTCATCAATCTATATTTTGACAAACCTTCCAGGTAATTCTGATGCATGCTTAAGTTTGACTAGGATTCATTTTCCCCTAGCACACAGAAATACCAGATGCCCCTACTTTTTTGTGAAGTCATGAAGGTGTCTCTCCTCCTTGTCCCATTAGCTCACCTGGGTATGAGACTTCATTCTCTACGTCTCTTAATTAGGGCCACGATAGAGACTGTTATCCTCAGGATCCATTTTTCCTTATCCCTCCTACTATTACAATCATCGCCCACCCCATTCCACCACAACTTTTAACAGATCATAGGGCTTTCTAGCAAGAAATTACATAACCAATCCTCTCTTACCTCTAGATAAAACTATGCAAATAATTAGTCTGGATCAAGAACCCATGAATGGAAGGGATACACTCAACTTCCAGATTATATCTTTCAAAAAAATCCCAAACAACCTGGTTACCCTCCTCTTTGTCCCACCGCCGCCCCCCCCCCCTCCGCCCCAACTAACTGGAATACTAATATGGTCATTTGGTTCTAAGAATGAGGACCACCTTGCTCTGGTGGAGCAGCAAGACAGAGGACACCTGGGTCCTTGGATGGTTCTAGATCAGAGCTGCCTCAAGAACCTCAACTACAGTCTTCTGGAATGTTATGTGAGAGAGAAACACTGTGGTTTTATTTGAACTGCTATCTCTCTCTGTTACAACCTAGCCTGTACTTCTTTCGTGGTCAAATCTTCCTTTCTAGAGTTTCAATCGTATTTCCTTTCCTAAGGCTGGGATTTCACGCCTCATTCCCATAAACCCACCTTTTACATATATTCCCATCCAAGACAGTTGCCACTTTACATAATGGATTTCTAGAAATAATGGGTTTGGTCATTTGGACCAATTTCCCCACTGAAGAACTCTATAAAACCCAGACACCTCTACTTAAATGTTTTTTTTTTAAATCTACTGAAAGTCACTGAAGAGGTAACAAGGCAATTTAAATAGCTAAGCTAAGCTAATGGACAAGAGGGAAATCCAAAGTGGTACATGTGGGCTTGCTTTCTCCCCGGGCATTTGCCAATTCTAAAAGAGGTGTCTGAGAGGCCGAGCAAGACTTTTGATAGCCTTGAATTGGCTAAGGAAGTTTTTTTAAAAAAGAGATTCAGAGCCCACCAACTATGGGAGAGGAGTGCTGGTAACCCCCACACTTGAGACCAGGATGCTGAAGGCTGTGTGGAAGGATGAAGTGGAATAATCCTGGTAGGGATGTGATCTAGCTTTCAATCACTGTAAATCACCCGAAATTGGATTAAGGTAATCCTGGATTAAGAGCATTCCTAGGTTCCTTCTTAAAGCAAACGTAATTCCTCTCCAGAGAAAGATAATATTTTATAAACCTCAAATCACTACTACAATTTTTTTCAAATAACAATGCCTGGCACAAAATAAAAAATAAATAAATACCCGGGTATCATGGCGACAGATGGGAGCTACACTTGTAGTGAGCACAGCATAATGTATAGTATATTGAATCACTATGTTGTACACCTGAAACTAATGTAACATGTGTGAACTGTATAAAACAAATTTTAAAAACCCAGGTATTTAAAGAGATAAGACTACATGCACAAAAACAGCAACAAAATCAGCAGGGAAAGAAACAACAGAAACAAATCTGGAGGCTTCTGAATACAGGAGCTTTGGGACACAGGCTTAAAAATAACTGTGCCAAAGACCAAAGGTCAACAGGAGAGCTGAAAATATTAAAAGGGACAGAACAGAGTCTTTTTTTTTTTTCCTAGAATTTCCAAATAGAATTAGGCATTTTCTAGAATTAGGAAACTGTGGGCTGACTCCTGCTCATGGAGAGAGGTTTTTGAGATCATCCTCATCTAAATCCCATGAAAAGGGTTCTCCTCAAGACAGAGTAGAGAGAAGGAATGCTGTGCCACCAAGAACAGTCACTGTCCACCAGAGGGCTTCATGACAGTGACAGTGGATGATAGCTAACACAACCAAACAGGGGACCTGTCAACTTTCAGAAAGTTTCCAAATTAAACGCATCCTTAGTAAAGAACTTTTGTAAAAAAAAAAAAAAAAAAAAAAACCTTTTGTGACCTACATTTTCCTCTATGCTCGGCCATGTTTTTTTCTTGCTCGGCCATGTTCCCACCCCCATCCCTCCACCCCCACAAATACCCCTGCACAGCCCCTGCTTTTCTGTGTTTTTGTCTCTGGAAATCCCAGACCCCATCTGCTCTTCATGGTTCTGCACTCAAAACCTAAGCTCCCACCACTTTCCCACTGAGTCATCCGGTGGAAGGAGCTTCTGAGTCAGCAGATGGGTTGATGGAACAAGCCCCTAGGCTCCCCCCAAACCCATCCAAAGACCTGAAGTTGCTTCCTCACCTCTGGAAATAACAGGACACATTTCTACTTCTTCCTTCCCCTCCCCTTTCTCCCTCACCTTCCCTCTACTGCCTCACACCCACCAATGGACACAAGGCATGAAAGGGACCAGAGAGCTTTTGGGGGGGGGGGGGGTGCGCTGTGAGCCTATACCATTTAGGCTTACAGAGACAATCTCCTCCCATCTCCCAAGGGAAGGAAAACCCACAGGGCTATGGTTGAGAAGAAAGGGGACTGGGTCCCCCAGGCCACCAGTTGGGGTCATAAAGCTCCTCAGCATGATGTCGAAGGTTATTTACCCAGTGATTAGGTATGATCCACCAAGTAAAATCAGTTATTTGTGGAGTATATGTGAACCTACACACATTTTATTATTTATTTTTAAAGATTTTATTTATTTATTCATGAGAATACACAGAGAGGAGAGAGAGAGGGGCAGAGACACAGGCAGAAGGAGAAACAGGGTCCATGCAGGGAGCCCGACATGGGACTCGATCCCAGGTCTCCAGGATCATGCCCTGGGTGGAAGGCGGCACTAAACCACTGAGCCACCTGGGCTGCCCCCTACACACATTTTAAATGTAGTCAAATATTTTGCATTCTGGGGCACCTGGGGGGCTCAGTCCATTAAGCATCTGACTCTTGATTTCGGCTCAGGTCACGATCTCAGGGTTGTGAAGTCAAGTTCCGTGTTGGGCTCCATGCTTGGCGTGGAACCTGCTTAACTCTCTCTCTCTCTCTCTCTCTCCTTCCACCCCTCCTCCTCTTCTCTCTCTCAAAAATAAAAAACCAACTCAGGTGGTGTTATAAATATATATTTATTGCAAAAACACCTATATAGAGGTGTATACAGAGCTAAAATTAAAGGACCTCTTCACTCCCACTCATGACTCATTCCTAGTCCCCACAGGATTTGTTTCTAACAACAACAACAGCCTTCTCTTGTATGTACATATATACACGTGTATTTATCTCCATCTGTACCCAGGACGCTACTGTACCCGAGGCATATCACATGTGTGTTTACTCATTCCTTTAGAGAAGTTCCAGTTACTGCACTATCTAGGCTACAACAGAAAAATCACTTTTAACTCTGTCATCTACTGCCATACAACAAACCACCTCAAAACTTAGTGACTTCAAAGACAAAAAACTCACCATTTAGTTCATGATTCTGTAGTTCAGCTGTGCAGTTCTGATCGGGGCCAGCTGGCTCATCCCAGTAGCCAGTTGGTGGGTGAGCTGGAGCTCTCATTCACATATGGCAGGTTGGCAGCTGGTAGGGGTAAGGGCCCTTGGCTGTACCAGCTTGTCCCAGCTCTACGTGGTCCAGCAGCCTAGCCCAGCCTCGCCACATGATGACCTCAGGGTTCCTAGCAGCAAAAGCTGCCAAGCTTCCCAACCAGTGCTCTGGTCTTTCACCCACATCACATTTGCTAATGTCCCATTGGCCAAAACAAATCACATGACCAAGCCCAGATTCTAGAGTAGTCGAGAAATGGACTCACTTCTTGATGGGAGAGGATAATTGTATTGCAAAGGAGTGTATGGACTGGGTGGGTGGGAATTTGTAGCCTATTTAAGCCACGAGGCTCCTTGAGGGCATGTGCAGGGCACCTGGGAATTCCTAGGGATGTCTCTCCTAGAAGCTCTATCATTTGGTCAGAAGGGCAAGTAGCTCCAATGTCTAGAGGGAAAGCACACCCCTTTACAGGTCCTTTGTCCTCTGGAAGTTTAAGGGAAAAGGTCTTCCCTCAAGAGCAAGACCTCAGGAGAGAAGGCTGACAGGAGTTCTGGGTCTGAGAGGTGGTGGATCCCGGGACCTGGTCTGGGGCAGCTAAGATGGGAACAGAAGGGGCAAAGAGTTGCATCTTACGATCCTAAGAGACGGGCACTTAACAACTAGGGAGTGGATTATCCTTGCTCAGCTGCCTCTGCAGGTGAGCTAATTTAAGGGCTAACTTGATTAAGTGGGACAAGAAAAGGTGACTATTTTCACACCAAGTCTATAGAGTCTATACTAATTATACATATTTTAGTTGTTATCTAATCATCAAAACGTGTCCTAATGTGTTAACTTTGAGAAATTTGCCAAACTGTTCACTTAACAATCTGCACACTTTTCTATGTTGTCTATTTTAATTAAAAGTCTGTGTTTTTAAGAACTGCCCCAGGTTGAATATTAACCGCGTGAAGGACACGTGGACTTTTTGTGGTGTTGTCAAGACAAGACCGACCTGGAGCCAGGTGACTTGAGTTGCAGTCCTCATGCTGCCACTAACTAGTTCCGACCTGAGATAAACCGCCGAGCTTCTCTGAGCCAGAGTTGTTCACCTGTGAAGTGAGGGATTATAAATTTAGCTAAAACCCACTTAATCTACTGTGATCCACCTCCTTTTTTTTTAAGTACCTACTAGGCCTGCAGGACATGTTGGAGGACAAGATAGATAGGTGTCCTTCCCTGGTGGGACTTACAAAACAGACACAAATAAACAAGCAGAAACTGCCCTGGATCTGTGCCATCTCCTGAGAGGAGCAGCAGAGGGGTAAAAGGGTGTTGGGGAGCCTGGTGGAAATCATGACAGATGAGCGTTAGCCAGGTGAAACACAGGGAAAGGCAGACGGGAGCAGGAACAGCATGCTCCAAGTCCTCAGAGGAGAGATGGCACGGGGCATTCAAGGAGCACAAAGACCTTGGGTAGAACCTGAACACCGAAGTGGGTAAAGATCTCACAAGACACAGCTGGAGAGGCAGGGGCCGTGGCTTACTAAGTCAGCCTATGCCTAAACCCCAGCTGACCCATCCACCTCCAGAAGTCCCTGACAGGACAGAGCCCTGAAACACGCCCTAAGGGCCTCTTCCCTACAAACAGGCCTTCCTCTCCTCATTAAGCTCACCCTGGGAAATGCAGCAAGACTTCCGCACCCCATGGCCAGCCCCTCCTGCAAGTCCAAGGCCCGATGCATTGTCAACAGTTCCTTGTGGCGAAGGATGAAACACTGTAATCCAGAAAGCAGAGAGACCCTGGCTGTAGCTCGTCTGCTCACAGGTGCACCTCCACACTTCCCCTGCATAGATCATTCCTATTATAGGGTCAGCTGGCACTTACTCAGTTGCTCATTTGCTAAAAGCCACTGGGATGATACGGAGCTAACAAGTGGAGGGGAGTCCCATCCAACAAGCAGTTTACAATCAACCTCCCACTTCCTTCTCAGGCCATAAATACACTTGAGTACTTCTTATCTATACCTTTAAATCTCTTTTTTGGGGACGCCTGGGTGGCTCAGGGGTTGAGTGTCTGCCTTTGGCTCAGGGTGTGATCCCGGGATCCAGGTTCGAGTCCCATATCGGGCTCCTTGCGGGAGGCCTGCTTCTCCCTCTGCCTGTGTCTCTGCCTCTGTGTGTGTGTGTCATAAATAAATAAAAATCCCTTTTTTCTCAATCCCACTGATTTTTTGGATCACTGACAAGCTTTGAAAGAGGCATCCACAGGGCCGCCCCCATCCACTGTTCCTGCAATTCCGACTAATTCCAAGACAGCGGACAATCACAGATGTAAACAGATAATGCAGTCGGGACAATGTGCCAGGAGCTGGTCCAGGTTTTTACTATGTTAACTCATTGAGCCCTCGTGACTGGCCTGTAAGATCGGTGGGGAGGATTCCAGCGCCCACCTCATGGGCATGTCAGGAGGATCCCATACTGCTCCCATTTTACAGATGGGGAGACTGAGGCACGGAGAAGCGAGGTGTCCCGGGTCAGGCGGCTGGTCAGGATCCAGGCCAGGATTTAAACCCAAGGAGCCCCGCTCCTTGAACCATGCCCTTACCCGTTTTACTAACGCCACCAGGGCCAGGGAGGAGGGCGGGAGACCCCACTTCCACATCCACCCCGAAGCCTGCACCCCCAGCCAAAGGCCGGCGACGGGGGTGCCCGGGCGGGCACGTTCCTGCAGGCGCACGCTGGCTCTGGCTCGGGCACTCCCGGCGGCTCTGCCAGACCTCCGGGGGCCCCGACTGCTGGCTAACGCGCTCCCCGGAGCCTGCCGGCCTGCCTTCCCCCTCTCCGGCCCCGCACGCAGACCCGCAACGCAGGCCGGTGGGACGCCCAGCCTCTTCGGCCCTCCTGGGCCTTTTCTTCTCAGGCGTTGCCCCAGCTTGGCCTTTTCCTCTTGGAGGACCCAAAGGAACACAAAGCGCTGAAGGATGAGCACACGTCCACCCTGTGCCTGAAGGGGCCTGTCCAGTCCAGTCACCAAGAACCCCTAGTGTGTCCCCAGGCCTCGGCCACCCCCTGTGGCACAGCGGCGCACCTGAAACCTTGGCGCCTCGGGTGTCTCCTTCAAGGCGCATGCTGTGCCCTGAAAGTTTGTGGCCTCCCCAAATTCCAGAGGTTGACATCCTAATCCTGGGGCTGCTTACAGGTGGAGGTGGGGCCCTGGTCCGATGGGGGAGGAGAGGCCAGAGAGCCCACCCGACTCCACTGTGCTCACACGACTCACGGGAAAGGCCAAGCAGCCGCCTGCAAGCCGGGACGAGGGCTCGCCCCAGAAACCAAATTCACTGGCTCCTTGGTCATGACTTCTGGCCTCTACAACTGCGAGAAGACGCATTTCTGTCGTCTCGGTCAGCCAGTCTGTGGTGTTGGGCGACGGCAGCCCTGGCCACCGATACAGGCGGTCGTCAGCCTTCCTTTGTCCCTTAGAGATTGAAAGGGGTGGAGGCAACAGGGCCGTACAGCCGGGCTTGAGCTCAAAACAACTAGTGAGAAGATGTGAAACCAGGGAGGAGAGAGCAGGGGGCTTTAGGGACTTGGGGGTAGAGGCAAGTGTCGGCTGCGGCACCTTTCCCAAGGCCGGCTCTGCTGCATGCATAGCAACCAGGGATAGCACTGGATGTAAAAATTTTTTTTTAATTTATTTATGATAGTCACAGAGAGAGAGAGAGAGGCAGAGACACAGGCAGAGGGAGAAGCAGGCTCCATGCACCGGGAGCCCGACGTGGGATTCGATCCCTGGTCTCCAGGATCGCGCCCCGGGCCAAAGGCAGGCGCCAAACAGCTGTGCCACCCAGGGATCCCTGGATGTAAAATATTAAAGGGAAAGATAAAGTGGATGTCGCTGCCAATTAAGAGGCATTAAACATGCTCTCAGAAATCATCTTGCAAAAGGAGCTTGTAGGAAAGGAGGGGGACCTGACATTTACGGAGATTGCCCTCATAGCTGATTGTCACGGTCGGAACGCTTGTGTGCCCCCTAAAGTCTTCTGGGGAAATACTACATCAAGCCCAACACGGTGGAATCAGGAGGTCAGGGCTTTGGGAGGAGGTGCTTGGGCCCTGAGGGGGGGGGTGCTTGTGAAGGGGATTCCTGTTCTTCTAAAAGACCCCACAGAGCCCTCTTCCCCTTCCACCCCCCGAAGAGAGAGCAAAAACAAAAACAAAACCCAGAGGTCTATGAACCTGGAAGCAGGCCCTCACCAGACACCAAATCTGCCACCACCTGGATGGTGGACTTCCAAGTTTCTAGAACCGTGAGAAATAAAGGCCTGCTGTTTCTAAGCCACCCAGTGGGTGGTTATTTGGTTATCGCAGCCTGAATGGACTAAGACACTAACGCAGCCGGGCTCATTCGTCGCCAGCCCTCCTCAAGGCTGCGTGGTTCTTTGTGCTCGTCCCTCCACCATGAATGAGAGCCACACTTAGTTTAAAAAAAGCATTCTGAGGGGACCCCGATGCTTTCTTTCTGGACTGAGAGCTGCCTACCAAAATATCCTGCAGGCGAGTGTTTGCACTGGGCAAAAAAATCCTCTCTTGCTCTCTCAGAGTGGATGCATTCATGTCAGTTTTCAGAGCGACAATGCTACATAGAGAAACCATATTCCAGATGATGACAACAACTACCTAGGACGCTACTGTTGGTGGGGAAAAAAGCTAAGTGGACTTAGCACTGGAAGCACATGAAAACATTTTACAGATTGTAAAAGTAACATTATTTTCTAAACGAAACTATGTGATTCTAAAAGGAAAGTACAAGGGGCACCTGGGTGGCTCGGTCGGTTAAGCGACCGACTCCTGATTTTGGCTCAGGTCGTGATCTCAGGGTCCTGGGATTGAGCCCCACATCCAGCTCCACGCTCAGCGGGGAGTCTGCTCCTCTCCCTGGCCCTCAGCTCCCCCCACCGCCCTCGCTCTCGTGTGCACGTGCTCTCTTTCAGGTAAATAAAGGAGTCCTTTTTTAAAAATAAAATAAAAAAAAAAAAACAAAAGGAGAGTAAAATATAAGATTAGTCCTCCATAAGAAAAGATGTTAATAACATACGTATAAAAATAATAATTCAGGGGATCCCTGGGTGGCGCAGCGGTTTAGCGCCTGCCTTTGGCCCAGGGCGCGATCCTGGAGACCCGGGATCGAATCCCACGTCGGGCTCCCGGTGCGTGGAGCCTGCTTCTCCCTCTGCCTGTGTCTCTGCCTCTCTCTCTCTCTCTCTCTGTGTGTGACTATCATAAATAAATAAATAAATTTAAAATAATAATAATAATAATAATTCAGTTGCATCTCAAGATAGCCCCGTGAATTAGGCAGATCAGAACTCTCAGATCAAGGCGCCGAGGCTGAACAAGCTCAGAGTCCGTTAGTGAGGGGTGACGGTGTCTGGTTGTCCAAGCCCAGGCTCACAATTTCCGAGAGCACCTGGAGAGGGCGGGGGTGGGGGTACAATCATGGCCCGGTGCCGTCTTGTCTCTGATCGGCCCAAACAGAGAATGATGTTCCATTAAGGGGAAATCAACTTTGATGTTCCATTAAGGGGAAATCAACTTTTTTTTTTTTGCAGAGTAAATGGATCCAAGGGAAGAGAGTCTTAAGACTTTCAAAAAGGCCTTCACAAAGGCTCTAAATAGGGCTGACTTAAAAATGAATTCAGTAGGGGCGCCTGGGTGGCTCAGTGGTTGAGCGTCTGCCTTTGGCTCTGGGCCTGATCCCAGGGATCGAGTCCCCCATCGGGCTCCCCGCAGGAGGCCTGCCTCTCCCTCTGCCTGAGCCTCTGCCTTTCTCCTTATCTCTCATAAATAAATAAATAAAATGTTTTTAAAAATATATGAATTCACTACGCCACTGAGAAAACGCTGTGACCGTGGGTGAACCGAGGTGAAGGCAGGCAACTCAGAATAAGCACCAGCACTTTGACCCTTGCCCTCTCCTCCTCCCCCAGCTCCCCCGCCCCCCACGTCCTCATTTCCATTCCGCTTGCCTCCCCTGGAACAAGTCACCTCCCCATGTACCCGTAGCTGGCGAATTTTATGACCTCTGAGGTCCCTTCCAGCATCGAAATGCTTTTATTGCCCAGAAATAAAATACCACTTTTTTTTTTTAAATACCACTTATCCTATTTGTGCCTCGACCTCTCTACCGCACTCCCCTGTGCCAGCCCTCTTTCCTGCCCTGAGCCTGCTGGCAGGCTTTCGCATGTTTTTGACCTCCTCTCCAAACACCCGCATTTTACCCTTCCTTCCAGAACAGCTCAACTATCTTCTCTCATCTGTACCAACTGCTCTGCTAGCCTACGAGGTCCCTCCTTCTTCTCACAATTTTCTGTGGATTTTTTTTCTCTGATTCTCTGGAGTGCTTGGGCGGTCTTGTGCCTTCACCTGCCCCGGTCTGTCCCAGTGCCCCATAGCTGGCCAGACTCCTGCCTAAGGTGCAGGTGCTGTCCTGTCAACGCCATGGCCCAGCCCCCAGCAGAGGGCTAGCTCATAGAGCTTGTTAAATATTTGTCATATTGCGCAGTGATTCCAGATACCTAACTTCTCACTTCCTGCTCCCTTGAGAGCCCTGTGAGTACAAGTCTTCTGGGCTGGAAAGCTCATAATGGAAGTCCCTGCAGCAGGAACTGACCCAGTATTCACAGCTAGGTCTCGTTATTACTACAAGCTGGTCTGACACAGCCAGGCCGTTTCATTTTTCCTGTTGGACAGAAACATTCTGGAAGAATAACAGCCTCAGACAAGATGCTGTAGACTGAGGGACACCTGGGGGGCTCAGTTGGTTAAGTGTCTTCCTTCGGCTCGGGCCCTGACCCCAGGGTCCTCGGATGGAGCCCAGCATCAATCCTGGGATCCTCGCACTGAGCTCCGCGCTCAACAGGGAGTCTGCTTCTCCCTCTCCCTCTCCCCCTCTCCCCTGTTCACACACTCTCTCTCTCAAGTTAATAAATACAATCTTCCAAAAAAAAAAAAAAAAGCCATGGACTGAATCTGTCCTCTTAAAATTCTTATGCTGAAACCTAATTTCCATTGTGATGGTATTTGGTGGTGAGGCCTTTGGGAGGTGATTAGGTCACAAGGGGAGAGTCCTCATGAATAGGATTAGGGCTCTTCTAAAAGAGGCCCCTAGGGGTTCCCGTGTTCCTTCTGCTGCCTGAGGACAGAGCCAATAGTCGGAGGCGCAGGGACATGTGGGAACCAGGAAGCAGCTTCTCACTAGATCCACATCAAGCCAGCCTGATCTTGTTCTTCTCAGCCTCTAGCACTGTGAGAATAAATTTCCGTTGCTTCTAAACCCTCCTGTTTATGGTATTTTGATACAGCAGCCCAAACTAAGTAAAACACTACTCTGACACCAGGATAAAATTGCAATTAAACAAAGCCACTTGGTAATTTTGTCTAATCACAAAAATAAGGTCACTGAGCCACCACAAACTACTACCCCCACTGTCTGACAGCGTCCGATTCAGAGCAAAACCTGGCTTGTTTAGACCTTCTCCCAAATCATCTAACCGAGTCTAACCATCCTCACCCTATAGGTTCTTTCCACCATGCTCTTCCTAAGACACCTGGCTATAATTGGTGACAACCTATTTAACTCTGGGTGTGTTCCCAGGGTGGTCTTTGGCTGAATGCACAGATGGTGATAGGCTCCCATTTCACATTCACTGATATCTACAAACATTTTAGGGGTAAAGTAGTATTATTCCCACCAATTTACCCCCAGAGAAACTGACGGTGAACGTGGTCAACTGATTTAACAGAGATCACATCCGGAGACTTCTAGGCCTAACCCTGCTCACTTAATGCAGGGGTCAGGCCCCACCCTTGGAACAACACCCAATGGCCTCAGCCACAGGGAATCTCGGTTTGCGCTCCCCTGTTCCCCTGCCTTACAAGTGAAGTCAAACAGCAAAAGCCCAATTCATCCCACCAGGAACATTTCTCAGACTTGAGAGGCTTTAAAAGGAAGCTGAGGGACGCCTGGGTGGCTCAGCGGTTGAGCGTCTGCCTTTGGCTCAGGGCATGATCCGGGGGTCCAGGGATCAAGTCCCACATCAGGTTTCCTGCATGGAGCCTGCTTCTGCCTCTTTCTCTCCTCTCTCTCTCTCTTTCTCTGTCTCTCATGAATAAATAAATAAAATCATAAAAGAAAAAAAAAAGGAAGCTGAACTCTGCAGTGAAGATGTGTGTTCCAATCTGGGTGGTAAGTGAGTGGACGTCCCTTACATATTATTCTGTATACAAATGTTTTGTGTGTGTACACATATTTTACAAAAGTGCAATGAACTGAAAGCAAAGCCCCCAGGAAGACACAGGTGGTACCAGGCCTCACAACTAGAGCGAAGCACCCATCTCAGGCACAAGACTGGAAGGGTACAAAAATCTCATTAATTGGAAAAAAAATCTCATTAATTGGGGCACCGGGATGGCTCAGAGGTTGAGCATCTGCCTTCGGCTCAGGTCGTGACCCCAGGGTCCTGGGATCAAGTTCTGTGTCGGGCTCCCTGCAGGGAGCCTGCTCTCCCTCTGCCTGTGTCACTGATGAATGAATAAAAAACATCTTTTTTTTTTTTAAATCTCATTAATCAAGATAAATGCAATTTAAAAATCAAGTTGTCAAAGTACAGGGCCGGGACCTCTTTTTGTAATAAAGTTTGATTGTGAGTTCCCAGCAGCAGGTGCCTACTCAAAACCCAAAATAGCAGGTGGCCTGGGGGGGGGATCCCCAGGAGCCCCTGCCTGCACACCCACCCGCTGGGAGGCGCAGCGAGGACCCGGAGCCCGGGAGAGAAGGAGAGAGAAGGAGAGAGAAGGCGGGGGGCCCACGGCGAGGGGGTCCTGCCCCTTTAAAACCGGGGGCTCGGGCGCAGACGGGCGTTGCCCAGGGAGACAGACACACCCGGCCTGCGCGCTCTGGCCCGCCCCGGTCGGGAGGCCGCGCTGGCCACTGCGCTAGCGGCAGCCCTGCTCCCCGCAGCCATGGCCAACCTGTACTCGAGTCCTGGCTTCAGAAAGCCGGAGGAGGAGGGCCGGGAGGGGGAAGAGGAGGAGGAGGAGGACGTGGAGGAGGACGTGGAGGAGGGGGAGGAGGAGGAAGAGGAGGTGGAGGAGGGGGAGGAGGATGTAGAGGTGGTGGAGGACGTAGAGGAGGAGGAGGAGGAGGTGGAGGTGGTGGAGGATGTAGAGGTGGAGGTGGAGGTGGAGGAGGAGGAGGTGGAGGAGGAGGAGGTGGAGGTGGAGGAGGTGGAAGAGGTGGAGGAGGTGGAGGTGGAGGAGGTGGAGGTGGAGGAGGTGGAGACGCAGCAGAAGGTGGAGTTGGTGGAGGCTGCGGAGAGGACGCTGGAGGCGCACGGGGCGTTCAGCGATGCGTACCTCTGGGGGGCCGCGGCCTTCGGGGACAGCAGCGTCGAGGGCTCCGAGCCCCTCCTGCCCCGCCTGGCCAGCGTCGCCAGCCCCAGCCTGAGCCCGACGCCTCCGCTCAGCGCGTCGCCCAGCGGGTCCTGGAGCGAGACGCCGAGCAGCAGCGCGGGGTCCAGCACCTGGTCCCAGAGAAGTAGGGGCCCCGCGCCCCCGCGCCCCCGCATCCCCCCCCCCAGTCCCGCCCGCTCCCGAGTTAGGGCGTCAGGGAAGCGCCTGGTGCACCTGCAGGCCCGGTGCCCGCCCCGGTCGGGAGGCCGCGCTGGCCACTGCGCTAGCGCAGTTGTTTCGAGGATTCTCCACCTCCCAGGACTGACATTGCTGTCGGGCCGAGGTTGGAAGATGGCCTGCCTCTGGCCCCGAGCCCCCACTCCCCCCCCAAATCCGCTTTGTAAGAATCAAAAAATGTCCTCAGATGTTGCCAGAGGTCTCCTGGGGCCCGAGGCCTAGGGAGGGGGGCACAACTTGGCCTTTTGTGAACCGCTGATTCAGAGGCAGGGGCTACATCTTTTGATGTCTCCTTCAACAGATTTTCCTAAAATATTTCAGACATTTCGGAAAGACCTGCCTGGAATGAATTTAGATCGGTAAGAAAATGTTTTGTTTTCTTATTATTTTTTTGAAGCTGGTGTTGGTTACCTCTTGGATGAACACGTCTGCAAGTAGAGTCAAATGATCCGGGGCGCTTATAACGAATTTATTTATCCACAAAGGTTTTTTTGGAAAAACCATGCTGTTAGACACTTCGGAGATTGAGACGAGGTCCCTTGTCCATCTACCTGCGGACGTGGCCCGTCCACTTAATATAACATGAAATGATAACACTGTGCCAGGGGTACAGGAACAAGGGCTGTGAACATTCGAGGTGGAGGGCTCTGCTGGCTGAGACAATGATCAGAGACGCCTTCCGTGAAGGACACTGGAAATTTCGGTCTCCCCCTCCCTTTTTCTTACTATTGTTATTGCTATTAGCCCTCAGGCACAGGAAGACACCAGAGAAATACTTTTTGGAACATCTTTATGAATCTTCCCTGAAATCTCACAGCAAACCTGAGTCCACAATCTTGAATGACCATTCACCTAAGCTTTGCTTTCACAAGCAACTTTTAAATTCTTAAGCATGAGGAGGGCTGTTCTGTCCTTTTAATTCAACTTTTTAAGAAAAAAGTAACATGCACATGGTTAAGTATGAAAGGATACAAAGGCATAAAATTAAAAATCTCCATGCCCTTCTTCATCACCACAGCCCCAATCCCCAGTTAACATATTGCTAACAGTTTGTTTCTATTATAATTTTATTTTTAAGTAATCTCTTCACCCAAGTGGCTCAAACTCACACCTCCGAGGTCAAGGGTGGCATGCCCTACTGATTTTGGCAAGCCAGCCACCCCTCCAATATTATTCTAAACAGCACATTTTCATTCCCTGATTTATCAATTTTTGCCATAATTATAGGCTTCCTACCCATGAAAGATGAGAAATATAACTCATACTAATTCCCCCCCTCTTCATTTTTGGTATTTGTTATTTTTTAGGTTTTCTAGCCTTTAGGACTTTATTTAAACCTCTACTATCTGATTTCTCAACTTTAGCAACTATCTACTAACTCATTATGAAGTTAACACACTAATGCACTTCTACTTTCTTCTATCCTCTCACCCCTTTCTCCCCCAATTAACAACAAATCATACACATTTTATAACAAACTATATTAATGTGTAATATATATTCACACAAAGTCATTATTTTGCCAAGTTTTATTATGTTCATATTATGTTTTTACATAGTTAACTCAGTACAGGTTGATTCTAAAAACTGAAAATCTATCAACAATATAATTTGATGCTGAGAACCCAACAATGTGATTGTATTCGTGCACACTCAAAATATAAAAAAATAATAATAATAAAACAAAAAACACCCAAAATCCTATGTCAGTAAAACTTGCTCCTAAAAGGGAACTTGTCAACTCTCAGTTGTTAAGTGTCTTCAGCTTTCCTGAGCTGGGTTCAGTGGCCACCGTTCCTTGATTCCCATAGTGCTTGCTTGCTTCGATTCCTTCTCTGTTTGCTGGACAAACTCCTCAGGTAATTATCTCATGCAGATCTTGTGGGTAGTCCTGTCTGAAGGTTTCTTCACTTTACCCTCATCCTTAATTAATCACAACCTGGCATAAAAGAATACATTTAAAGCCCCTTTCCTCAGAGCTCAGAGGGCATTGGTTCTTTGACTTCTAGTACTCCGTACTGCTGATCATTCTGAGTCCCAGACACCAGCGATATGGGATTACTTCCTTCCCTTCATTTGTCTCTGTTCTTTCCTTCAGAACCCCTCCTGGATAGCCGTGGCCCCTCTTGGACGGCTTCAAGCTGTTGGGTGTTTATATGATAATATACAGCCCTTGAACAAGAAATCTTACCTTGGTATTCCTATTTGTCATTTCCCAGAAGCCAGGTCTTGTTCTCTGTTTCTGTTCAAATCACTGTTGCTCTTAAATCTCTTTTCAGAGTGCTCAAATAAAAATCAAGTTCTTTTTTGTTCTTCTAAGTTTTTTTTTTTTTTTTTCCAGGATTAGTCCTGTTTATCCAGTAGGTAGCCGGGATGGAGTCATTTCTGCAGCTGAGTAGCTCCTCCCAGGGCTGGCCTGGCAGGTTGGGAGCCCTAGTGAGTGGATGGGGGACGTCAGAGCCAGTGGATGGGGGACGTCAGAGCCAGTGGATGGGGGACGTCAGAGCCAGCCTCTGGTGGAGTGTCGGCAGGAAGCAGGCAGGTAGATACCGACTATAACTGGGGTTGGGATGAGGAATGTCGCTGTGTGGTTGGAGTTCTCTGTGAATTTTATTTCTAGGTGGCATGTGCCTTCCTCCTTTCTCATCCGAGCCTATTAGGCAGGTCCTGCGTAACCTCATGCTGTGCTCTGCTTCTCTTTCTGACCTAAAAACTCCTTAGAGACGCTGCCCACTCTGTAGAAAGCAGTTCTTTGGGCTTCATCTGTAAATAAAAACAACTGCCCCTGTATGAGGGGAGAAGAAGGGGTTTGCCTGCCTGGCCCACTGCTTTGAATTAACTTCTCGAACTCCTCCGATGGCAGTCCCAGGTCCCTCCTCTCTGCATTTGGTTGAGCCTGAGCCAGGAACTTCCCAGAAGAACTTTGCTTACCTCTCTTGTCTTGAGCTGTAGTGGTCTGCACTCTGGTTTTCCATCAAACTAAAGCCATTTCTTTTTGTTCCTTAAGGACTTCGGTATTATTTGTCTACGGATGACACCTTTCTTATTTTCCAGGGTTATCTTTTTCATTTGTTTTGTTTGTCTGTGTTATTTCAGGAAGACCTTGGAAAGGAAGGGGAGGAGAGTTGGGTACTCCACTGACATCTTGACCCGAACTTCCTATTGTAGGGGAACATCTCTTTACATGATCAAATTTTTAATTCCTCCTCATAAATCTTGTTAAGAAGATGCTTCTTTTATATTTCAAAGCATTCTCTGGTGAATTTGGTAAGATGGTGTTTTTAAGGAAATCTGCCCTTAAGAAGCTGTAAAAATGCAATCGATACTGGCTCGCCTAGTTTTTTTCCTGTAAAAATTTGGAAAGTTTTTTTTTTTTTTTTATTGAAGTTCGATTTGCCAGTATACAGTATAACACCCAATGCTCATCTGGTCAAGTGCCCCCCTCAGTGCCCATCACCCAGTCACCCCAACCTGTGCCCACCTCTCCTTCCCAACCCTTTGTTCGTTTCCCAGATTTAGGAGCCTTTCATGGTTTGTCTCCCTCTCTAATTTTTCCCACTCCTTTCCTTTATAATCCCTTTCACTATTTATTATATCCCCCGTATGAGTGAGACCATATGATGATTGTCCTTCTCTGATTGACTTACTTCACTCAGCATAATACCCTCCAGTTCATCCACATCAAAGCAAATGGCGGGTATTCATCCTTTCTGATGGCTGAGTAATATTCCACTGTATATAGAGACCACATCTTCTTTATCCAGTCATCTGTCAAAGGACATCAAGGCTACTTCCACAGTTTGGCTACCGTGGACATTGCTGCTGTGAACATTGCGGGGCAGGTGTCCCATTGTTTCACTACATCTGTATCTTTGGGGTAAATACCCAGTAGTGCAATTGGTGGGTCATAGGGCAGTTCTGTTTTTAACTCTTTGAGGAACCTCCACACTATTTTCCAGAGTGGCTGCACCAATTTGCATTCAGTGCAACAGTGCAAGAGGGTTTCACTTTCTGTTTTTTAATTACTTTAATTACTATTGTTTATTACCTTTCTGGTTGAAAATGGGATCAACTGTAGGTGGTGAGATGAATGTGGAGAAACACAGGTTTTGAAGCCGAATAGGTCCAGGCCTCATCTGTATCTGCCACATGCAATTTTTCAGAAGTTCCCTAGAGCCTCAGTTTCCTTGCTGGTAGAAAGGGAATATTAATAGATGCCTTGATTAGTTTTTGTGAATATGAATGAAATAATGTGAGTAAAGCAACTACTCTGAAGGTACTACTGCATAGTAAGTTCTCAGTGTCAATTCTGTTACCCTCAGTCACCTGCCAACTTTACACAGAATTTCAGGAACAAGCTTTGGTGTTGGTTTGAGGAAGGCAAAAAGACCTTGATGAATAATGTATCGATGTTGTTAACCATTGAATTGGGAAAAAAGCCAAACGTTAAACATTGTCTAGGGATTGCTCTACACCTTAACACTTGGTCCCTGTAACTTGTCTCTCTGGGAGCTTAGATAAATAGGAATCCCCCAGAGACTTGCACAGGTGGCTTCAGCAGAGCTATTCTTCACTTATTAAAAGACACAGTCATCTCAGAATTAAAACAACCCACTGCTGCAAGATGCCAAGGAACCAAGCATTAAAAAAAGGAAGGTGGAGACCTAAGAAAACTAAAAATGGTAAAAAATAAAAAATAAAAATAAAAAATAAAAAAACGGGGCGGACACAGCCCTAAATCTGACTCATTCATTTGAAAAGGATTTGATAATTTTATAAGATCCAGCAAATTATTTAAAAACCTGAAATTCAAAGAGGCAAAGGAACTTGAAGCAATAATTATTTACTTGTTACCAATTAACAGTCATTTTAACTAGTGAAAGTCCGTGTCTGCCTTCCTGTCATGTCAGTGATAATGCAAGTGACTGAACTACTTGTAGAAAGAATACAAATTGTTTGGTTACAATGCATTTAACTTCAACCCTTTAAAAAAAAAGGTTGTATTATTTTTTTTTAACTATTTAATTGAGGCACCTGGCTGGCTTAGTCAGAGGAGCATACGGCTCTTGATCTCAGGGTTGTGCGTTTGAGCCCCACACTGGGTATAGAGATTACTTACATAAAATGAGCAAAATGTCTCATTGAAATTCAAGTAAATGTTTAAACACACGCACCGTCACTGCCACCACCAACACACATGCACAGAGAAAGTTGTAGTAATTTATTCCCTACAGGGAAAAATATGGTACTGGGAGCCTCTGGGGCTTAGGAAGGAGTACTTTCCCTATGATGCAAACACACTGTGCCTGACTTTACTGAGAGATAAGAATGGAAGAAAACATTTCAAATAGAAACCACGATCTTCTCATGTAGGTGCGTTGACCGTTAAAATGTATTATATTTGGAAGAACTGCTAACAACTACATAGGTATACTCAAAACTAACACTTTGTCTAAACTTCAGGACTATGTATCACACTTTGTATCCAGGAATTCCAACATCAGTGCAAACAGAAGAAAGCTGGCTTCAAGAACTTTCTGGCAGAAGGCAGAGGAGTGAGTAGTTTGATTTCTTCGCTTTAACTGGGAGATAGGCTTGCACATTGGAATGAGCATGGTGGTAAGAGGTGGTGGGAGAGCCGGGTTTGAATCCCAGCCCAACGCAAACTGACATGGAGATGCCAGGGCATGAAATCTTAGCTCCAAGGAGTCTCAGAATCTTCATGTGTCGGTAATAAGAATAATACCTCAGTCACAGAATTGTTATGAAGATCAAAATGAGATTAAATATTTAAACTCTTTGGCCCCTAGTCTGTAATAAATGCCAACATTTATGTTCTCCATTATATCTTGATACATAGCTTCATTTTTTATTAAGAAGTGATATGCACTTCTGTTTCTAAATGTCAACCATTAGGAAATAAACAATACAAAAATTAAAATTGTAATTTATCCCAGGGTAAGTAATTATGAATAGCCTTTCCTTTTACCTTTTCTGTTTGTTTTATATTATGTCACTTATTCATCAGATGCTTGTTGAGCACCTTAGCACATGCCAAGCGCCTGTCATTGTCCAAACCCTGTTCTAGGAAAATGGCGATGGAGAAAAACAAAACCCCTGTCTTAGTGATCTGGTATTAAAGTGTGGAAGGTAGAGGTGATGGTGAGATAGATAATACATAAAATAAGCAAATATATAGTAGATTAGGCGATAGAAGTGCTGAGAAGAAAAAGCAAAGGAAAGGGACAGGATTTGTTGGGTGGGAGGGGTTCAAGGTTACATAGGGTGCTCAGGGAAATCTTCACTGAGAAGCTAAAATATTTGAGCAAAGGCTTCAAGGAGGTGGGTGAACAAGCCAGGATGATCTCTGGGGGCAGGCATTGGGACTAGCAAGCATCTCCTCCTAGAACCAGGGGACAGTGGGTGTGGCTGCAGCAAGGTAAGTAGGAGGAGAATCTGAGGAGAGAGAGAGCCAAAGGATCAACTGAGAACCAAGCTCATTCAATGGGAACAAAGTGAAAAGATGCTAGAGGGTTTGCCCAGAAGACTGACAAAATCTAACCTAAAAAATGAACCAAATATTAAAAAGTTGTTAATAATCCCCAGATGAACCCACACAGTCAATGTAAATCTGATGGGATTTTTCAATGGCCTCTGACGAGTTGTTTTGTGGCCCTGGCCTAGCAGTGTTAAAAGACAAACAGGCATTTTCAGATTTCTAAGTTTGAGCAAATGTGGATTGAAACAGAGCAGTGCCAGACAGGAGATAGAAGCACTCCCCAGACAGGAGTGAGGCCAGAGCTTTTGACAGAGAAGACACCAGAGCAAAACAAGGAAATTTTTTGATTGGCTATAGTATAGTCTAAAGAGTTGAGTTATTTGGGAAAGCCTGGTTGGCTGTTTTCAGGTTGGCTATTCTTAACTTTGAGGCATTTACAGGAATTGACTATGGCAGATTTCGGTTTGTTTACCGAGGCTACCAAGGAAGGTGCTTGGGCCACCTCGTCTCATGGCCATTGGTCTGCACCAAGCAGGAACCTCGTGAACCTAGATGTGCCTCTCCATTTCTTCCAGGTCTCCTCTCATAGTTTTTCTTTTTCCCATAGAGGACTCATGCAGCTCTTACGAGTTTATTCCTAGGAGTTGTAGTTGTACTGATGTAACAATTGGACACTTTTTTCCCGGTTTTATTTTTTTAATTATTGTCAATGCGAAGGAAAATTATTGATTTCTATATATTAAGCTTGTATCTGCCCCCCCCTTGCAAAAATTTCTTATCAATTCTAATAGTTTGTAAGGTGAAAGTCTATGAAACAACATTTCCTGTGAGCAATAGGCAAATTTGTCTCTAATTTTTTTTTTTACTTAGCAGTGTATCATGGGCATCTTTCCATGCCATGAAAGGTCCACCTGATTCACTGGAACAACTGCACAGTATTCCCTTATACACAGTTATTGTGGCTTATACCTAATAAAACTGATTGCTAGACATTTCAGAGTCGGTTTGGTTTGATGTTTTGAGCTCTCCCCATTAACAAAGAATGCCTTTTTTTTTCTGCTTTTTTTTTATTTTTTTAAATTTTTATTTATTTATGATAGTTACAGAGAGAGAGAGAGGGAGGCAGAGACACAGGCAGAGGGAGAAGCAGGCTCCATGCACCGGGAGCCCGATGTGGGATTCGATCCCGGGTCTCCGGGATCACGCCCTGGGCCAAAGGCAGGCGCCAAACCGCTGCGCCACCCAGGGATCCCAAAGAATACCTTAATAAAAATCTTTGTGCATTCATTTTTTTTATATACTGTGCTGGTATTTCTGTTGGACAAGATGCTTAAAACTTATTTAAAATGTTTTCAGATACTCCACATAGGAAGGGCATCATTTTCTGAAGCCCACTTATTTCTTCACCCGCAGTCCTTGCTGGCACTGGCTCCGTGAACAACTAGGCCAGCTCCCTTCCACTACCTCTGTCCTGTTGTAGGTAGATCTGATTGGTTTTCCTATTCCAATTCTATCAGTCTAAATCTTCTAGATGTTTATTCAAAGTTGCCGATGGGTACCTTTCCCATTTCCACCACTGCCCTGGAATCTGCAGAGGGAATAATCCTCATAGTTGAGTTCAGTGTCTTAAACTAGAACCTTCAGCACCCCTCCCCCTGAAAAATCTCCTACACAGTAACAGACATAAGGTAGACAAAGCGGTACTTCAGAAAAGCAGAAAACAAGAGTTGGCAACACAACATTTATAATCAAGCAAGATGTGCATCTCTGCAGTAGTCTAGGACCAGAAAGAAACAAGGAAACACTCTTAAATGTGCTCATCAAGGGTGACTTTCCTCTGGTCCTCATTGTTGATAAAAAGGTTATTTGGAAAAGGCAAAAAAAAAAAAAAAGTATAAGGTAAAGCAAACACAAATAAGGGTATTTATTTTTCCAAGAGGCATATCTTGTTTTACGTTACGTCGCTTTCCTTCTCTGTCAGAACTGATGACAAACGTGCACTCATTTTACAGGGAAGAAAACCTCCTCTGTAACTAAGGATACTGAACATGAAAATCTGGCTTCTAAGTTAAGAGGTAAGTGGATGTTTGGAGTTCCCTCCCTTTGAGGGCAAAGGCCAACTGGCCCTGGGGAACCAGCCTGAACTGGACAGGGCCCGCCTCCTCTAGAAAATCCCTCCCCTGAGAATATACTCGAGGCCCGGGTGAAAAGGTTTCAGGGCATTTAAACTGTGTGTGTGTGTGTGTGTGTGTGTGTGTGTGTGTGTGTGTGTGTCTGTGTGAGTATGTGATGGGGTGGTGGGGGTAGTGGGTGATGAGAAAGTAGAGCACACCGTTATAAAAGTTTTAAACTTTCCTTCCAAATTGATGCTTTTCAGAAAAATGGGTAATTAATCCCAAAGAGCGAAAACTGAGTATTTTATGTGAGCTGGAGGTAAGAAATGTTTATCAGTCCAACAGTACTCAGTTTTCATGGTAAATGTCACTTACTCAGACATCAGTTCTCTCTTTTTAAAAACTTAGTTTAAAGAAGACTTCATAACCCTGTTCGAGCCTTCCCTGAGGACCTTGCCGAGCATCGGGCCACCGTCCGTTCTGCAATTCAAAGGAGAGAGCTCCAATTTAGGCATTAGCTTCAAGGTGATTTTTAAATTCATGCTATTTTGAAGTTTTAAAATTTTTGCCTATTAATAAATGATGTAATAAGCCACAGGATGATTTGCCTGGAAGACAGCGAATCTACTTTAAAAAACAAATCGGGCAAAGAGCTCTTTTACCTGGAATAGCACTTAGGGCAGCTGTGTTCCTTTGCTAGGATTGCTGGAACCATCTACCGCCAATGAGATGGTTAAAACCACAGCAACTTATTGTCTCACGGTTCCGAAGGCTAAGAGTTCAAAACCCAAGTATCAGCCAGCCCGGCCTCTAGGGGAGCATCCTTCCTTGCCTCCTCCCCGGCCCCAGTGTGGCCATCCAACCTTGGCCTTCCTCCAGCCCCGTGTTGGCTGTCCCAGCATTCTCTGCGAGCCTGTGTCCCAATGTCCCT
Source organism: Canis lupus baileyi (assembly GCF_048164855.1). Taxonomy (NCBI): domain Eukaryota; kingdom Metazoa; phylum Chordata; class Mammalia; order Carnivora; family Canidae; genus Canis; species Canis lupus. Next base: position 7,271,373 of record NC_132859.1, read on the forward strand.
CTTCTCCAAGGACACCAGTCTTCTTGGATTATGACCTAATGATCTCTCATCTGCACTTGGTTCCATCTGCAAAGACCCATAGCTAAACAAAGCCCCATTCACAGGTACCAGAGGTTAGGACTTCAAAATATCTTTTCAGGGGACATGATGCAACCCATCACAGTGGCCACCAAGCCTGGAAACAAAGATGAACATCTGCCATACTTAGTCATCTCAAGTGACCCATTAGTGCCTCTGTCTGGTGGGCGAGGGAAAGGCCATTGTAATAACTCTCACGGGATGGCACACCGCCCCGCTGCCCTGGAGCAGTGAGGGACTGATTGCTGGTATGATTACTTCCAAACCCGGATGGTCTGGCTGTGTGGAGAGAGCTGCACCCCTCCCAGATCGGGGCCCGTGAATTACTTCCTTTGGGGTATGCTAAAGGTGCAGGCTCCCTCACTGGAAATAAGAGCCGGCCATGGTGTGAGGCAGCAGGCCGCAGACGTGTGTGCAGGGTCAATGGGAGTGCTGTGTGGACCCACCGACGTGCGGCTCATTGCCGCCTTGGGGTGCATTCCACTCTGCAAGTCTAATGAAGGGGTGACACAGTCAATATGTCATGTAATAGCAGTCAGTGTTTTCCTGTTTATAGTGGTCCAGGTTTCTAAACTCTGGACTCTTCAGGCTGAAATTCTTTTTTTTTTTTTTTTTTTTTAAGATTTTATTTATTTATTCATGAGAGACACACAGAGAGAGAGAGAGAGAGAGAGGCAGAGACACAGGCAGAGGGAGAAGCAGGCTCCACGCAGGGAACCCCAGGTGGGACTCAATCCCGGGTCTCCAGGATCAGGCCCTGGGCTGAAGGTGGTGCTAAACCGCTGAGCCACCTGGGCTGCCCTGAAAATCTTTATTCAAACCAGCTCCTTTCTCTTCCTGAACCATGAAAGCTTGTACCCCAGGAAGTTGCTGGAGTTTTCTTCAGCTGACACCCGGAGACGGTCCTGAACATGGGGAAAGCCCAGTTGCCTTTCTTCCAGGGAGTTGTCCCCGCGCTGGCACCCAGATCTTGGGCAGATGTTTGAGGTCTGCGTAGATGGGGCTCTGACGGGTGGCAGCCCCGCCCTATTCGTGGTCTTTAGAAGCACCTCCACCTTGCTACCCCGTAGGGGAAGAGACTGTGGGCTGAGAAGCTAATCACTATGGAAATGGCCTGGCATCAGCACGCTCTCTTTCTGCCTGCTAGGTCACTTGGGAGCCAAACTAGATGTGTCACCACCATCTCTCCCTGACAGGGCTTTACCCGCCCCGCCCCACCCCAAGGGTTCTGCTCTCACCCATGGGCAGTACTTATCTGTGGGTAGTTTCAGTAGCCTCAAGATACGGGCCATCACTCCAGAGTGGTGAATGCCTGGCTGCGCTGGCCACCTCAGCCACCCTTTGGCCCCACGGTGGCCATTTTGCCAGGCCCAGAGACTGGCGAACACAGCTGGCCTGGTGGTGTTCATGACCTGCAAGTGCGTGATGAGGGGTTCCCCTGGAGGCCTGTGCTGAGGCTTGGCTGCTTGCCTGCCCAGGAGCCCCTACAGTCACAGCCGTGACCTCAGATCACCCACGTGACCATAGAGAGAGCCTCAAGCCGTGAGCCCCCCAACTCCAAGTCTCCCATTGCTTCCCCTGGTCTCCCCCACACTCCTGAATTACCCTTGCAGCACAGACAGAAGAACTCAGAGCCCCAGCTGGGGCTAAAGTGTGTTATCCTTCGGCGCCTGCAGCTGGTGACACACTGTAACCCCCTCCCCCACAAGGGACTCTGATGTCAACAATAAAGTCACGCGTGCAATTTTCTTCTTGCACTCAGGAGGCGTCCTAAGGACCCAGGAGCTCCTTTTGGGCTCAGCTGTGCTCTGGCGAAAGGCACCAGACAGAGGCCCTCAAAATACCACCTCGGCCTCCTCAGGCCTCACCAACCCTTGAACAGAAATAATGTCTCATTACTGGAATATACGGCTCTTCCTGGCTTGGTGCCTTCTGATATAGGATCTCAGCCTCCTGAAAGTTCCCCTGGCAGCTATTTCTGGGAACCCCCAGGGATTCTGACAGTTTGGCACATCCCCCAGCACCCCTGCTCCCCTACTGGACTTTTGCCGGCCCTGCCCTGAGCCCTGACTCCTACTGCTCCCAGAGGCTCGGGCCTCTGTATGGGCCTAATTCATTTTTATTTTCCCCTCTCTGAAGGAAGAAGAGGAGGAAATAGCACTGCAGTGTGAATTTTGTGGGGGCGATCTAAGAACATTTCTTTCCAACATGGATGTTTTCTCTGATGATGATAGCTCGGAACCCACAGGTGTAAGTTCTAAAGCAGGTTTATAGAGGAAATTATGTTATTTTTAAACAAAGGAAGTATTTCCTCCAGCACCTTTCCCTGCACTGCAATTCTTAAAAGAGTTACCTGTTAGCTGTTGGGGAAATGCAAATCATAACCACAATGGATTACCGTTTCGTACCCACAATGATGGCCATAATCCAAAAGATGGATAATAACAAGTGCTGGCGAGAATGTAGAGAAACTGGCACTCTCCTATACTTCGAAGGGGGAAGATAATATGGCATAGGCCCTTTGAGAAACCGTCTGGCAATTTCCTGAGAAGTTAAATACATAGTTACATATAGCCCAACAATGACAATCCTAGGTATATGCCCAAGAGGATCGACAACATTTATCTACACAAAAACACGTACACAGATGTTTAAAAGTTGGCTGCGGTGATGGTTTCGCACATGTCTGTGAATTCACTAAAACCCAGTGACTTGTACGCTTCGAATGGATGAACTGTAGAGTCTGTGAGCTCCATCTCAAGATCACTGTTACCAGAAAAAAGTCGATAGATGGGTATCCAAATTTCCTTGGCCATTTTTGTTTTTTTTCCCCTCTAGTTATCTTCATCCAGGACTGGTGAGATGAAAATGACCTCTTTGTTTTCCAGGCCTGCTGTTGCAGTTATTCTCAAAATCTGATTGACTACATCTATGAGGAAAAAAAAAAAACCCAAAGCCCTAAAGCTGAATTAATCTGTATTGACCCTCATGCAGCCCATGGCAGTGAAGCTGATAGACTCAAAGCAAAGGAAAAAGCCCTGCGGAGGTAGCCTTTGATATTGAGATGCAGGCCCACTTGAGAGCTTGGGGGGCGGGGGGGAAATTAGAGAGATTCCGAAGGTCCCAGAAAGTCTGTGAACTCACCAATTTAAAGTAGAAATCTACCAACGGCAAACTCTTGGGGCAATTGAGAATTCCCATGTTGGAGAAATTTGTTGACAAAAGAGAGTAGAGACCCATATGTATTGATTACTACATTAACTACCTGATAGAAAAGAATAAAAAATAAATTTAAAAAAAGGGATGGCATTTAGACAGTTAAATTTTGTACTAAAATTCTGTTTTAAGCTTCAAATACCTTTCAGATTTTTTTGTCATATTTTTGAATTTTGTAGAAAACAGGAGCGACAAATTGCCAGACAATTTGCAATAATACCAAATGGACCAGTTAATTTTTCTGAAGAAGGTGAGTCCCTCAACACTGATGTTCTAGATCAGTTGTACCTCAGAAAGCTCAGATGTTTGAACAAGACCAAGACAAAAAAAAAAAAAATATATATATATATATAAAAAATTTAAATATTTAAAATTAAAATATTTAAAATATTTAAAATGTTTATTCCAGTCAATGCCTCAGTAAAATGGTTCAGAAAATCTGGTGTTTTAGGGACGTCTGGGTAGCTCAGTGGTTGAGCATCTGCCTTTGGCCCAGGGTGTGATCCTGGGGTCCTGGGATCAAGTCCCACATCGGGCTCCCAGCAGGGAGCCTGCTTCTCCCTCTGCCTATGTCTCTGCCTCTTTCTGTGTGTCTCTCATGAATAAATAAATAAAATCTTAAAAAAAAAAATCCAGCATTTCAGTCATGTGCCTTTTGAAGTTTTTAGTGTTCAGTTTACTGTGTTATTGATCGAAATAAATTAGCAACATCTGTAGAGCACCTTGCAGAAAGCTGCAAAGAGCTGATGAGTTGCTATAGCATGGGTATATTGGAGGAGCACTGACTTTTAGAATCAGAAGTTTGTATCCTTGCTTTTCTCCCTATAGGCTCCCTATAGTTTGGGGTACATTAGTTAATCTTTCTGAGCATCAGGCTGCTCCTCAACCACTGAGAGACATGGAAAAAATACTTAGAAAACATACATGTTTGTTTTGGTTTAAACTAAATCCCTAGTATAAAGTTCCTTGATATTCAACTATTTCCTACTAAATGTAAGGCCACAGCATTCCACATAATGAAAATCACCTTTCTTCTTTTAACAAAAGAACATTTTCATTCTCTTAACAAAAGAAGGCACTCACTTTAATGAAGAACCTCATTTTTCTTCCATTAAAAAAAAAGTGATGATGGGGATCCCTGGGTGGCTCAGCGGTTTGGCGCCTGCCTTTGGCCCAGGGCGAGGTCCTGGAGTCCTGGGATCGAGTCCCGCGTCGGGCTCCCTGCATGGAGCCTGCTTCTCCCTCTGCCTGTGTCTCTGCCTCTCTCTCTCTCTCTCTCTCGCTCTCTATGTCTATCATGAATAAATAAATAAGATCTTTAAAAAAAATAAAAAATAAAAAAATAAAAAAAGTGATGAATCAATGCATTTGTAATAGGGTTTGAAATTTCATTTTAGAAGAGAGGTTTTGGAACATCTTAAACAAATATGTACTTTCATGTGATTCTTTTCCCATTAGATTCAAAGCACTTAAAAACAATTTCTTATCAACTTTCCGTGGATATCCCAGAAAAAGAGCTAACTACTGACAGTCTACTTGATTTCCTAGTAGAAGATAGAAACATTTCCATTGATTGCTGTGATGCTAGAATAGCATGTGGAAAGGTAATTCTCTTGTAATTTTTTATTTGTGACTCTTTAAAGTCAGTTTTACCTAAAATTGTAAAAGCTGTCATAATGAATATAACAGGCTGGCTACATAACACATTTAACTCTTTGTCAGGAAGAAATGGTACAGACTTGGCTTTTTAACTAGACTTTACTAGTCTCTACTAGACTTTATAACAATGCTTTTACATACATTTTCTAATAGGGGGTTATTCTGGTTAAAGCCTTTTTATTTTAAAATGTGATCATTATACATTAAGGAACATTTGGAACCCTTAAAACACTAGAAAGAGGGGGAGAAAAATCACCAAAAGGCTCAAGCACTTCCCAAAAGTCATTGTTAATATGTCAATATTTTCTAGATCCACACCACCCGATAAGGTAGCAACTACTACATATGGCTATCTAAATTTAAAATGACTACAATTAAATACAATTTAAAATGTAATTCTTGGGACACCTGGGTGGCTCAGTGATTGAGCATATGCCTTTGGCTCAGAGATCCCCAGATCATGGATGGAGTCCTGCATCGGATTTCATATGGGGAGCCTGCTTCTCCCTCTACCTGTGTCTCTGCCTCCCCCCCCCCACTCTCTCTGTGTCTCTCATGAATAAATAAATCTTTAAAAAAATAAAAAATAAAATGTAATTCTTCAGTCACACTAGTCACACATTTCGAGTGCTAAGTAGCTATGTGTGATGAATGGCTACCATGTGGTGCAGATACAGAACATTTTCACGGTCACCAAAAGTTCTATCAGACGGCACTGTTCCAGACTTTTCACACGTTTTTTTTGGTTAACATACTTGTAATTATATTACATATGTAATTTTTATCTTTTTAAAATTTATTATAAAAATATCTCTAATATACAGCTTACATTGACAGCATTTTAATTCTATGTGCTTTTTTACATAGTTTATCTAACCATTCCCCTGTTATTGGACATATAGGTTAACAGGTTTTTTGTTATGCTAAATAACATTGCTTTGAACATATTTATGTATAAATGTATTTTTATATATTTCTTCAGGATAGATTTCTAGAAATTAAATTATGGAGACCAGATTTGTTTCTCTTGGGTGATATAGAATTTAAGGGGTGACAGTGAACTGAGGTACCCCACAGAATCAAATCCAAGTCATATCTGAAGGAAAGTTATCTGTCTGGCCCTCAAATTTCTCCTACAGATTACCCTTCAGGTTCAGTTACTAGCACACAGTGAAAACTAATTAAGAACACAAGGAAGCGTGACACCACAATTCAAACCCCAGAGGAGTAATATCTCATTTTAAAAAGACCTGCAGGGATCCCTGGGTGGCGCAGCGGTTTGGCGCCTGCCTTTGGCCCAGGGCGCGATCCTGGAGACCCGGGATCGAATCCCACATCAGGCTCCCGGTGCATGGAGCCTGCTTCTCCCTCTGCCTGTGTCTCTGCCTCTCTCTCTCTCTCTCTGTGTGACTATCATAAATAAATTTAAAAAAATAAAAAAATAAAAAATAAATAAAATAAAATAAAAAGACCTGCAAAGACTTTGGAAATTGAAGTAAACTATGCTATGAAAATAAAATATCATCCTGAAGACATATAGAAGGAACAGAAAACTATAGCGTCATAATCGTTTTAAAAGAAAAAATGGAACTTATAGAAATGAAAAATATAACAGTTGAAGTTAAAAACTTAAAAGAGGACAGTTAGACACAGGTTAGGCCCAACTAAAGAGAGAACTAATGACATGGAAGAAAAAGGTAAAAAAAAAAAAATTATAAAATTCTCCATGGGAACAAAAATAAAAATATAGAATATGATATGAAAATGATGTGTTTAAAACATATTTATTCAAAATACCAAAAGGAGAGGAGAAAGATAATGAGGCAAAGGCAGTATTTGAAGAGGTAATGGATAATTTTATAGAACTGATAAATGTCAATAGCCCACAGATTTAAGAAGCCCAATGAATCCCAATCAAGATGAAATAAAGGGGATCCCTGGGTGGCGCAGCGGTTTGGCGCCTGCCTTTGGCCCAGGGCGCGATCCTGGAGACCCAGGATCGAATCCCACGTCGGGCTCCCGGTGCATGGAGCCTGCTTCTCCCTCTGCCTGCGTCTCTGCCTCTCTCTCTCAGTCTGTGACTATCATAAATAAATAAAAATTTAAAAAAAAAAAAAAAAAAAAGATGAAATAAAGAAAAAAGAATCTTAGATTTGTCAGAAAAAAACTTTAGGACACAAAGGGAAAACAAAAATCTTAAAAGCAGCAGAGAACAAAAATTCTGTTTGTATTTAAAGAAGAGTTACATGGACACCCGGGTGACTCAGTGGTTGAGCAGCTCCCTTCCTCTCAAGGCATGATCATGGAGTCCTGGGATCGAGTCCCACATCAGTCTCCCTGCATGGAACCTGCTTCTCTGCCTGTGTCTCTGCCTCTCTCTTTCTCTCTCTCTCTCTCTCATGAATAAATAAATAAAACCTTTTAAAAAAATAAAATAAAGAAGAGTTATGTCAGATGACCTCCCAATAGCAACAATGGAAGCCAGAAGACAGTGGAATGTCTTTAGTGGGCTTAAAGAAAATAGTAGTCACTCAAGAAGTCTATAACCAGTTAAAATATTTTTTTCAAGAAAATGTGCCCAAAAAGGACATTGTCTAGTAGTATCAAAGATAACTTGTCACTAGTAGCCCTTCACTAAAGGAAATTCTAAAGAATACTTTGTGTTATTGGATGGTCTGAGATTCAAGAAAGATGAAGAGAAAAAGTGGTACATAGACTTTCTTTTTTCACATTGATTTAGAAAAATTCTTTAAACATTTAGGATATAAGCCCTTTGTATGCCATATTGCCACAAATGCTTCTCCCTTCTTGGCTTGTCTTTCACAATTTTAATTGTGATTTATCAAATCCTTCGTGGGTACTGCTTTTTTTTCATTGGTTGGGAAATCCTTCCCTGACCTGAGGTAATAAAGCTATTATCCTATGTTAAAGAAATCTCTGTAGTTCTGCATTTCACATTTGAGTCCTTAATCCACTTGGAATTGATTTTTACATTTAATGTGAGATAGTGGTTCTAATTTCATTTAAAAATATGGAGGGCACTTGGCTGGCTCAGGTGGTTAAATGTCTGCCTTCAGCTCAGGTCATGATCCCAGGGTCCTGGGATTGAGCCCTGCCTTGGGCTCCCTGCTCAGTGGGGAGCCTCTTCTCCCTCTCCCCCTCCCCCCCATTCATGCTTGCTCTATCTCAAATAAATAAAATCTCAATATATATATATATATATATATACCTGATTGTATTCAGCATCACGTATTGAAAAGATTTTCCTTCCTCCATTACCATGCAATGGCACTGCTGTCCTACATCAGATGTTTATGACTGCATGAGTCTAATTCTGGTCTCTTTATTCTGTACCACGGAATTCTTTATCCTACCCCAACACTACATTGTCTTAATAATACATTTGGTAATAGATCTTAATATCTGGTAGAGCATATTCCTCTCTCTCAGGCTTCTTTAAGAATGTCTTGCCTTTCCTAAGTTCCTGATATTTCCTGTAAATTTTAGAGTCAACTTGTCGGGACCTCCCTTACTTCAACACACATAAATAATACAATCTTGTTAATATTTGAATTGCAGTTGCATTGGATCTACAAATCAATTTGGGAAGAATGTCATTTTTAAAATACTTAATCTTCCAAAACATGAAGATTAGGCTGAATTTATTAAATGGGTTGTTCAAATATTCTATTATTACTTTTTTTCTGGCCTAATAATCCTTGTAATTTTTGAGAGAGGTAGGCTAAAATATCCCATTATGATTATGGAATTTAAAATTTTCCCTTTCAGGGACGCCTGGGTGGCTCAGTGGATGAGCATCTGCCTTTGGCTCAGGGTGTGATCCTGGAGTCCTGGATCGAGTCCCACATCGGGCTCCCTGCATGGAGTCTGCTTCTCCCTCTGTCCATGCCCCTGCCTCTCTCTCTCTGTCTCTCATGAATAAATAAATAAAATCTTTTAAAAACAAATAAATAAAATAAAATTTTCCCTTTCATTTTGTGAAATTTTGCTTTATATATATTGAACCTATCTTAATATGGGAAGAATATTTTATAATGTTATATCTTCCTGGGAGATTAAAACTTTTATCATTATGAAGTAATCTTTATCTCTAGTAATACTCTTTGGTATTTTCTTAGATCATTTTTATTTATAATCCTTTTGTGTCTTTATATTTTAGATGTGTCTCTTGTAAACAATATATGGTTGGTAGGCGGGAGCAGCTGAGTGGCTTAGTCGGTTAATCGGTTAATCATCTGTCTTCAGCTCAAGTCATGATCCCAGGATCCTGGGATCAAGCCCCCGCATTGGTTTCCCTGCTCAGCAGGGAGCCTGCTTCTCCCTCTCCCATTCCTCCTGCTTGTCTGCTTGTGCACTCTTGCTCTGTCAACTAAATAAATAAAATCATATATATATATATGATATATAGAGAATCATATATATATATGATTGGAATTTTTCCTTTAAAAAAAGAGCTAATCTGACATTCTTTGTCTATTAACTGGAGTACTTAGTCTATTTATATATAATTACTGACATGCCTTGGTATTTTCTATTTGTTCTCTGTTATGCATTTTTCTTTTCCTTTATCCTTTCTTGTCTTTTGGGGGAGTGGGATACTTAAAATATATCATTCTATTTTTTGTACTACCTCTACAAGTTTGGAAGTTATACTCTCTGCTTCTGTTATTTTTCTGCTTACTCTAGAAATTTCAGCAAGTAATCTTAATTTATCCGAGTCTGAAGTTAAGCTATAATATTTGCCCTTCTCTCAGATATTATACCCAGAGGTGGAATTGCTGAATTCTAAGATATGCTTGTCTTTCACATTACTAGACAAAGCCAAAATGATTTCCAAATTGTTGGACCAAATTGCATAGATCCACTAGAGGCAAACAATAGTGACTGTTGTTCTGCATCCTTTCCAATAGTCAGTACTATCACTTTGCCAGTATGATAGGTGTGTACTGTTCTCTAGTTGTGGTTTTAATTCTCCTTTCCCAGGTTACTAATGATGTTGAGCACCTTTTCGTGTTTATTGACCATTTGAGATTTCTCCTTTGAGAAGTGCTCATGGGTTTTTTGGGCCCGTTTTTCTCAAATGGTCATAATATCCAAGAGGAACTAGGTATCAGCATACATGCATAAGAATGTTCACAATATCACTATTTACAATAGTCAAAAACTGGGAATGACCCAAATCTCCATTAAATAAGTAATGATAAATTCATACCATAAAGTACTATACACAAATGAAAGTCAGAGGACCACAGCTACACACTGGAACATGCATGAAACTTACAAACATAAAGTTGACAGAAAGAAACAAAATATTAAAAATATATGATGTATGTTTACTTATGTAAAATTCAAAAGGAGAAAAATTAAAGGTATATTCAGAAATTATAAAAGTGCGAAGAAATTACTATGAAATCACACTAGTGGCTGTGTCTAGGAAAGAAAGGTATCAACTTTGAGATAGACACACAGAGGGTCTCCTAGAGTATCAGCATTGTTCTAGTTTTTGACCTGGATGGCTACACCAATGAGTATTCACTTTATAATTGCTCATTAACAAAATAGTCTTTTGGGGGAGTGGGATACTCCCCCAACATACATAAAATAGTATGTTTTAGCACTTTTCTGAATATATTTCATATTTCACAATTTTTTAAATGAAAAAAAAATGTGTTATCTTCAAAATAAATGGCAACATTTACATGACTATTCAGGTGGTTTCATGGTTTAGCCCTAGAAACTTTTTTTTTTTCTTTAAGGTTTTATTTATTTGTTCATGAGAGACACAGAGAGGGAGGCAGAGACACAGGCAGGGGGAGAAGCAGGCTCCCTGCAGGGAGCCTGATGTGGGACTCAATCCCAGGACCCCAGGATCATGCCCTGAGTCAAAGGCAGACACTCAACCACTGAACTACTCAGGTGTCCCTGCCCTAGAAATTCTTGAATCTATCTTACTATAATTCAAGATTAGGAATATATAGAATCTTTAGTTCATTAGAAAATATTATTTGGCACAAATTTATTTCCTTATTGAGTATTACATATAAAATAGTTAAACTTGGAGACATAAAAAGGATTAGCTCCCTGTAGATCTTTCTTCATCTTCTCATATGCCTGTAGTGTTTTGCTCAAATAACTTTAAGAACAACCTCGAAGAGACCCAGATGCTACAACTTATATTTGAGTTTAAAGTCAGTCTATTGAACTATAATTTATATACGGTAGAATTCACCTTTTTTAGATGTATAGCTCTATGAAATTCGGCAGTTATGTAACCACTACTATCATCAGCATATAGAACATTTCCATTGTGCTAGGGCTGGTATTTAGTCTTCTGTTTTGTTTCTATACTAATATGTGACTAAGGTAAAAAATTTTTTAAACCCTTTCAAATAGAAACGTAATGTTAGATTCCTGCCTGAAATTTTTATCAAGTAATCTGCAGGGTTAGGAACAATCTTTAGTGATTCCTAAGAATTGTTCCCTGTCACTGTTGCAGGGACAAAAATTTAAAATAATAAATGGTTTATATCACTGTTAGCAAGCAAAGATTTACTGTTATTATCATAATGCATTGTATCTGGAACAATTAATGGTTAAGTGTCCTTTCATTTTCTCTGGTGTCTATATAGATGATGAAGAATGAGCTCTTAGAGAAGCACTACAAACATGGGAGCAAGTTTCTGACTTCATTTCCGGATGGAACAACGCAAATATTGTATCCTTTCAACAAGTTTTCATTAGCTTTATTTCTTCAGAACAGATGAAGAAAAAAATATATGGAAAACTATAAAAGAAAAAATAGATATTACCCCAAATCCTACCACCCAGAGAAAAGCTGTTAACATCTTTTTTATAGATCTTTTCTTACTTTTTTCTATAAGCATATATATATGATTCTTTATTTTTTCATTATTTTTTTAATAAACATTCTTTTTTAATAATTTTTTATTTTTAAAGATTTTATTTATTTACTCATGAGAGACACAGAGAGAAGGGGTGGGGGGCACAGACACAGGCAGAGGGAGAGGCAAGCTCCATGCAGGGAGCCTGACATGGGACTCGATCCTGGGTCTCCAGGATCACACCCTGGGCTGAAGGCGGCGTTAAACGCTGAGCCACCCCGGCTGCCCATATATATGATTCTTTAAAAATCAATTTTTCAACTCGTTATTGCCCTTTTTGTATAATACTATATAATAATGTTATGATGTATATGTAATAATATATGCATATTATATATGCAACAAAGAAATACACCAACATTGGAGCATCTGGGTGGCTCAGTTGGTTAAGCCTCTGCATTCAGCTCAGGTCATGATCTCAGGGTCCTGTAATCAAGCCCCAGCATCTGGCTCCCTGCTCAGCAGGGAGTCTGCTTCTCCCTCTTCTTCTGCTGCTTCCTCTGCTTGTGGTACTAGCTCTCTCTTTCTCTCTCTCTCTGTCAAATAAATAAATAAAATCTTTAAAAGAAGGATAGGATAGGATAGGATAGGATAGGATAGGATAGGATAGGATAGGATAGGAAAGGAAAGGAAAGGAAAGGAAAGGAAAGGAAAGGAAAGGAAAGGAAAGGAAAGGAAAAAGAAGGAAGAAAGAAAGAAAACCATTTTTATAACCATATGTACTATATAATTTACATACTATATAATTCATTTGACCTATCCACAAAGGTGGTTTCACAACGTTTTGCTATTATGTAGCACAGCTAAATGAACAGCTTTGTGCAGATTTCATTGCATACTTAGTTCCTTGAATCCATGGAACATGCATGTCACAGGGTAGAAAATGTGGGTAAGAAATTACAGACATTTTAAACTTTTGATAAATTTTATCCCCCTGAAAATGTGTACCAATTTACACATCCACGAGCAGCACATTATTTTTTAATACAAAAATCCGATACCCACTTTATGGAGCACTAAGTTATTCATCACTTGAACATCCGCCTGATGGCCAGGCCATTTGCTATTTTGACATAAAGGACATTTACTACCTCAAGGAAAGTAAAAAACAAACAGAACTATGAAATGAGGAGAGCTTTTTGGTGAATGAAGGCCCCACGTTTATAGGAGAAAGTCATGTTTAGTTACAGTTTCCTAAAAGTTTAGTCAAACCAATAATCAGCCAGGAAAATGACTTTCATGGCCTAGGAAGTATAATGAAGATTTCATTCCCTAGGCCCTGTGAGAAAAAATGTAGGTTTTCTTTTAATTATATCAATAAATTTTATATAACTCCTCCCATTTTTTTATTACTAGTTATCATTTATGCCCTGGCTTTAATTCTTAATTCTCTTGAAGGCCATGGCTGCTTTTCAAAATGATTCAGTCAGTCTTGTGTTTACTTCACCTCTAGGCTTCCAATCAGCTTAGACAGGACTGCAGTAAATTATCCTCAGTAGACTTTATTCTTTTTGATGCTATTGTAAATGGAATTATTTTTTTAATATATTTTTTTAAATTTTTATTTATTTATGATAGTCACAGAGAGAGAGAGAGAGAGAGAGAGAGAGAGAGAGAGAGAGGCAGAGACACAATACAGGCAGAGGGAGAAGCAGGCTCCATGCACCGGGAGCCCGACGTGGGATTCGATCCAGGGTCTCCAGGATCGCGCCCTGGGCCAAAGGCAGGCGCTAAACCGCTGCGCCACCCAGGGATCCCATGGAATTATTTTCTTAACTACATTTTCAGAATGTTCACTGCCAGTATACAGAAATATAATTTATTTTTATATATTGGTCTTTTTAAATATATTTACATATATGTTTATATATAGTTTCTATATTTCTTATATATTTTTAAACATTTTTATATATTGGTAGCCTACATCCCTCCTGAACTTGTTAGTTCTAATATGTTGTTTTGTGGATTCCTTAGGATTTTCTTTATATAAGAGCATGTCACCTGCAAATAGAGATAGTTTCACATCTTTCCTTTCCAATCTGAATGCTTTTCATTTCCTTTTCTTTCAGAAAATTTCCCTGGTTAGATCTTTAAATGCAATGAATAGAAGCGGGGAAAGTGGACATTTTTGTTTGGTTCCTGACCTTAGAGGGAAATCACTCAGTCTTTCATCAATAAATATGATGTCAGCTGTGGGTTTTTGTTAGACACTATCAGGTTGAAGAGTTTCCCTTTTATTCCTAGTTCATTGAGTTATCATGAAAAGGTACTGGATTTTGCCAAATGCTTTTTCTGTGTATATTGAGATGATCTTTTTTTTTTTCTCTCTTTATTCTATCAGTGTAATATGCTTCACTGATTGATTTTTAGGTGTTAAGCCAACCCTGCATTCCTGGGTAAACTCCACTTTGGGTCATAGTATATAATCCTTTTAAATGTTGCTAGATTCCATTTGCTAGTATTTTGTTGAGGATTTTTGTGTCTTATAAACATATTTTGATCTCATGAAAAGCATGAAATCCTTTTTGTAGTAATAGTAGCTCCCATACCTGAATGGTTTCAAAGGCTCTCTCATAAACTGAATTTATTCCCAGCATAGTCAAGGACCATTAGAACAGCTCAAATGACCTTATCTGATCTCAGCTACCCATCTGGAAACCTAGCCATCATCCGAGTGCCCAACAAAATCAGTGGTTTCACTTGTATAGTCCAAGAAGACATGCCCACTGACCCTGCAATCTTGGCATTGCTAGATTCTTCTGGCAGAAGTTCCTGCTATCATCCCAATGGAAATGTCTGGTAGGTTTCTAAGTTTCTTTTACTGCCATTTGGGACGGGGGTGGTGGTGGTGGTGGTGGTGGTGGTGTGTGTGTGTGAAATTTTATTTTTCTTTTGTTTTTTTCCAACTTTATTGAGATATAATTGACATATATCATTGTGCAAGTTAAAGGCATAAAATGTGTTGATTTGATACACTTGCATATTGTAAAATGATTATCACATTGCATTAGCTAACACCTCCCCACCATGTCACATAATTACCACTTCCTTTTTGTGTTGAGAACATTAAGATATACTCTCAGCAACTTTCAAATATATATATATATATATAGTATTAGCAAGAATCTTTATGCATCACATTAAATCCCTAGAATTTATTCATCTTATAACTGCAAGTGTTCTTCTTCCTTTCAAATGATCAAATGGCTTTAAGAATTATTTAAGTTGGGCAGCCCGGGTGCCTCAGCAGTTTAGCACCGCCTTCAGCCCAGGGCCTGATCCTGGAGACCCGGGATCTAGTCCCACGTCAGGCTCCCTGCATGGAACCTGCTTCTCTCTCTCTCTCTCTCTCTCTCTCTAGTCCCACGTCAGGCTCCCTGCATGGAACCTGCTTCTCTCTCTCTCTCTCTCTCTCTCTCTGTCTCTCATGAATAAATAAACAAAATCTTTAAAAAAAAAAAGAATTATTGAAGTTAGTGCTCTTTAGATAGTAATATTCAACTCAGTGAAAGTTTTATTTATGTCACTCCATACCTTCTCCATGGAAAAATCCCAGGCAACTATGTAAAACAAAGCTCATCATATTCTTCCCATAAATAATAAGAAAATATGAACATATAATTTCAATATTAGAAAAAAGAGGCTTTAAATAAATTACATGGTCACCCCAGGGCTTTGGGATAGAAACCCAAATGGTCTCTCTAGAGCCTGCCTGATAATGTTATACTGCCTCAGCTATGGAAATAATCTATAATGGATAGCTGCTACACCGTGTTGTTATAGTTGTGTGTGTGTTATTATCATTTGAGCTATATCCGTAACTATTCCTCTATTCCTATAGCCATAACCAACAATAACATACAAACAGAATCTCTAGAGATCCTGATCTCATTTTGATCTGTGAGCTTATCTACTCTGACTTCATATTATTTGATTTAACCCGAGAAAGTGAAATTTGGGCTCTAACTTCAAATGCAGTTCCAACTTTTCAAGCTCTTCAGAAAGAGATACTCTCCCTTTAAATTCTCTACAGGAATAACAATCTCATCTTGAGAAACTCTGTCCATGATTGACAAAGTCTGGACATTCTGCCCATACTTGAGAGAGTTAGGACGTTTGTGTTTTTTTGGTCTAAAGCAGTAGTAGTCAGTCCGTTACCCCCATGTGAACCGGAGAATTTCAACTTATCCTCCAGAATTCAATAGCAGTTCTGTATCACATTCGTTGGAGCAGTGTATTAATTGTCCCCAGATATTCATTAGTTTCTAGGACTTCACCCTTGTCTGGGAAGTCCTCTGCCCCACTAGCTGAATTCCTGGCCCTCTGATGTGACTTCTGCATACTCTTATTGCCCTTTCTAGCTGCCTCTTGGGTAGCAAGCCCATCTCCCCTGCTGGACCAACGTTCTTTGCAGGCACTCTCCGAATCTTTGCCACTACAAGCATGTATCTGTGCATGGTATAGACTCAAAGATTATGCTTATTTTTTTTTAATTTTTTATTTATTTATGATAGTCACACAGAGAGAGAGAGAGAGAGGCAGAGACACAGGCAGAGGGAGGAGCAGGCTCCATGCACCGGGAGCCCAATGTGGGATTCGATCCCGGGTCTCCAGGATCGCGCCCTGGGCCAAAGACAGGCGCCAAACCGCTGCGCCACCCAGGGATCCCAAGATTATGCTTATTAAATAAGGAGTGACCTAGATCATTTTAGCCAGGTATTATTTTCATCCACATTTCAAGATGAAAGAAACCCTCCTCCTCTCACGTATGACAAAATAATCACCTAAATTTCCCATGTGTACTTTTGTTATTAGATCACTGCCAGTAATCAACGGTGGAGAAATAAGATATTAGTTCTCTCCCTCTGGGGCACCTCGTGGCCAATTTGTCTAGTTTAAAAAAAAAATAATTTGTTATCAAATGCAGTCAACTTTCTAAATACCCACATTTGCACCTCTTCCCACTCCTCAAGAAAGGGAGGGCAATCCAAGTTGGAAGAAGGTGAGAGAGCACAAGGAGGAGATAACTAGAATGGTCATCACTTGTGTCACTGAAGCTCAGATTGTGCTGGGCTTCGTATGTATGTGATGTAGTAAAATGTGGCATCACCTAAGCGAAGAGACAGGGAAGGCTCAATTTGTCTAAGCTCCACCTTGCCCTCCATCACAAGGCACTGAGCCATTTCAGAGATGTTCCCTGAGCCTCTCTTGCCCATACCCCACCCTGACTAGAGCCCTTCTAGGACTCCTGGCTCCCAGTTGTGCTGGGTGCTGTTGGAACATGGTTGTTCTGTACTGAGGCTGATTAGAGCTTCTCCAGGACTTACACCCACTGGTCTTCATTTCCTCCTGGGGAAAAATCTAAGCACTGGTCCCCCCTCTTCGGGCACAGTCTGCTCTCCTCTCCTGCTCTCCAAAAACTTCCCTGCTCCCCCTTCATTCTTCCCAGCACACAGTTTTCCAGGCTCCTTTACCATCCTGGGTTCCATCTTTTGGACCCAGTTTGGTTCAGCGGTGGGTCTTGAATTGGATCCACTATGTTAAACTAGTATAAAATTCACAGTATTGCCACTCCCAAGGTCACCTGTGAAATAGTTTGCGCTATTCACACGCAACTGGCTAGCATGAACCGTTGCTTCCCTTGGCTAGCAAGTGACAGGGCTAATTTCAAGGTTGAATTATAATGTTACTTTTATGATGGTAATTTTTAATTTCCTTTCTGCCCAGGGTATACATCAATATCTTGGGAGGTCAGTATTCAGATCAAGCTGGCAACAGATTAAGGGCTTGGAATTGGTCCAGTTCTGTTGCTTCCTCACCCTTTGTTTCATTTAAACCTGTCTTTCTGGCCTTGAACCATTACATTGGAGTTCGCATCTTAGAACAAGACAAGATTTCAGTCACTTTTCTAGCAATGGGCCAACAGGCAAGAATCAGTGTTGGGACCAAAGTGAAGGTAGGTGCATTTTTGAAAATAGTTAAAGTCATTTGGAATAATAAGAGTAAATGACTCTGGTCAGTGTTGTTACTGACAGATTAGCCTTGTGTGTAATGTACCATCCACGAAAAGTTTCAGAATTCAAACAAACAAACAAAAAAACACACACAGTGAAGATGTCATGTGGAATTGAGGCAAACTGTCGTTGTTTATTCTTCAGAAATTCCTTTTAGTTCAGATTTGGATCTAACTAAAATTTACTATTTACTTGGTGACCAAGTAGGCTACTTTGGGGGTTTGATTTTAGGATTTTGTATTGTGTTTTTCCTCTGCCCTATAGCAGAAAGGCCTGGACTGAGTCAGGAGACCTGGGTTCTAACTATGTTCAAGACCAAGCATAAGTCCCACCTCCTCACAGATGCTTCCCAAACCTCCTAGCCCTTTGCCCAATCAGGGTCCATCATGGTCTTCCCTGGGGTGTCCATGAACTCACCTCTGTCCCCACGCCTGCTGCTGGACCATGCTGCCCTACTTGCCTTTATGCCTGCCTTTCCTCCTGGACAGTGAGCTCCAGAAGGACAAAATCTCTGCCTTTCTGATTCCTCTGGCCCACCCAGGGTATGTCCTAGAGTACACTCTCAGTGACTGGCAATGGTTAAGAACATGGCCTTCAGGTTACAGGGACGTAGTTTCTTTGCCACTTAGCTAAGTGGGTGAACTTGAACTTCAGTTCCCTCATCTATAAGATGGGGATAATGATTCCTAGCAAACAGGTTGTTGTGAAGATTCACTGAGAATGCAAAGTGCTTAGCATGGTGCTTGCTACTAAGTACTCAGTAAATGATAGCTCCACATATAGTTTGCCAGTTACATCTCAACAATGTTGAAATATATATATTGATATAGAAATAGATATAAATAAAGGCCCATGTAGCATATCTAGTGTGTGGCTCCAAACAAGTCCCTTAAACACTGAGGCCAATTGTTTTCATCAATCATTGAAGGAAGAGATTGCTCCAGATTTCAAAGGTGTTGTCCATCTCAAAAAACTCTACACTTTTAAGGTAATTGGAAATATGACCTCAATATTTAGCACAAGCAGGAATAATATCTCATAAAGACCAAATAAGGGACACCTGGGTGGCTCAGTGATTTGGCGCCTGCCTTGGGCCCAGGGCATGGTCCTGGAGTCCCAGGATCGAGTCCTGCATCAGGCTCCCTGCAGGGAGCCTGCTTCTCTCTCTGCCTGTGTCTCTGCCTCTCTCTCTCTCTCTCTGTGTCTCTCATGAATAAATAAATAAAATCTTAAAATAAATAAGTAAATAAAAGGGACACTTCAGAGTCAGCCAACAGAGAGTGAGGGTCTGCAATGTGCTCAGTGCTATTCCAGCCAATCTCATTCTCGGTCAGCCTGGCTACTGCAGTCAGCTGCTCAGGCTCTAGACAAGCTTCTTTATTTGTTAGGAATTTATAAGCTAGGCTTCTTTTGGTACATTACATTCATGGTAAATACATTCTTACCAAAAATATAAAAAATGTTCTCCCTCTCCCCATCTCCCTCCTTAGAAACAAATTTTAATCAGAAAGAGAGCCATTTTGATGCAAAAAAAAGAAGGAATTTGATGTTAAGTTTTTCTAGGGCAGCCTGCTTGGCTCAGCAGTTTAGCGGCACCTTCAGCCCAGGGTGTGATCCTAGAGTCCCGGGATCGAGTTCCGCGTCAGGCTCCCTGCACGGACCCTACTTCTCCCTCTGCCTGTGTCTCTGCCTGTGTCTCTGCCTCTCTCTCTATGTCTTTCATGAATAAATAAATAAAATCTTTAAAAAAAAAAAGTTTTTTTTTATTTCTCACTGTCCTCATGATCACCCTTTCTTTAGGTTTTTAAAAAATTACAAAAAGTGACATACATGTTCAATACCTTCTCATATTTGAAGATTCAAATAATAGAGAGAGTAAAAAATAGAGATTCCTCTTTCATCCTTTCATCTATTCTAACCTCTTTCTCAAAGGCAATCACAACCCAAAATTTGGTGTGTATTTCTCTTTTCAGTGTATTTATAAATTATTGACACACATCTTTTTTAAAATAAACATTGGATGGTATTGCTTGTATTGTTGGGAGGATTCTATTTGTTTTTGTTTTCCACTTAAGGATTATTAAAGGTTTTTCCTCATCCACATTTCCAAGAATATTCGCCTATTAGATTTTTAATTGCTCCATAACATTTCATATGCACTATAGTTAATTTATGCTACACAGAGTGGCCTCCGAGTGGCACTGGCCAGTTATCCACTTCCCCCTCCTGGAAGCATTTCTTGCCTTGCTTCCAGGACACTGTTCTCCCTTGATTTTCCTTCCACCTCAGCGACTGTTTCTTCTCATTTTTCTTTGCTGACTCTTTCTACCTCCCCATTTTTTTTTATTTTTTAATTTTTATTTATTTATGATAGTCACAGAGAGAGAGAGAGAGAGAGAGAGAGAGGCAGAGACACAGGCAGAGGGAGAAGCAGGCTCCATGCACCGGGAGCCCGACGTGGGATTTGATCCCGGGTCTCCAGGATCGCGCCCTGGGCCAAAGGCAGGCGCCAAACCACTGCGCCACTCAGGGATCCCACCTCCCCATTTTCTAAATATTGAGGGGCTCCAGGCCTCCTGCGGGGGCTCATGCTCATCTCCCTCGGTGAATCACTCCCTAGGGGGGTCTCATGGAGTCTCCTGTCTTTAAATACCTCCTACAATGTTGATAACCCTTTCATTTTATCTCCCATGAATTTTCACCTGTACATCTCAGATTCCAATCCTGCACATCCGTTTGGGAGATAAAAGTTTAGCAAAATTACCTCTGAGAGCCTGCTCCACCCTCAGTCTTCACTTCAGACAAAGACAACTGCATTCTTTCAGTAGCTCGGGCCACTTTGGAGCAGTCCTCCCCCTCTCGGTGTCACAGCCTCACATCTATTCCCTGCCAGTCCTCCAAGCCTCACCTCATATATGCCTGATCTCAACCCTTCTCACATCCTCTGATACCACCCCTCCTGTCTGCCTTTTGGGCCTGGCCCATCTCTTGTTTATATCATTACAGTTGCTTCTAATGAGACTCCCTGCTTCTGGTCTTTTGAGCCTGCTGATCAAAATCTTTCCTATTTCCTAGAACCATTATTGATTCATTCCCTTAAAATATTTTCTGTCATTTTATGGAATTTGGGATTGAAGGGAAGGTAAAAATGCCAGTCCATTCTTTGTGATTCATCCATCTGATACCCGCCCCCCCCCCCCCCCCCCCATGCCCGCTCTGCTACACACACACCTACCTTCTGATGCAGGGAGAGTTGAAACTGCTGTGTGTTCTTATGTCTCTTGCAGGTAAGTGGTTACTCTCTTTGCATTTAGCTCAGCCCACTGAGGCCAAACACACCCCTCCTAGGCTGGTCCTTCATCTGCATATGGGAAACACAGGCAAGAGTGTCCTGAGAGATCCATTCCCCTTCTTGCAGTTGCAAGGAAACATCAGCCTAAATCACCAAAGGCTGTGAGGAAGGGGAAGAGCAGAGGCCGAGGGAGGGTCATGGAGAGGTCAGTGCGGAAGGCGTCCTGGAGGTAGGGGCACATTTTAGAAGGGAAGGAGTTTTAGCCATCCCGGTCTCTCCTGAACACTCAACTCTGGTGCTACCTTCTGTGAGGAAGGCTGTCCACTCGGTGCCTTCATAGCCTCTAGGCCAGCCCTGACCAAGCTCTCCCCACTGGGCAGCTCCCAGGGGAGGGACTGTGTTTGCTGCATCTTGGTGCCCCCCAGTATATGCTGGTAAATGACTTGAATATATTGTAAGCATTTGAAAGTATCCAAATTCTATGTGACCGGCCTGCTCCCACCTCCCACCTTCCACAGGTGGTCTCTGAGCTTCCCTTCTCTTTCTCTTTGCTGAAAAGCTACCTAACCCTGAGGAGATTCCAGTTCTCCGATACCTGAATGAGGATGACCTGCTGCTACTGGCCAATTTAATCAAGATTCGACGCCTGTTTCATAAACTTGAAGGATGTGCAAGTTTCCCCTCCAGCCAGGTTTGGGAAAAATTAAAGCAACCTTCCTACCTTTCCTCACTTTCTCTAAAACTAATTGCCCTTTGTCACAATTCTGGTGTAAGGAAAGACACCATGAAAACAATATCAGCTATAATAAATGAAAACGCTTAACAAACGATGGGGCCTTCATGTGTTTTGTTATTTTGGGAGGGGGTGTGAGGGATTTAGAGAAAAGTGTAATGACCAAGGAAATACCAAGAAATATGCTTTCTTAATACACTCGCAGTCAGAAAACTAAACAACTCACTTCTGGGACTCTTTGCATTTAGCTCACCCCACTGAGGCCAATGAGCAAGTCAGCACAAGTGTCCATTATCAGAGTTCTAGCAGGAAAACAGCAGAGGGGATTAGATAATCAGATAAATCTTTCACCTTTTAAAACCATCTTTACTTTAAAAATTATGATTACATGTAATATAGAAATTGATGTTGCCTCTTTAAAAATGTATTAAAAGTAAAAACGTTTCCAAGTGAAAAAATATATCTATATCTATTAATCTATTAGGGTCATATTTCAAGGCAGTTTTATTTACTTAACAGTTTGGCTTGTTAAAAGTGACAATAAGGGTATGTCTTATTTTGAAAATCTATATAGATGAAAAGCGGATTCGGGTGTGCCATAGATTTTATATATTAATGTCTGCTTTTCCATATGTCTGTTTTAGGTAATCTCAGTTCTGAATAATCCACTCTGTTAATTCATGCATTGTTGTTTTTTCCCCCCACAATAACAAGTTCTTCAAAAAAAAATTAAGTGCATACATATATGCACTTTAATATAACTGGTAAGTAAAGAGAGTATAACTCTTTGCTCTAGATAGTGTTGGCAGCAAAGCCCTGCTGGTATCAAGATGTCAAAAACACATCCAGTGTATTAGCCTATGCAAACATTTTAAGGTGTATGAGCCAAATATTTTAAACTACATTTCATTGGTGGCCTTTGCTGCTAACAAAAGTAATACTAACTCATTGCGGAAAATGTAGGAGATTACAGAAAAGTATAAAATATAAAGATTTTAAAAGTACTCATAACCTCCACCACCAGGGAGCTAGCCATCTTTAATTGTGCTCTGTTTCTTTCTAGTCTCTTATCTGTATTTGTGTATGGATATGTTTTTGAAAAAGAATTTTTTTCCAAGCAGGGAAATAAGTCATTGCCAACACGAATTTTGAAAACTAGGAAGAAAACTAAATTTCTACTTCCTAAAGAGACTCATAGAAAATTAAGCTCTATTAAGTAGAAAGTTACCAAATAAGCCAAATAAATGCCCATTATTTCTCAGTAAAGAAATAAATACCTTCTGGAACTGTTAGTGTTCCATTTTTGCTGGTAAATTTACTACCAGTTTATAAAAAAAGAATGAATAAGTAAAGCAAAATCGTTTAGAGTCTAAGGTTTAACGGAGGTACTAAATAAAATTGATAACATTTGGGATGCCAATCACATATTCGGAGGCAAATGCTATACTTTAATAATAATTTTTTTAAAAACACAGAAATGCACTGTGCTTTTCCCCAGCTATGTTAGATAATACACAAAGGATGACTTAAAAATGTTTTTTACCTCAGGGGTGCCTGGGTGGCTCAGTTGGTTAAGGGTCTGCCTTCAGCTCAGGTCATGATCTCTGGGTCCTGGGATGGAACCCCACATCAAGCTCCCTGCTCAGTGGGGAGTTTGCTTCTCCCTCTCCCTCTGCTACTCAAGCTCTCTCTCTCTTTCTCTCTCTCTCTCTCAAATAATAAAATCTTAAGGAAAAAAACATTTTTTTTACTTCAAACTAAGTAATTTATTATGATCATTCTATTGTTTCATTTTCCTATGAGACAACAAATATTACATATGTATATATTTTGGGCTCTACCTTATTCCAGAAACAATGCAAGGAATCTTTTAGGAATATACTCAATAGAGAAGAATAAAATAATTTTAAAGCATGTAAATATGATTGAGGCAATATGAAATGAGTTATATTGTTTCAAAAACACCCCCCCCCCCCGCTTTCTTGCTAAACTTGGAACAAGAACATCTATAATGAAAAGATAACTCTCCTCAAGTTACACATTTCCTTGGAGGGAATGTCTTTCAGGTATTACACTTGATCTTAGCTAAAAGGCTGAGAAGCGATGGGGAGTGTCTTATCAGTTTTTCCCCTATGACACAGAGTGAGATCCAGGAATTAGGAATACCCTGATTGGAGCCAAACTGGTGAATCAAAAGCAGGTGATAAAAAGACTATGTGTGTGTCCACAGCCAGCAAGAGAACCACTGGAGTTTCTCTGTTATGCCTCGTGGTGGCCCAGCGGTAGACAATGCACCGAGGAGCCCAGGTGTGAAACAACGCTGCTATTCGCACCCACTGTCTACTACTGCTCTACAGGGCTAGCACTGGGAAATGAAAATGATAGTGTAACATCCACCCAGATTCTTTCAGAGATGATACTCTCCATTGAGTCATTTTCTGAATATCCCAGACACTCCCTCTGTGTGAAATTATTAAGCAAAGTGACAACACAATGGGACAATAATCAGCCTCTTGCTCCCTTGTTCATGTGAAAACATATAAACACCTGACATATGTTGAATGAATGAACAAACTGAAATCTCTACCAGGGACAGACACGGGCATGAAGTGGAGTTCCGGGTGCGTTACCTCCAGCCATGCTTCATGTTGTGGTTGGAGGTCAGATTAACAGTGCCCCATGCAAAGTCTAGTTCTTACCTCAACTATTTGTGGAGAACCTGTTTTTTTGTTTTTTTTTGTTTTTTTTTTTTTGAGAACCTGGTTTTCTCTGGAGCTGAGTTGCTACCGCTTACAAATTTCTGTCAGACACAGCTGATACTCTCTGCATAAATCAAATGTATTAATAAGCCAGATTTTTATTCCAGGTCTAGAATTCACCCCATCTGCTTAATACACATTTATTAAATGACTACTTTGTGCCAAGCACTGGTGATACAAAGCTTACAATCATAGTTCCCTCTCCTCAGGGAGAAAGAGACCATGACAAAACAATAGGTGAGTGCAGTGATTAGAAGTAGGACAGGAAGTACCCAAATGAGACCACCTGTCCCAGCCCAGGAGCTAGGTGTCATGAGGGGTGGAGGGCACAAAGGTGAGCAAATCAACTGATCCATCTCAGAATAATCATGGTATTGTCTCCCAGAAGCAACAAGTAATCCTTTAGTAAAATCAGCTGGATGCAGGAATCACAGGTGACTCAATGGTGCCCACAAAGTCACCGCTGCCCGCTGCCCAGACAATGAGTAAATGAATATACACTCAGCACCTTGAGGAGTCTTCCACACCACCAGTTAGTAAGAAAGGGGCAGAGATGAGTCAGGGAAACCTCGTCCTTTACCAAACATTTATGGAAGCCACAATAACCTCCAGAAAGATGGAGAGAGAAGAGTGGGAGTCATCTGTTCTGGGCATTGTGGGTAGAGGGGAATGGCCTGACTTCAGTCCAAAGAGAATGGTTCAACTGTGGGTAGAGTCAATGGGTGAGATCTTGGGACATTTCAGAGGGAAATAGGTAGCACTGGACAGGGTGTCTGTATAGGATTCTATCAAGCTCTTTTACATTCATCCTCATCTCTACATTACTGGTCAGCAGAATGCTGGGACAGTAAATGTGGGAGAAGCGATAGGAAGGGGTAACAAGTTACCAAGTGGAGAAGGCATCGAGGTGTACATTCGCTCACTCAATAAAAAATTGGCACATGTCAGGCGTTGTATGTGACCCTCATAGGATTTACATTCCAGTGAGCGAAACAAAGTAAATCATTTCAAATTGCAATTAACACAATGAAAAAAAAAAAAACAAACACCCAGTAATGTAAATGAGAGCTATGGGGTAAGCAGGAAGATAAATAGCAAGACTAGTTGATATTTTGTAGTCAGAGAAGGTCTCTCCGATGGGGCTGCTATACAATGGTCAAGAAGAAACCAGTAATGCAATGAGCTGGGAGGAGAGTGTTCTAGGCAGAGACAACATCCAGTTCTGGGGTGGGAATGAGTTTGCATGTTCTAGTAATAGAAGGAAGGCCACCCTAAGTGAGGTGAGGCTGGAGAAGCTGGCCAGGTAAGAGGAAGCCAGGTAAGGCAGTGCTGTGTGTGTCATGGTAAGGAATTTGGATTTTATTCCACAGACATTTGTCCTTTTCCTTAAAGGGCTTCAATTTCCAGTCTGCGGAGTTGATCCAACCACTCGCACCTCTTCTGTGCGAGTCACCGCGCACTTCTTCTCTGTTCCATCCAGTAATGACAGCTGAGAGAGCAAGGATGAAAAGCTATGGGAATGCTCAAATACCTTTGGAGAAAATGTAAATTGTCAGCATCACTTTGGACAGCGATCTACACTCTCTAGGAAAGATGAGGATGTGTACACCCAATACATGGAAGTTTCAACCCTACACAGATACATCCCAGAGAAAAACACATTTACAAAAGAGACAAAAACAAGCTTGGGCACTGCAGCATTGTTTGTAATAGCAAAACAAATTTTCCATCGACAGAAGAACAGGTAAATCGTGGGATATTATGGACTGTTTGTGTTCCTCCAAAACGCACAGGTTGAAATCTAATCCCCAAAGTGGTGGTATCTGGAGGTGGGGTCTTTAGGAGATTATTAGGTCATAAAGACAGAGCCCTTTAGAATGGGAATAGTACCCTGATAAGAAGAACCCAGAGTCAACTCATGCTCTTTTCTCCATGTAAGGATAAAAGGAGAAATCAATCTGTAGCCAAGAGGAAGGTTTTCACCAGAACCCAAACATACCCTACACCCTGATCACAGACTTTGGGCTTCCAGAACTTTGAGAAATACATTCATGTTGTTTATAAGCTCCCAAGTCTGTGGTGTTTTGTTTCAGCAATCCAAACTAAGACGTGGAATTCCACACAGTGGAATTTCATACAACAGTGAAAATGAATGAACTAGAACTATCTGAATCAATATAAACAACCCTCCAAAACAGTCTCACTTTGAAGGAAAAAAAAAGAGGGAAGAGGAATACCTTTAATATTATTCTATTTATATGAAGTCTTAAAACATGCAAAACCATCCCACCTATTATTTAGCTAGACACATCTATGTAGAAAAAGCATAAATAAAGGCGTGGGTGGCTCAGGTCAGGGCGTGGTCCCAGGGTTCTGGGATCAAGTCCCACAGTGGACTCCCTGCGGGGAGCCTGCTTCTCCCTCTGCCTGTGTCTCTCCCTCTCCCTCTGTGTCTCTCATGAATAAATAAATAAAATCAAAAAAGAGGAAAGAAAAAGAAAGAAGAAAGAAAGGAAGGAAGGAAGGAAGGAAGGAAGGAAGGAAGGAAGGAAGGAAGGAAGAAGAAGAAGAAGAAGAAGAAGAAGAAGAAGAAGAAGAAAGGAAGGAAAAGAAGAAAGAAGAAAGAGAGAAAGAAAGAAAGAAAAGAAAGAAAGAGAAAGAAAGAAAGAAAGAAAGAAAGAAAGAAAGAAAGAAAGAAAGAAAGACAGACAGGCATAGGAATGATACATGTCAGGTTTCAGGCTGGTGCTCACCACTGGAGGCATATGTGATGGGGAGAGCTATGCAGGACCGTTGATTATCTCTCTAGCAAAGTGTTAAGTTCATGGGCTTTCATTAATTACTCTTTATATATAGTTAATATCCAAAATTAGTCTTTTTTCTTTTTTAAAAGGCTAGCCAGAAATAAGTGAACAAACATAGAAGACATTTGAAGCAATTTTTTAGGAGAAGCAACAGTTCTTTGAATCAGCAAAAGTTTTAACTGGATTCTTGAAATTAGAGCAGGGAATCAGACCATGTAAGCCAGAACTTAGAAATTTCTTCTCTCCTCATTCAAGGAATAAGTGAAATTCCTTTAATACAAATGATATTCTTGTTTTTTTTTTTTTTTTGATATTCTTGTTTTTTAACTCTACATAATTCACCAGAGATAGAGACCAGATTCAGAGCTTAACATGAACAATTTAGACATTTTCTATTCGGGGTCATTCAATTCATCGATTATCTGGAATGTACACAGGGAATATCTTTCTATCTAAAAAGATGTGCACATTTTCCCGTGTCCACACTGACTCCTTTCCCCATTGCCAAAATAGGCAGGGATACTACACACTTCCATACTTCCAAACTTTGAAATCTATTCACCGTAGCATTCAAAAGAGATGGGGCAGAGGGAATCTCATTCCTAATTCCATAAAATCAAGTGATGTTTCATGAACTCCTCTGTGGTCAATAGGTAATTTGATGGTTTTTGAATAATTCTACAAAATAAGAGCTAGAAAACCGGATAAACGAATCCTGTCATACTCATAAATTGATTCCAGTTTAAATCTCACACAAGCCTGCAAATTCCCAACAACCAGACAGACTGGAAGATGGTTAAGTGACTTACTTAGGTCTCACAGCTAACCAGGTCCTGGAAATAGAAGGTGAGCCCTGGTCTTCAGCCCTGATCCAATGTTCTTCCTTCTGGTTCCTCGCCTGGAAGCTCTTTGCCCAGAGCCAGAGCCCCGAGAACCACGTGCTAAAGTGGAAATCATCAGTTAGACAATCCAGGGGCGAGTCCCACCTCCCCACCAACTAGCTCTGTGCCGTTGGTCTAGTTACTTAACCTCCGAGAGCCTCAGTTTTCTCAGCTGAAACTGAAAAAGATAAAATTGACTTCACACAGAGGTAGTGACTTACAGGTAGGGTGTCCCGCCTGCAGCAAGCTGTGCTCAGTGAAGGCAGAGACAGAGACGCAGCAAAGCCTGTGCGTGGATCCCAGCAGCCCATTCACACAGTCCTTCCCATGCCAGGAAATGACCTCACCTCTCTCCCGAGGACCAAAAGAATTAGAAATAGATCACAGACTTAGGTTAGGTAATTTAAAAGTACTAATAGGAATGAAAGCTAATTTCAGAAGAGAATGATTATTACTATTTTAAAAAGTTATATTAAGGGCAGCCCTGGTGGCCCAACGGTTTGGTGCCGCCTTTGGCCCGGGGCCCGATCCTGGAGTCCCGGGATCGAGTCCCACATCGGGCTTCCTGCACGGGGCCTGCTTCTCCCTCTGCCTGTGCCTCTGCCTCTCATTTTCTCTCTCTGTCTGTCATGAATAAATAAAATCTTTAAAAAAAAACAAAAAACAAACAAAAAAAAAAACGTGTACCAGTAAGTATTAACAATAGTGAAAGTAACTTTGTACCATACAAACACATTGGCTTCTCTGTTACCCACAGATCGCAGATAGAAAGTGCTAGATCACACATACCCCACAATTCTGTAAAAGTGCTCATTTAAGTTGCTGCCTTGCTTATTGTTTATCAATCCTAAAACAGATAAAGTTGTAGAGTATGGATCTGTTTCTGCTTCACTGAACTACAAAGACAAGGCCCAGACCAGTAACGTTCAAACTTTCCCCTTCTCATGCCCTTAAAAAAGGTTTTTAATGTATGCTCTCTCTTGCATATTTTTCATTTGAATCTATAAGGATTCATAATAAGTTTAAGTGGTTGTGAAGAATGTTATTTCTAAGGCACTGTGAATCTTGATATTTTGAAATAAAACATCGCTTTCTAAAATGAATTCAGTGGAATCTAAACGCCACCCACCTTAATGTAATAGGACACCCACCTCTATCCATTAAAAAAATATATGAACTAGCTCTTCTTTAACATACCACCAGTTTGAAGATCATTGTTCTTCCCACTTTGGTATATATTTTAAAAGTTTCACATAATAAGTAAAAACAACAACAACAAAAAAACCAAAAACCACCTCATACAACATATATGTACATATATTTTATATTAATATATGTGCATTTTTTTAGAGACACACACATACGCACAAAATCAGATGGCCTGGTTCCACCACTAGACTCTAAATTTAAATTGGTCTGGCATGTAGATGGGCCTCGGTACTTTTTTAAAGCTTCCCAGCTGATTCTACAGAGCAGCCAAGGTTGATAAAGACTAGATTAGGGCTAAAATCAGGGAGAAAACACATTTCCCTAAAAGCATCAGGATCAGCACAAACTCCTGCCTACACTGGGACTAGCCCAGTGGCAGTGGGCCTATTACTTGCGTTCTTTTCCTTTTTGCTGGAAAGAAAAATCACCACCTCTGCTCTGAAGAACTCTGGAACACAGTGGTCGTCTGGGCACTCAGGGGCAGTGAAGGGTTCTTTTTGGTAAAACATACTGCCTTATGCAGAGATCAAGCTGACAACTTCAGACTCAAAGGAAATGTGTGTGTGTTTTTGTTTGTTTGTTTCATCAACTGTTTTTAAAGAATCAATGCATCCATTTCAAGTGTAGTGCTATTCCATCATCTGCTGTATTGCAGGGCTTCGTCTGCCTCTATAAGCAATGTATCTTGTGTTTCACTGGCTGCTTTAAAGATTTTTCCCCTTTTTCCTGGTTTCCAGAAGGTAGAAAAGCAATAGAAAAAAAAAAAATCAATGAAGCCAAAATTTGGTTCTTTGAAAAGATGAACAAAATTGACAAAATTTTAGCTAGAACAGCCAAAGAGAGAAGACTCAAATCACTTCAAACAGGAATAAAAGAGGATGTTTACCAAACTTATGTAAATAAAAAGGATTATAAGGGAAAATGAGGAATAGATGTATGTTGACACATCAGATAATTTAAATGAAATGGAGAAATTGCCAGGAATACACAAAATACTGAAACAGACATAAAATGAAATGGAAAATGTGACTTGGTCTGTAATAAGTAAAGAGATAAAACTGGTAATTTTTAAATTTCCACAAAGAAAAACTCCACCCCAAGGAAAAGATAGTGTCACTGGTGACTTGTGCCAAACATTCAGAGAAGAATTATTATGAATTCTTCACAAGTTGTTCCAGAAAATAGATGAGGAATAGACACATCCTAAACCATTTTATGAGGCCAGTATTAACCCGATAACAAATCAGACAAAACTAGCATAAGAACAGCAACTAAAGATCTATATTGCTTGTGAACAGATATGTAAACATTCTCAATAAATGCTACAGCATATAGAAAAGATTATACACCATGACCAAGTGAAATTTGTTCCAGAAATGTAGGGCTGGCTTAATATCTGAAAATTAGTATAACAGACAATAATACAGAGTAAAGGGGAGAAAATATGATCATTTCAATAAATGCAGAAAAAGCAGAGAACTTCCTCACCCTTACAGAGGACATCTTCTGGAAACTTCAAATCTAGCATCAGGCTTAAAGGTGAAAAACTGGGTGCTTTCCACCAAGATCAGAACAGGTAAGGATATCTGCTCTGATCTGATTATCATTGTATGAGAGGTTCTGGTCAGGGCAAGAAAAAGAAAAAGCATCCAGATCAAAAAAGAAAAAAGTAAAACTATCTCTGTTTGCAGATGGGGTGATCTTACATATAGAAAACCCAAAGTAGTCCGCACATACACACAAATATTAGGATGAATAAACAAGTTCAGCAAAGTTACAGAACATAGGATTAATGTATAAAAATAAGTTGTATTTCTCTACACGCTAGCAATGAACATTCTGAAATGAAATTAAGGAAACAGTTCCATTTATGATATCACCAAAAAATAAAATATCTAGTTACAATTTTAAGAAAAGAAGCCAAGACTCATACACCAAAATTTACAAAACATTGTTTAAAGAAATTAAAGACCTAAGTAAATGGAATGTCACCCATGTTCAGGGATCAGAAGACTTAATATTGTTAGGACAGCAATACTCACCAAATTGATACACAGATTAATATAATTTCCTTTTTTTAAAAAAGATTCTATTTATTTATTCATGAGAGACACAGAGAGAGAGGCAGAGACATAGGCAGAGGGAGAAGCAGGCTCCACACAAGGAGTCCGACTTGGGACTCAATCCCAGGACCCTAGGATTACAACCTGAGCCCAAGGCAGATGCTCAACCACTGAGCCACCCAGGCACCCTGGATTGAGATAATTTCTACCCAAATCCTGGGTTTTTTGCAGAAATTGGCACACTGATCCTAAAATTCATGTGGAAATGCCAGGGACCCAGAATATCCCAAACAATTTTAAAAAGGCAGAATAAAGTTGGAAGATTCATACATCCCTATTTTAAAACTTACTACAGGGGCACTTGGGTGGCTCAGTCAGTTAAGTGTCCAACTCTTGATTTCTGCTCCGGTCATGATCTCAGAGTGGAGAGATCAAGCCCCCCCTAAGAGCCCTGCAACAGGCTCCATGCTCAGCAGGGAGTCTGCTGGAGATTCTTTCTCCCTCTACCCCTCCCCTCGCTCTTGCATAAATAAGTAAATAAGTAAATCTTAAAAAAAAAAAAAACTTACTACAAAACTACAGTGATCAAGATAGTGTCATCCTGGCATAAGGCTAGACATATGGATCAATGGAATAGAATTGAGAATCCATATATAAATCCTCACATCTATACTCAATTGATTTTTGAGAAGGTGACAGCACAATTCAACAAGGAAACAATAGTCTTTTCAACAAATGGTCTTGGATGACTGGATACTCACATGCAAAAGACAAAATTGAGCCCCCCTCCTCCTACCATATATAAAAATTAATGCAAAATGAATCAGAGACCTAACTGTAAGAACTAAAACTATAAAACCATTAAAAGAAAACATAAGCATAAATCTCAATGACCTTGAATTAGGCAATGGTTTTTCAGATATGATACCAAAAGAAAAAGTGACACCAACTCATCAATATTAAAATTTGTATGCTTCAAAAGACACAGGAAAGTAAAAAGACAACCTGCAGAATGGGAGAAAATATCTGCAAATCATATATGTAACAAAAATCTAGTGTGTAGAATATATAAAGAACTCTTACAACTCATAAATAAGACAAATAACCCAATTAAAAATGGGCAAAAGGCCTGAATAGACATTTCTCCAAGGAAGATATACAAAAGGCCAAGAACTACCTGAAAAGACCCATATCATTTACTCTCAAGAAAGAAAGAAAAAAAAAAAAACCGCAAATAAAGCCCACAATGAAATACATCATAACCACAAGGATGGCTATAATAAGAAAATGAGATGAGAGAACAAGGGTTGGCAAGGAGGTAGAGAAATTGGAATACTCACACAATGACGCTGGGAATGTAAAATAGTACAGCGTCTTTGGAAAACAGTGTGGCAGTTCCTCGAAATACTAAACCTAAAGCTTCCAAATGGCCTGGTAACTCCACTCCTAAAGAAGCACCCAAATGTCCGTCAACTGATGCAACAGAATGTGGTATATCCATACAAGGGGATATTATTCAGCAATACAAAGAAATGAAGTACTGACCACATGCTAAAACATGGATGAACCTTGAAAATATTAGGCTAAATGAAACTAGTCCCACAAGACCACATATTATAGGACTTCATTTATATGAATTGTCCAAGATTAGCATATCTATAGAGACAGAACACGGATTAGTGGTTGCCTCGGGCTAGAAGATGCTAGAAAAGGCAGAAGATGGCCAACTTGCATAGGCTTTTTGGTTGAGGAATGAAAATACTCTAAAACTGACTGTGATTGCAGGGGTTTGTTTTAGGGAGGGCAAAAAATGATCCAAAATTAGGTTGAAGTTGATAGTTGCACAAGCCTGTAAATACACCACAAATCATATATTTATTTATTTTAAAGATTTATTTATTTATTCATGAGAGACACAGACTGAGATAGAGAGGCAGAGACACAGGCAGAGGGAGAAGCAGGCTCCCTGCAGGGAACCTGATGCAGAACTTGATCCTGGACCCCAGGATCATGACCTGAGCCCGCAACCTGAGCCGAAGGCAGGCGCCCAACCGCTGAGCTACCCAGGTGTCCCAAATCGTATAGTTTAAATGAGTGAATTGTATGGCAGGTTGAATTATATTTCGATAAAACTTAAAATTTTGGGAGGAACATTTTTCACCACTATTCAATTTTTTTCTTCCCCCTACCTGAGATCCTAGTTACTCAAAAATTAGGTCTCATAATATTGTCCCACAGGTCACTGATGCTGTTAATTTTTTCACTCTTTGGTCTCTTCCTTCAGTTTAGTTCCTTTTGCCATGTTTTCAAGTTCACCAATCTTTCCATCAGTGTTTAATCTTCTTTTAAGCTCCTCCAGTGAATTACTCATGCAAGATATTGCATTGTCTCACTACTAGAAATTCCATTTGTTTTTTTTTTAGACCTTCAACTTCTCTCATTATTGTATTCGTTTTTAAATATTTGAACATATGTATAAAGACTATTAAAATCTTTGCTAATTCCATCATTTTAGTCCTTTCTGAGTGGTTACTATTTATTGGTTTTTCAACTGGCTATGACCCACATTTTTCCTGCTTCTTTTCTCGTGCAGTAATTTCTTACTAAATCAACATTGCAAGCTCTATATTGGGGAGTGTTAAATTTTGTTGTTTCTTTACTGGGGGTTAAGAGTGTTTTGTGAGGCAGTTAGGTTAATGTTAAGCCTTTTAAGGTTTATTAAGCTCATAGGTGCGAGCTGAGGGCAGTCTTTACTCTGGGCTAGTTTGGCCCTCTTGCCAAGGTGTGACCCTTCTGGGGTCTTGACTGAATGCCCTATTAAGTCCATTCTGGCAGCTCAAAACATGAATGTTTCCCAGTCCTTTTGAGCTCTAGTAATTGTTCAGCCTACAACTCCCTGTTCTTTTTGCAACCTTCTGGGGTTTCAGCAACACTCAAGGGAGCTCCTACAGAGACTTCTGGGGGTCTTTCTTCACATAGCTCTGATCTCTGTGGTTTCTACCCTAAAATTCTAGCCACCTCCTTGAACTCCAATCTGCATGCCCTGCTTGGTAAAATGACACGCTCTGCCTGAGATCTCTGCACCTTGGTCTGGGAAGCGTCCCTGTTATGGACTGAACTGTGTTCCCTCCAATATGTTGAAGCCCTAACCCTCAATGTGACTGTATTTAGAGATGGGCCCTTTAGTAAGGTAACTAAATGAGCTCAGAAGAATGGGGCCCTAATCCCATAGGTAGGACTGGGGTCCTTATAAGAAGAGACACCAGGGTTCTTTCTCTCTCCGCGTGGGCACAGAAAAAAAGTCACGTTGAGGACACAGTAAGAAGACAGTCATCCACAGGCCAGAAAGGCCTCCCTAGTAACCAACCCTGATCTCACCCTGGTTTTGGACTTCTGGTTTTCAGAACTATGAAAACATAAACTTCAGTTGTTTAATCCACCCAGTCTATGGTATTTTGTTAAAGCAGCCCGAGCCAATACAGCCTCCAAGAGAAAGCCTGGACCACTGTATGCAGGTCCTTGTTATATTCCTCTTAGGGATCAAAGTCCTGCACTATCTGCTGTCCAATTTCTGAAAACAGTCACTTCACATATTTCATCTACTTCTAGTTTATTCAGGAAGGCTAGTTCAGTCCCAGTTAACCCATCATGGCCAGAAACATGAGTCCCTTTGCAACACGTTTTATTATCTTTTAACTAAATGATTTTCAAAAATCACTGAGAAGAGGAAAAGATGGAGAGTTACAACCCCACCATGAGGGACACTTAAGATGTCTTGTTACCACTTGCTATTCTCCATGGGAAAAAAAAAAAAAAAAAAGTACATTATGCCCTCTTGATTGGGGTGGGAGTGAGGATCCTATATATATGAGGCAGCCCAGCACAGTTCTAGCAAGATTTCAGATTTCAGCAAAGTAACACTTCCAGTCCTATTCACACTTGTACTGACATGGGAGTTCTCATTCAGTCCGAGAGGGTATCAGTTTACTTTCCATCAATTTTCCTTGGAATTAATAAAAAAAATAATTTACTCCAAGTGAATGTTTAGGCTCAGTGTCCTTCTTGAAATCAGTACTCACAGGACATGTACTGTCCCTGGAGATTAAAGCCAAGATTATATCCTGGGCTGAGCCACAAAGGGCAAGGAGGACTTCTCAGAAAAACAAGAAAGAACAATCACACTAAACCACTGGCACTTTAATTACAGTGGATTTCATACTCTCAGAGCAAGAAGGGAAGCTCCTTAGCCAAAGAGCAGAAAATAGACACCAAGAGGAATGTAAATGATATCCAAGGGTTAAAGGTTAGATTGTAAACACGAAACTTTAGATTTAAGGAGGATTCTGAGGGAGTCTAGCCTCAGCAGGACACTGAACCCTAAAGTAAAAGAAAACTCTGGAATACAAAGGGACTGTGACCACAAAAGCTGAGTGATTTTTTAATTGAATAAATTACTGTATATATTTCCAAGGTCAAAGATGTCTAATGAGATACTAGGAGAATGCCAGAATGTTTTTGCTAGAGCCTCTGGATAGTTCTTTTCCTCCTGCTGCCTCCCCTCCATTCCCACCGCCGTACCCGCACTACAGACAGAATCACTTCTTAAAACCCAGAGCTCATCTTACTGCACATCTGCACAAAAACCTTCCGTGGCTATCATCCATAGCAGTCCAGTTCCCAGCTCTCAATGTCCTCAATCCTCTTCCCCTATCTTTTCCCATCTTTCCAGCCTACTTCCCACCATCTCGCCATCCGCCTACCCGTGCTCCAGCCCTTTCCCCTACAGGAATTACCACAGGACCCTGTGCCGCCTTATCTCTAAAATGCTTTCCCTTCTGTGCCTTTCCCCTCACACCCAGTTATTGAAAGTTCTATCTGCAAGGGATTAAATCCAATGCCCCATCCCTTTCTGTTCCCATAGTCATCTTATGAAGCTTCTTTTTCCAGGATTTCACGTTTTGCCGTGTTTGATGTTTTTGTGTGGTTGTCCGTTCTGCTGTTAAGCTCCTTGAATGCAGAAATTGTGTTATACATCTTCACAACTGTTACCTTCCACGTTACCAAACACCTAGGAACCCCTCCAAAAAGAGCTCTTAAAAAACTATAAACGGAAATATAATTCTGAAGGAGGGAATTTCCAAGAATAGGGTTGACTTACAAGTGTGGATTTGCTTGGCTTTCAGTGTAGATTCCAAAGCTAGTTTCCCCTACCGCCCCCTCAGTGAGCCTAAGGAAAGGTAGAAGCCCAGAAGATTAAAATACGGAATATTTCGTTAGGAAACATTTCTGAACTCCAGGAGTCCGGAATGTTATCTTACCATCCAATTCATTAATAAAAAGCTGCGGGGGCGGGGGGGGGGGGGGCAGTGGGACTCTACACCAAAGTTCGTCTCTCCCCCCCCCTTTAGTTACAGATTTCAAAGCTGCTTCTAACTAATTACAGCTTCACTTGCCCACACGTTCGAAGGAATCAGGAACTTCTCTAGAAAGCAGTTCTTTCTGTTCCCCTTCCGTCCTCTGAGGTGGCCCATTACCACCTCATTTTCCCGTATTCAAAGGAAAATGATTGAACAAGAGCCATTTCTCTTTGTTGTTGCTCATTACATTTGACAGTCGTTTTCCCACGAAAATATTGGTCACCTTCAATTTAGCCTTTATTTCATTATTGGAATGAAAGGCTTCCTCTGTTAAGGTAATTTTAAACATAAACAGAGAAAAACCTTTCAAAGAGACGAAAGATATGCTCTGAAAGCACACTAGGGCCCTCCTCTGATAGCAAATTCCTTTCGGGCTGGGCTCCAAGAGAAGGGCTGCCCTTTCCCAACCCAGGGGGCAGATCTGGCTAAAGCATCTTCCCTCCCAGGTCCCAGCTGGAGGCTGTTGTGAGGCTCCAATCCAAGGCCTCCAAGAGGCCAAGGCATGTGTCCCCTGACTGCTCTTCTGCTTTCCCAGCACCCTCCAACTCTCCTAACCTTAACCCAGAGTTCTCACCACCAGCCGTATAGACATTTTAGACCAGATTATTCGTTGTGCTGAGTTGTCTTGGACATTGTAGACTATTTTGCAGCATCTCAGGCTCTACTCATAGCTGCCAGGAGCAACGCACCCCTGCCTTGGTCATGACAACCAAAAGTACCTCATCACCAATATCCTCTAGAGGGTAAAACTCCCATGAGAACCTCCACCTTAACAAAACCCATTCACTCATCCATAGGCAGCACTTATTTTTGCCTTCCTCAAGACTTTCAGGGCCAATGTTTTCAGCATGTTTGTCATTACTTTACTCTGTACAGTATTTAAATAAGCTTTTTGGCATTATAACTCTCTTTATGCAACATTTTAGAACTCCTAGTTGTGCTTCTCATATGATCTTTCCACACACATCTTCTGGGTTTCCTGGAACACATTCCTTTGGTTACTATAGTAATTCTTAAGCATAGTGTTCTACTGCAGATTACACAGAAAGTTCCTATAAGCTTACAGGAAAAGAATCTATAATGTAGATCACTTTGTCTCCTAGGATATGTACACACAAGCACACTCCCCCCATACTCAAAGAGAGTAAGATGCAACGGAACAGAAGTTATAGTCTCAGGAGAAACACAATTTTTTGAGAATGGATTTGCTTGAAGCTTTAGGAAGTTATTAATAAAAATTTTTATGTAATTTATGCAATGTGATAAAAATTATGTAAAATTGTTATGTAATTTTTATGTAATAAAAATTATGTAAAATTTTAATGTAATTTTTATGTAAAACCAATACTTCATGACCAATTTGAAGTGAAATGAGTTTTTTGGTATGGATTTTAAATACGTCAACAAAATTGTTTTGCAATGCATCACATGGAGCCACAGCCCTAGGCAGGCCTGTGCTTCAGAAGAAACATTGAGAAACACTAGTGATGAAGAATCTTCATTGAATTAAAAATTCAAGAACTTAGCAAGAACATATGACCAAAATTCCAGCTCAGAAGCAGGTGTGTTTTTAAACTCATGGATGAGGCAACTTCCTTGCCTAGGACATGTACACAGAAATCTCTCCCATATGCTTTGCAATTTTCACATAAGCAATGAAGAGGATAAGTGGTTAAGAAAACTGCAATTCACAAATCCAATTTTAGGGAAGGGTCCTTCCAGATGAGGAAACACGCTGAGTCAATCTGGAGCTTGCATTTACTTGTGTAAGGGTAAGAATTTGTCATGTAAACTTGCCTTCTCTCCTATTGTCTCCTGCACTCCCTCGCTTTTAGTTTGATTTGGAAAATTCCAGTCCATCTTAGCTAAAGTAAAAGTAAATAAACAGGGGATCCCTGGGTGGCTCAGCGGTTTAGTGCCTTAGGCCCAAGGCATGATCCTGGAGACCCGGGATCAAGTCCCGCGTCAGGCTCCCAGCATGGAGCCTGCTTCTCCCTCCTCCTGTGTCTCTGTCTCTCTCTTTCTCTAGGTCTATCATAAATAAATAAATCTTTAAAAAAGAAAAAAAGTAAATGAACAGTTGTCAAGTGAAACTGAGATTAAATCTTTAAGTCTGCTTTGTTTTTTAAGTCTTCCCACTTGGGGTCTTTTCTAATGAGGCCTCTTTGCTGTTAACTGCTCTTTCCCCAACCCTCACCAAGGATGTAGTTTTAACAAAACGACATGTTTTTGACAAAACTATAGAACCACAGCAAGATACTTAACCTCTCTTGCCCCTTCTTTCAAGTATTGAAGTAGATCTCAAAATTTTTCACAACACCAAATTCCTATATATCTATATATTATAGAATTTTACTAGGACAATCACATTAATAGGTAACCTATTTTGTTTAAACATGTATTTTAATACCTTAAGAGTGTCTCATCTCTAGATTCCATGGGCTCTTAAGAGATGAAACCCAGATCTTCTAATACTTAACAAAAAAAGTTTTGGGGAAAATGTCATCAGCACGCTTACCTGCAAACAGATGTGTTCTTAGCAACTCAACAGTAACAATAAACGAAGAGCAGTAATTGTTTTTTTTTTTTTTTTCTCTCTCTAGGGAGAGTTGCTAGTACACAAAGTAAATGAGCATAGGCAGTGGCCCAAGGGAATTTGGGAATCTGCTAGCCAGGTTCTGATACCTGTATTAACCAGGCCAAGCAATCCAAAGCTGACTCTATCCATTCCAGATTGATTCCCAAATAGTTAAGCACTTAATCTGAGATTATAACCAACCACAAAGCCATAAGGTTGTCTTAAATAATTATAATCCTAAATAGGAAGGAGACTGGGTGGAGGGAGTAAAGTCACTAATTAGAGGAAAGGAAGGGTTAACAGAACACAGTATTTTTAGAGTGGCTATCGAGTGAGAAATAAGATTCAAAGATAGGAATGTGACCCAATTTGCACCAGTGTAGTTTTCTGAGACTTTATCCATGCTCTCATTACTCCCCCATCCTCCCCAGCCCCAAGCACTCTTTTCCCATTTTGAGGAAGGCTCATGGAGAAGTGAGACCAACTTAGATGGAGAATTCCGATAATCATATTTGAATCCCCGAGGACAACTCTACACTGGATTTTTCAGTTACATGAACTACTAAGTCCTTTGCTTTGGTGGGGGACGGGGCTGAATTAAGTCAGATTGGGTTACCCTAGCAATTTTATGGGTTCTATTATGGTTACCACAACAAAAAGTATGCATTTTCTCTACTCAGAATTATAAGCATTTAAATAGATTTACGTAAAAATCAAGTCAGATGTCACTATTAAATATAAGAATACAGGCATGTTGCCTGTTTTGCTCTGGGAAAATCTGGTACTTAAAATCGATTTTATATCTAAAGATTTGACATTACCTTTAAAACATCCAACTAGAAAGTCTCAAAACATGAACTCAACAAACGATAAAAAACAAATTGGCCACATTGGTAAAACAGATTACTTGGGACAATGAAGTCCTCCGAAGTTTTTCTAGAAACAACCTCCCTCTCCTCTCATTCTGTTTCTCTCCTCTTTGAGTTCCCAATTTACTGAATTCTTAACTAAATCATTCTATAAATGTGATGCAAATGGACAAAATTTTCTTCCTTTCCATGAGTTACATTTTCTCTTGGGATGAGTTATTAAGCCTTTTGCATTCTGCTCTAGGTACAGTGATTCTCAGTATGGACCACAGACTTGACAGCCCTAGTATTACTCGGGAAGCTTGTTTGAAATGCAAATTATTTGATCCCCTCTCACACCACTGAATCACAATTTCTATGGAATCTGACCCAATGATTCTTAGGCACATGAAAGTTTTAAAACTGATGCTGCAGATGTTTATGTAGTTATCATGTTTCTTTTTATTTTGCTTAAGCTTACATAGGCAACAGAAGACATTCCATAAGCTTTGATAGAGAGTAGGTGACTTATCACTCTTCCCACTCTGAGACCAGTTTATATTTTTCTTCAAGATACAGTTTGGATAGGAGTCTCTATTGGCTTTTCCGAAGCCTAAGAAAAAAGAGCCAAGGTCTGTGAAGGAAAAGGCTCACCTGAATTATTAAAAAATATCTGAGCTTTGGGACACCTGGATCACTCTGAGTGTCTGCCTTTGGTTCAGGTCATGATCCCGGGATGAGTACTGTATCAGGCTCCTAAGGGAGCGTGATTCTCCCTCTGCTTATGTTTCTGCTCCTTTTTCTGTCTCATATGAATAAATAAAATCTTTAAAAAAAAATCCGAGCTTTGTTTTCTCTTCTGAAATTGCTGTCTCTATGTAGTCGAGAGGGAAGTTCCTCCTATTTTTTCTCTAGATTTGGGAATGTCAGTATTACTTTCTCAGGAATTCTGGAGGTTGGGGACAGACAATTATGTAAACTGCTGCTCCCTGCTCCAAACAAGCACAGAATTACACCAGAGCTGTTGTTAGTTCGGCAACACCAAGAGGACCATAAGGCTTGAGAAGTAGTGTAAGGTCCAAGAGCAATAAGGCTTGAGTGCCAGATTGAGAAGGCGAGGGGATGTGTTAGCACTGGTTAAGAAGTAATTAGAAAGCGAACATACTATTTGATACCAACGACTTTTACAAATAAAATTTCCTAAATACAGTTATCACGTGAAGTGCTTTAGCACAGATTTAATTTCACAAAAGAGGGGTTCCTTTTACATCAGCTTAATATAAGTTTATTTTCACAATGCTATGTTAGTAAGCCCCTAAACTTTACAATCCCTCACATTTCTCTCAAGAATTTGTTTTTAAAGCCTTACTTAGTATTGAATATCATCAAATCATGCTTAAAAATTCTGCAGGCTGGTTTTAAAATCTGAATTATTTAAAATTATGACAATGATAAAATGCCAACCAATCAAGGTCCCAAAGTAACAACACTCAAAATAAGAAAGAATAATCATTGGAATCCTGTTGTATTTTGATAATGGTAAAAGGCTAACCAACTGCTGTCATTAATGTTAATACCTTAAAAAAAATGTATTCATAATCTGAAAGCATATTTTGTCTTGCACATCTGGATTCTGAGGTATAAAACCATGTTTTGCCAACATTCTTTTATTAATCTAACAAGTAATTTCTTCCACAACAGCAACTCTGGTTTAAAAAAAAAACAAAAACAAAAACAGTAACATTAGCCAATCTGTTGTAATGTTCTACGGTCTCCTAATTAAATATAATACATAAACATTTATAAACTACACAGCCACATCAATTTGTAAGCAACTAATAAATTCTGAAATGTTAGAAATATAATAAAATTAGTTATAAATAGTTTCATTTTCTTCTAAATAGTTTTTTTAACTTTCCCCTTTTCCTTATTGGTTTTTATATTTACGCTTTCCACTAATTCTTCCAGTAGACTCTATTAAATCCTAGATTTAAATATGGTTAAAGATAAAATATTGACATGAGTGTACAAAAAATAACACACTGAGTTTTATCAGTGTCTAAGCCACTTAAAGCTATTCTCCAAAAGACATGTTATTCACCCAAGACAAACATGAAAAAAGTTAGAATATAATCTT
This sequence comes from Canis lupus baileyi, assembly GCF_048164855.1. NCBI lineage: Eukaryota > Metazoa > Chordata > Mammalia > Carnivora > Canidae > Canis > Canis lupus. The sequence continues at coordinate 7,313,984 of NC_132859.1, forward strand.
ATGCTTTTGAGGGCTAACCTGTCAGATACATAGGAATATCCAAGGCTCGAGTTTGGAAGTTCTAAATGCCCAAAGGTTAATTTATCACTATTGGAATGGCCATCAACTAAAGAAAGGCCCTACACTAACACTGAGCTCTGTGTTCAACTTGCAGAAGACAGACATTTGGGCTGCTACAAATGAAAAGTAATGAGGCTTTAAGCCTGACTAGCCTTTAAGCAAGGCTAATCAAACATAAAATATTACACATGAATAATAACCTTCAAGAAGTTCCAACATAACCTCTATGGACACTTGCCACTGTATCAACTTAGGTTAACAGTTGTGCAGTCTTGATTAAAAGAAGTCATTTAATCAATTTTCTGCAGTGAATCATCAGACTAATTTCCTGTTAGCTAGAGACTACTACAGCATGTTCCACCTTGGGGCTATAAAATCATGATTACCAAACATCAATTCAACAAATATTCAGTGATAAGTGAAGTATAAGGGGTTGTGCTAAGTGTCTGGAAGACCAAATGTTGAATGGTCTCATAATTTTTCCTCAAATCCCTTTATTTCTAGTAACAAATCTAGACCTACACGTCTATTCCCATATGGAATCTAAAATATGTTAAGTTGATACTTGACTATTTTTCTACATTATGATCCTATTTCTGCTAAATTACCCTTATAGTCCAGCAGTTTAAGGTTTTGTTTAAAAAAAACTATCATTATAGAACTCTGGAAAGATATTAAATTCACTGAATAAAAAACTTTTTGATTTTGTTCCTTAAATATAATAAAATTCTGATATATGATGTTAAGTTAAATTATTAGACAAATAGTCTCCATTCACCTAAAATGAAGTGTAAAGAGGTTTAACTGAACTTTCAACTGAATTTCAATTATCCTAAAATGGTAAATGATTATTTGCATGTCAAACTAAAGTATATTCCTTATGAAATTATCTGGAATTCAAAAAAATTGAGGAAGACAACTTTTAAATATGTTAATAGGTACGCTGGGCAATAAATTCAAACTTTTTAACTTACATCTGCTTAGTTTTTTATTGAGTTAAGTATAAAGGCCCAGTTAATCAACTCATTAGATTGGTCAAGGCAAGACACTTGAACTACATAACAGTATTTAAAAAGCAGTTGGTCTTTTAGTAATTCTCTGGTAATCACACACGCACACACGCACATACACACAAATTGGTAGAGTACTCTGGATATAGGATTTCCCCCCATAATCTCATATAATGCACTGTTCACAATCTGCAGTATTTTGAAAACTATAGAAATTGGACATGACCAAATTAAAGATGCCTGATAAACTCTTAGAGTATGTGGGAACTTCAGCTGTGTTCCCAAAAAGATTGATTTTAAACTATAAAAAAAGGAAAATTCATATAAAATCACAACAGATTTAACAGGCATCTTTGAAAAGAAAGTCAAATTATAACTCAATTTTCTACTTTTCCAAATATGACTAAGGAAAAAAAAAAAGGTACAAGTAGTAATGTCTACATTTTTCTTAAAAACTGTTAACTGAATGGATGTGGGGAAGAAAAAAAAAGCTATACAGTATTATTGCACTCCACGAATGTGCAGAATTCCAAAATGTGCCAGCACTGAAAAACTGTCTTGCATTGAGGTTTTCCAAGAGGTACAACGAGCCTGCCAAGAAAGCATCTGGTCTGTACTAACAGCTTGCTGTCTTCAGTACAGGCCTTCATAATGTCAGTCACGCTGCTCTTGCAAAAAATCCCTTAATGTCTGAAAGAGAAAAAAGAATATTTTATTTCAAAATTCACTCATTTTAATAAAGAAAACATCCATCTATTAAATATTAAGTTGGGAACTCAAGTGATAATATATGGGATACCTAGTATCTTGTTGATCTGTGATGAGAATGATACCTGTAAATAGTTATTGTATTTTTAAACTACTTACAAAAGAGTTTTCAGTGCTGATAGGTGGGGCTATGATCGATGATGTGGGATTGAATCCATATGCACATTGAGCTTCATTTCATTGTCAAGAATTTGAACGAGCTGTTGCATGGATGGGAGGTGACCAGATTCCAGCTTAGACCACACAGGCACATCTATAATAAAAATAAATAGCACCACTCCTTAAAATTAAAGATAAGTCTATAATACATGTTCATTCCACAAATATTTATTGTCTATTGATACAGCTGGGAATACAGAGACTTACCTTTCTTGCCGTTATGGAGTTTATACTCCAGTAGGGGAAAGACAAAACGTACCAAAGAAATAGCTACAGATCACAATTGTGTACTAAGAATTAAAACTAGAAGATGCTGAGGGACATGGAAGAGGTTAGAAAGGAGCCTTTGCACTTTGCACTTATTATTATTAAAATTGAGAGGTACCATTAAAATTGAAAAATATTATCATTAGAAGAGCTGAAATACAGGAGAAGAGGGGTAACAAGGAAGTCTGGAGAGGCGAGTGAAGATTAGATTAGGGTCAATGAACTATAAAGTGCCAGACAGTAAGCATTTTCAGCCTTAGGAAGACATACAGTCTATCACAGCTACTCAACTCTAATTGTAGTCTGAAAGAAACCACAAGCAATATGTAATAAATAAAATTTTATTTAAAAAAAAGGCAGCTGGACATAGGGTCCACATGGCCATGGCTCAACAATCCAATGGCTACATCAAGCAGGGACTTTTGAGTGTGTTAAATGTTCTGGTCTTTACCTTGAGGATGAAGTAAAACCACTTAATAAACTTGAGGCAGTGAAGCAATGAGATGAAATTTATGTATTTATTTAAAAAAAAAAAGAAATTCACTCTACTGTTTGAGCTGGTAAGAAGCCAGATAATAAATATTTTAGGCTTTGAGACTCAAGAAGCAAAAATCAAAGATATCACGCAGGTACTTGCATGACCAGAGAAATAAATTTCCACAGATTTTTCATTGATGAAATTCAAAACTTTAGGTTTAAATGCTAAAATCTGAACTTCATATAATTTCCATGTGCCATAAAATAGTCTTTTGATTTTTTGGTAACCATTAAAAAATTTAAAACTACTGTTGCTCATAGGCCATTATCTGACCACCTCTAGTTTAGAGACTGTATTGGAGGGTAACAAAATCATTTTGACTTGGACTAGGGTAGTCATGTTAACAAAAAATAGAAGTAGAATTTTGAGAAATGTAGAAGGTAGAATTAAGAATCATACTTGGTAATCCATTAGATATGGAGAGTAAGGGAGAAACTGAGGTTATCCTAGCTTTCTGACATGGGCAACTGGACAGAATGATAATGTGCCATTATAAATAAATGAGCAATGCCAGGGAAGGAGCAAATTGGAGTACATAAGAATTGTAGGAAGCGGAGATAATCAATTGCTTGGAAGTAGTTTAAGATTCCTGGGTATATTCCCTCTCCCTCTGCTCATACTCTCTCTCTCAAATAAATGAATAAAATCTTAAAATATTAAACCCTCTCACTCTAAAAAAGATTCCTGGGGGTAGCACCTCGAAGAGAGATCTAGAGGTCTCTATGATGATTCAAGGGTCATCATATGGATATAATTCTCAAGCTAGGTGAGGTGAGGACCATATAAAGTGCTAATTTTGCATATTATGAAAAATAGAAAAGCCCAATGGTTGTTATAAATCATTTAAAATGTGTTAAAGAATGCAAACTATTCGGAACCCACCATTCAAAAAAAAAGAACCCACCATTCAAAGTTATCTCAAATGCACCTGTTGACATACACTGGTTCTCAATCATGTTGCTCAAGAAGAAAACCATCATACATGCATAGACCTAAAAGAAAATGTAATTAAATACAGCAGGCAAAGTTATTTTAAAGGCAAACATTACAACTGAAGACAGACACAAAAGTAATATTTTAAATATAGAGTCTCATTTTTAGTTGGTAATGGCTGTTTTTCAATCTACTTTAAGTTTCTATACAGGGGCAGGAGTGCCTGGGTGACTCAAGTTAAGTGTCTGACTTTCGGTTTTGGCTCAGGTCATGATCTTGGGGTTGTGGTATCAAGCCCCATGTCAGGCTCTGTGCTCAGTGCAGAATCTGTTTGAGATTCTTTCCCCTCCCTCTTCCTCCCCCTCTGCCTGCTCACTCTATCACCCTAAAATAAACAAAATCTTAAAAAAGTTTCTACATAGACTATTATTGCTATTCTAGATGTTCCAATAACATACATGGAACAAGGAAACTACAACATTAATTCACAGCTTTATACACAATGAAGAATAGATATTTGTAACGTAGAGACAGAATCTCTAGATTTCGTAACAGCCTTAATAAGTTAAACAAAAAATTACCAGCATAAGAAGGGTTTATTTCACCATTTATATAAGGTATGAATTCACAAGAGACTAGTGATGCAATAATCAGCAACTTCATGTATTCAATACAACCCATTCATGTTCCAAACAAATCATTTTAAGTCAAATAAAAAAGTCAATTAGATAGCACTAGTATATTAAATTACATTCGCTCCCCCTCTTTGGAGGGCAAATCCATATCCTTTCAAGAGAGACCAGAAGTTCCTTGGTGGACAGAAAGGAACAAAATTTAACAAAATCACCTGACTAAAAAAACAGGATGAAGTGAGGGTGTCAATGTATAGCAAATTATTTCAAAAAAGTAAATAAAAATGCTCACAGCAAATGAGAAAGGGCTCTCCTCCCAGCTAGGTGGGCTTTGATTTCATAGAGGTTACTCTTGCATTTGGGAACAGTAAGTTTATTTTCATGAAAACGATACACAAGGGTACACATAAAAGCTATAGCTCCTCTTCCACAGCAGATTAACAACATTATATGTCTTCAGAAGTAAAATGCACTGAAGTTGGAATCAACAGAATAAATGTAACTCAAAACATTAGAGTACTTAACTTCCAATTCTTAATCTTATGCAAATCAATCTTATTAATAATGGAGACACAGTTCAATAAGGGGTAGCACCTGAGGATGTTTATGTTAAGGAGCCTTGCCTATTACTGGAAATAAGTCGTTCCCTAAGGAAAAGAAGCAAAGATATGTAGGAGTCCACTAAAGGTAGTTTCAGCCTAGACCTAAAAAACAAGCCCAGAGAACTCCAAAACAGAACACTTTTTAGAAGGAAACTTAAGCAATCTCCTCTAAGAGAGAAATAAAATTAGTCCCATTCCTCACAGCAGAAAGACCTTCCAGAAAAGACGACTTCAAGTAAAACAAATGAAATCTAATATAGAATATTAGATATATATTCATATATATATTTACATATATTTAAAACAGAAGAGTCAGAAGCCATTAAAACCAAATTTTAAGAACAAATCCATGAAAAAAAAAAAGAACAAATCCATGGAAATGCCGTTTTTAATGTGAACAAAACCATTAATACCCCTTATTAGTATAAAAGGCCTACATTATGTGTATATGATGTTCTGTTGGATATGATTTGACCTAATCTACATAATCAATATCAAGTATTAGAATTATTTTGTGCCCAGTTTCTTCTAAAGTCACACCTCCCTATCTTTCAAATAGTAAAAAGACCTAATCTTTCTTAATACATAATTATAAAAACTAAGGTCAAGGAAAAAAAAAATACAAAAAAAGACTAAGGCCAAGAAAGGCTAAGTCCCTTATCCAAAGATTAAAAAGTGGTTAAAGCCAAAATAATACAAGTGAACAGATGAATCAGCAACAGATACTTAAAAAAACCAAACAATCCATTAAAATATTTTCACTGACAACCTAAAAATCTACAACTATGAAAACTATTATGTTACGTACCTTATTTTCTTGGCCCCACTGCCAGATGCTAGGAGCTTGCATGCCAAAGAAAGCAAAAGGATCCTTGCCAACAATTATTAAGCCTATTAATACTAGTTTGAAGACTGACAGGAAAGATGCTATGTGTCTATTGAAAGAAAAAAAAAATTCATCAATTTCTCAAATTCAAAACTTCATAATTCAAGTATAAGTGTACAGACATTTTCTAGACACCAAATCTAAAAGTTACTAATTACAAGTAGTAAAAAAGATAGTAACTAAAGTTTATTGTGGAGTTTTAAAACAAAAATGTTTAATATCTTTTAAATTAATAAAAATAACTTGTAAAACTATATAGCATTAACCTTTAAAAATACTATTATTTTAACAGTACAGGATTTTATACCATTGACTTTGTATAAAAATTAAGGTTGCCATCTCTGAAATAATCCTCCTCTTTTCCTTCTTACAGAAAAATTCTTCCTTATTTGGATCAAATCAACTTGCTACTTATAAGACAGTGTTCTCTTTTTTACAACTAAGAAATTACAATAACCAAGAAGAGTTAATTGAAACAATCCACAAAAGTTTACTCACAAAAGTGAAAAAAATTCACTTTAAAAATTCATTTTAAGTTACTGAAATTCACTTACCTATATATGGGTTGAGGGAGGTAATTTTCTCCTTCAATGCGGATGTCTGGGTACCGCTGGCTTATAACCCGCATGTACTCCTCAAACACCCGCCTATAACCTCAGGAAACACTGCAGAAAAATCAAAGTGCTTCTGTTAAGCAACTTAGAATATGCTTCTACTTATTTTGCATTTAGATAAAATATAAAAATTGCCAAGATTAAAAAAGTGTTTCTCACAAACAGTGACAAAGTAATAATGACTGATGCTGGATAACAGCAACATGGAGGTTTCTTCACAAATTTTACATAAATTACCTCCCCGCCATGTATATCCATCTATTAGGACATTAAACTTCGTAGATTTGGGTCATTGTTGGGCAGCAGCAAATACCTATTCATGTATGTCAGCATATTTTGAGCTCTCAAATCAACTTGCTTTTTGAGGGGGTATCAAGTATAAATACTGAAATGAAAACAGCTCTTCTGAAATAGGGACTTTCAAAACTAGAGCAAAGAAAGCTTATAAAATACCAAGGCATGAGACCTGAAATTCTGGTTCTTATTCCAACTCTGCCCCAAATTAGGCAAACACATGCCTTCTCAATCACAATAAAAGGAACTTAAAGAACTCTTAAATCCCTTCTGACTCTAAAATTTGCTTCTACTTTGCAAAGAAAAACAAGGATTGGGAAGATAATTTCACCAGCATGACAGCAATCCATAACATTATTCCAGAAATTAAGTCAATAGTATCGAATATCTCCCATTAAAATATCTAAACAACTACACTGTAGGGGTATGTTTCCCCAGCAAAAAAAAAAAAAAAAGGAGGAAAAGGCCACCAGAGTGCAGATATAGGGGGAGGATACACTGAAAACTTTTAAGATACTGGATGAAAAAAATTGACACAAATAACTAGAAAGGTATCTTGTGTTCATGGATCAGAATTTATATTGTTAAGATGTCCACACTACCAAAAGCAATTTACAGATTCAGTGCAATCCCTATCAAAATTCCAAAGACATTTTTCATAGAAACAGAACAAACAATCCTAAAATTTGTATGGAACTACAAAAAAAAACACAAGAACCAAAGCAACCTTGAGAAGAAAGAACAAAGCTGGAGGCACCAAGCTTCCTTATTTCAAACTGTATTACAAAGCTATAGTAATCAATATTGTAGGGCAGTAGCACAAAAACAGTTCCATAGATCAATGCGACAGAATCAAGAGCCCAGAGATAAACCTACACAAATATGGTCAATTAATTCACACAAAGGAGCCAAGGTTGAAAAAAGAATGGACTCTTCAACAAATGGTGCTGGGAAAACTGTCAGCAACTTGAAAAGAATGAAAATGAACCAACTATCTCCCATTATACACAAAAATCAACACAAAATGGATGAAAGACTTGAACATAAGACCTGAAACCATAGACCTCCTAGAAGAAAACACAGTGGGGGTAAGCACCTTGACACTGGTCTTGGCAATGATTTTGTGGATTTGACCCTAAAAGCAAAGGTGTCAAAAGCAAAATAACAAGTGGAACTACATCAAATTAAAAAGCTTCTACACGTAAAGGAAACCATCAACAAAAAGAACAGACAACCTACAGATCGAGAGAAAATATTTGCAAATTAGCTATCTGATAAAAGAGGTTAAAACCAAAATGAATTAAGGAACTCCTATAACTCAATAGCCAAAAGTCAATAATCTGATTAAAAATGGGCAAACGGACCTGAATAGACACTTGTCCAAAGATGACATAAAAATGGCCAACAGATACATGAAAAGGTGCTCCACATACTAATCAACAGGGAAATGCAAATCAAAATCACAGAAAGATATATATCCCTATACCTGTCAGGATGCCTATCATCAAAAGACAGATAAGCGTTGGCAAGGATGCAGAGAAAAAGGGAATCCTCGTGCATTGTCAGTAGGACTGTGAATTTTTTTAAATTTACAGTTTTCCCCATGGAAACATTGTGAAAGTTCCTCAGAAAATTAAACATAGAACTACCAAATAATCTAGCAATCCCACTTCTAGGTATATACCTAAAGGAAATGAAATCACTATCTTTAAAAGGTATCTGCACCCCCCATATTCATTTTAGCATTACTTAAAATAGCCAAGACATGGAAACAACTTAAATGTCTGACAGATGAATAAAGAAAATGTGGCATAAATACACAAGGGGATGTTATTCAGAAAAAAATAATCTACCATTTGCAACAATATGATGAAACTTGAAAGCATTATGCTAAGTGAAATCAGTCAGATAGAGAAACACAAATTGTATAATCTCATTTTACATAGAATCTAAAAAAGCCAAGCTCAGAGACATGGAGTAGACTGGTGATTGCAAGGGGCTGTGGAACAGGCAAAATGTGGAGATGTTGGTCAAAGGATACAAACCTCCAGTTGTAAAACAAATTCTAGGGCTCTAATTTTTTTTTTTTTTTTTTTTTTTAGGATTTTATTTATTTATCCATGAGAGATACAGAGAAGGCAGAGACATAGGCAGAGGGAGAAGCAGGCTCCTCGCAGGGAGCCTGATGTGGGACTCAATCCCAGAACCCCAGGATCATGCCCTGAGTCAAAGGCAGAGAGAGGCTCAACCCCTGAGCCACCCAGACGTCCCTCTAGGGCTCTAATTTACAGCCAATGGCTATAGTTAACAATACTATATTACATACTTGAAAGTTGTTAAGAGAATAAATATTAAATGTTCTCACTCAATAAAAAGTAATTGTATGAGGTGATGAATGTATTAACTAACCTTACTGTGGTAATCATTTCACAATACATATCATCACCTTAAATATACATAATTTCTATTTGTCAATCAGTAACTGAGGGAAAAAAAGGAGGTGGTACCACAAAATCAACAGAAGAGCTTACAAAGGTAAGGTTGTTAAGCACATAACTACATTAAGTGAAGGGACACATAAACCAATGAAAGTACAGAGGAAGCAGAATCAGTAATTAACAGTAATGTAAAACCTAAGGTGCCAACTTTGTCCATCACACTGTCAAGGAAAAACATACCATCAGGTTTATGTCTGACAGGATACAACAGTCCAAATATCAGTAGATCTCAATTTAAGAAAACTCACTTTTCAGGGAAAAAAAGTCACAAATCTTCTTTACAATTAGTATTTCCTTTACATTTAGAATAAAAATTTCACAAGAGATTAAGTCCCTAAAAAGTATGAAATTTTTGCAAAGGGTCTACAGCTAAACACTTAAAAGAACTTAGGAATCTCCACATACTTTATGTTCACTAAACATTCACCTTATGTAATATTTTATTATTGTTATTAGTCACCAAATTGTAGTATTTTGTCACAATTGCTTTCTCTATAAAAAAATTTTAATGCTGCTTTTGTTTTGAGGATATTACGAAAATAACCTAGCTCACCTATATGCCTAACCACCTTGAAACCAAGAAATGGCACCTGATTTCAGTGCCTTCAAATTTGTATTAACTCTGTGTTTACAACGGAGTTAATTATCTAAAATGATATCCTCTAACTTTTACTCAAACACTGTGAGGATCAGAGACAAAGTTAAGAAAGCTGAAAATTTACTATTAATTCACTCATTCAAATACTCACTGAATGCCTATTACATGTCAAGCAGTATTATTAGACGCTGGGTTTGTAATGATGAGTGACACAGGTATGGTCCCTGTTCTTAGGGCTGAGAGACTAGAACACAGACCTTGTGATTTGAGATTCTAGCTCTTTCCACTAGACTCCAGCAGAAGAGCTGGATGTTGCAAGAGCTATTCTTCCCTTTGTCCAGGAAATAGGTTCCCTTTGGCCCAAATGCCACAAACAAGTTTCCATACGGTTGACCTCTTGATGGCAGAGATCTCAAAGGTTCTTCTGTGATAAAGACATAGAGATTCTTCCTCTGGGAGAGCTAAAAACCTGTGGGCCCCAAGAAGTCCCTCATGTTTGCTCTGGGAGTTCTAGTCTCTTGCCAAGGGAAGTCCAAGAGGCCTAGCTAGAGGTGTATGTATCTACGTGCAGACAACACTTCTGGCCAGACTCCTCCTAGTCACCTACTCTTCTGGCTGCTGTGCCCGGAAGCCTAGCTCTACCCTCCGTTCTTCCAGTCCCAAGTCTTCAGTGTGGGATCAGACCTTCAGATCAAATTCCAAAAGGAATCAGCCCATAATCTTGAAATTCAAAAAGGACTTTAAAATTGTACCTTTTTTCAAATTTCTGGTTATAAAAAACGTGTAAGTCTGGAAGATGTAATGTACAGCACAGTGACTATAGTTAATAATAGTATACAGCATATTTGAAAGTACCCAGCAGAGTGGATTTTAAAGGTTCTCATCAGGGGACGCCTGGGTGGCTCAGTGGTTGAGCGTCTGCCTTTGGCTTAGGTCATGATCCTCGAATTCTGGAATTGAGTCCCACATGGGGCTCCCAGCAAGAAGCCTGCTTCTCCCTCTGCGTCTCTCTCTGCCTCTCATGAATAAATAAAATCTTAAAAAAAAAAAGTTCTCATCACAAGAAAAAATTTTTTTTAACTGTATGGTGATTGCTGTTAACTGGACTTATGGTAGTAATCATTTTGCAATACACAAATATCGAATCTTTATGCTGCACAACTGAAACTAATGTGTCAATTATACCTCAATAAAAAACAAAACCAAATGATAGGAACTTTCCTTCCTATCATTGCTTCCAGAATTGTGAGGAAAACCTAGGGAACTTTTCCCCCTATATAACTGTTTTCCCAAAATCAATTTTCCTGTTTTAAAACAGCAATCTCTACTGCTGACAGGTGTTTTCCAAAACAAAATATACCTACTGCTTATTGAGGTGGACAAAATGTTAAATTAAAGGCATACATCATTCCACTTCTACTACCACACCCAGCCCTTTCAACTTAAACTCATTCTTTCTGGGTCCGTGAGTAAAACTATGACGTCCAATATACCTCCAAGAACTAAATATGGGAACATGCTAAAAACATGCTGCAGTAGCTGCCTCTTCCTCCTGTCGTAGGTAGAACCAAAGGTCCTTAAGAAGTAGATTTAAACTTTGCAATCTTAATGTTGTCCTGATTAGGGTTAGAAATAAGAGAAATATCTTACTCTATGGAGTCAACTTTTGCAACTGCTCAATTTAAAATATTTTTCACTGTACTTTTCTAAAAGAAAAAACTTGCATACAAATTAGATGATCTATGTGAAAGGAAATTTAATAAACAAAATGCCTTGCCTGTGCTATTTCAAATAGAGTCTGTACTTTTTAAAGTCCATCATATTTTCAGTGCCGATTCATGATGCCAACTACTCCACTTTTCCCCTTTCTATATTATGTCTGCTCCTAATTGTAGTCAAATGCTTATTTATATCAAACCTAAGCCCATCACAAACCCCAGTCTCTCACATCTTACAAAAACAAAAACAAAATTTCAGATACTCCTGAAATAACTTACGATTTATTCCTATTTTTAGCACCTCTTGAATTCACCTTCTCCTTTATTTACAATAACCTCCTCTCTCCAACTGTCCTCACCCACATACACAGGATTGGATCCTCTTTACATAATGAAACCAACTCCTTGCCATTGCTGACATTCCAGAATAATGCAAACCTGTCATAGTAAGGCTCCAGTTCCCTCTCTAAAAGCGAAGAAATGGGATTTTAAAAAGTGACTATCTCCACAAACATGAACACTTAATATATTTAATCTTTCAAAAGACTGAGAAGTGAATCTTCAGAGAAACAAAAATAAAGTACCTTTTACTGTGAAAAAAGTACAGATGTAAACCAGGGAAGAGCGAATGGTGACTCCTCTGACTTTCTGGCTTTCTATTTTAGTTCCTCTCTCTGAAGCCCTGCTGCATCTCTCTCTGCCTTTGGGTTCTAAGACAATTCTTATAATAATTTAAAAATTTATTTCCAAATGTATTGTTCAAACCAGTTCAAAAAGGTTTCTGCTACTTGCATCTCAAGAATCTCAACTAATACTTATCCCACACTATACCAAGAAAAATAGGAAGACATTTTGTAAATACTGTGCTAATTATCTACAGCACTACTTGGTCCAACAGCTCACTGATCATTGAAAGCTGTGTTTTTAGATATAATCTTTACTTCTCCTTGTTCTGTTTAATAGATGAAATACTATAATAATAAATATCTGTCTGGTATATCACCTACTCTAAGTGCCTTAAGGAATGAAATCTGCAAGGTGTTCTATAAACCACACAAGAAACAAGGTATTCAGGGAGTGAAAAATAGACTAAACTGATGTTTTTAAAAATTGCAAACAGGAGTGCTTATACACTTTGAAAACCAAAATGTGGCCCAGAACTTGCTCAGTTTTTTTAGGAAGCTGCAAAAGCAACACTAAAGAGGTATCAGTTTATCACATAAAGGAACAGTATTATATGAAATCAGATTATTTCCCTTCCAGCTATCTCTTGAAACACCACAGTGGCCACCACAGTACAAACATATACACAAAATATGCATAAAGTGGCTTCTAAGATTCTTAGCTTCTTTAATGAGTTTATTCCAAAGATATGACAGAGCTAAAATATGATTAATAATCTGTTTTTATTCCCTTCATTCTTTTGTCTTATTCTTGAGGTCACTAGCTTCTAATTTCTCCATACCTTTGGCATAACATTTCACAAACTCTTTTGCTGAAGACTATTCCACAAGAATTTATAAAGTGCTTAGTTCCTCAGCTTTTCCTGGGGAGGAATTTTACCTGTTTATTCTGGAAAACAGAATATTAACAGATTTATAAGGTATGCAGTTACTCAATAAAGATGACTTGATTAAAGCATTCAGTAAATGGTGACAAGTCATTCTGTAGAATTCCTTTGTTTCATCCTAAAATACTTCACATACGATGCCAAGCTTTTATTCTTTTCAATACATTTTTTAATTAGAGGTATGATTCATGGGCCACAGAACTCACCCTCAGTGGATTTTTATAAGTTATTAAAGAGACAGATAAGAAAATACATTGTGCTCTATGATGGTTTAATGGCTAAACTAAAGAAGTCTCTGGGCTGCTTTACTGCTTTCCTATTTGACCTGTATATTTACCTGCCTATTGGTTGTAGACTCATTCCACATGACATTAGAATAAAGGCAGGAATCTTAGAAAGAAAATCACCAACAGGATAGCAGAGTAAGAAGAAGTAAGGGCATGTCAGATACCACAGCAGCAGAAAGAGAACTGGCAGTAGCACAATGAATTCTGGTAAAGGCATGGAGGCCAGGCCAAGAGTGTGACTGGTAAGAGTTATGTTCAAACCTGAAGTTCTACATGTATTACATTCTATGCCTAATAGCTACCAAACTGGAACAGAGGCCAACCAGGTAAAAACCTACCAGAAATGAACAGTATTAGGTGATATCTATCTATACTCCAGTTAGGAATATACAGAGCGGGCAGGGAGGGCAGTTACGTTATTTCAGAGACAACCACAGTGGACTACAACAGGTTGTACTCACTTTTTCCATAAATACGGATTGATGACATTCAAAAGAGAGAGAACCTAGATCAAGAGAAAGCAAAACAGACAAAAATCTATGTCTTTCGGTGGTAGCAATGTTCTAATGAAGAGAGTAAACTGGTAATAGTCTACTGAAGAGGATACAGTTTATCAACTCATATCTGAAGCTGTTTCTCTAGTTTTGAGAAACAGGGAGGATAAACAACAACAACAAAACACAAAACGCCTGAGGTATTAATAAAAAAAAAGTCATAAAACAAAAGAGCAGAAATAGCAAATAGAAAAGATTCAAAATAGAGTCTACATCCAAAAATATTCTACAAGCAGAAGAATGGTAAGAGGTAAGGAGGCACTACAAGAAATCTCAAAACCAAAACGTGGAATCAAAAAGTATTTTGAGGCAAAAAATAAATAGTTTTTTTTGAGGTCTTAAAAAAAATTGATGGGTAAAAAAAACAGAAACTGCAGAAGATCCGAATACTATCATTAATAGGCAGATTTCACAGATCACGTTTTACTGTCAATAGGAGAAACCCCTCTGAGAGCCCAAAGAACACTTCCAAAAATTGACCGTCATAAAAAAAAGCCAAGTAGGAATGGCAGATGTCATATTATGATTACAGCGCAATAAACTAGAAATTTTAAAAAACTCAACCTATTTCTCTAAGATCTTCTAGTAGGAGTATTAACTCATTTAACAATGTCAAAATTGTAAGTGTGACACCCTTTGACATAATCGTAATACTTTACTTCTGTGGATTTAGTTTATGGAAATTATTGGACAAGTATACAATATATATGAGGATATTCACCTTGGCAGAGTTAATTTTGTGAAAAATTAGGATCAACCAAACTGTTAACCAACAGGCACTAGTTACTTAAATTAAGGAGCACTCATCTTATGTAATACTATGCCTACTGCTGCATATGTGTACTTACTGACACTGAATGGTAAGTGATAGAAGGCAAATTTCAAAAAAAAAAAAAAAAAAGCATACACCTATGAACTCATTTCTGTAAAATTATATAACACTTGTGTAGAGTTGTCTTGAAGGAGGTTCTGCAAAATGGGATACAGGGATTTTTTTTTTTTTTTAACTTCCTTATGTATACTTCTGAGGGAAAGGTAAAATACGTGGCCCCAAAATATGCCACTTTGGGATATGGCTTATTTTGAGCTGAAGGCAATCCAGACCAACTGGACTCAACAAAACTCAACAAAACAAAACAAAACAAAACAACCTACTGATCCCTTAACTACTTAAAAGAATTGGGATAAGCCCAAACAGAAAGCTATTATCAGAGGTAACTTAACCTGAAAGATTTCTTTGGCAAGGCAAACATCTATTTACCAAACATCTGCTCTTCTTACTGTCCTGTGAATTACCCTCCTCCCCTTTGAAGCCCCAGGCCCCTATTTTATTCCTTAGCTCAGGATATAAGCCTCAATTGCCCAACTTGTTCTCGCCTCTCCTATTTTTTAGAGAGCTCTCATAAGTATGTAATTAAATTTTTTTTTCCTGTTCATCGGTCTTACGTCATTTTGATTAACAGACCAGCCAAGAGAACATATAAGGATAGAAGAAAAATGTTTCCTCCCTTACACTTCTTTATTATTTTTACAAGAAAACTGTACTATTTTTATAACCCGAAAGCTAATTTCATTTTTGTAAAAGATGAAAGCCTCAGAGTAAAGTTTTCAAAGGTTCATTTACCAAATTCTCATCACAGCATTAAAGACAATAAAAATAATACATTAATAAAACTTGTTCAATGATAGTATTCACACTCTGCTAGCAGTTTTTAATTGATTATCTTCCTCCAGCTTTATTTCCTGTCCCTCCCCCTTCTCTATGCTGAGTCAGGCTTCATTTACATATGATCTTCCCTTATGTATAAGGCTATTTTTCTACATCTCCTGGTGGTTTCCTCAAACCCTTAAAAATTTCATTTCCTCCTCTCAAAGCCTTCCCACTCTCCCTGAATAGACAATCTTTCTTTCCACTATGTTTTTAAAGCTCTCCATTATGATCTCTTTTAGAACACCCTGAACAGAATGCTTTACTGTAATATTGTTTAAGATGTCTGTCTCTCCCACCAGACAACAGGTTTTCAAACATGCCTGCAAAAAACTAATTCTTATCTTCCTAAATATTGGACAAAAGGGGAAAGTAAGTGGCATGGGGAAAAAGGCATAAAAAACAAGGACCTGATCATCAGTAGTTCTTGTTAAAACCCATACAGTAAGATTTCTTCCTCACCAATCCTAGGCTGCACCCCAAATCAAGGTAAGGTATATGAAAACATGATTTGATTTCCCTTTTTGGAAAGCAGAAAAGGTGACAGAAAAGTATATATGTATGCTTTTGGCTTTTTGCCTTGAAGCTTCCTAAGAGTATACAATAGAAAAACAGAATATTAGAAGTAATTGGAATGCAACCAACATCGTCATATATTGGTTGAACAAGTTGAGAGCTAAAGAGATTCAATAATTTCTGGAAAGTCACTCAGAAGATTAAGAGGCAGATCAAATAAGAATCTGGACTTCGAAACTGTTAGTTCAGTAAATGCAGGTTTCCAGTAACTAGACTATTCAAAATTTATGAGGTTATCTTGGTATTTCCAAATGATACATTCAATTTGATTTCCACCACTTACCTTAATGGCAAATAGTAAGGAAAGAATGTTTTCATTTTTCTGCTAGAGGAGATAAAACCTTTAAAACCATGCATATTTTTTACCCATCTCTAAAAGCTTTGGACTAAAGTACTTTGTTCATTAAGTCGAAACAACTATTATGTGTACATTATTCAGTTAGATACTGTAGTTTGTTTAAATAATAAAAAAACAAAATAAAATGGTGACTAAGCTCTACATAATTACAGGAAACTTTAAAAATCTAACATAATGGGAGGTATAGCAGCCAGCACTTTATTTGTTCTCTAGTAACACTCCATTAGTACTCTACTATCTGTATCAACTTACTATTCCTTTGTTTCACTGCTTCAATGTGTCAGTTTAAATGGCAGTATTGGGATGCCTGGGTGGCTCACCAGTTGAGCGCCTGCCTTTTGCTCAGGGCATGATCCCAGATTCCTGGGTTCGAGTCCCACATTGGGCTCCCTGCATGGAGCCTGCCTCTCTCTTTGTGTCTCCCATGAATAAATACATAAAATCTTTAAATAAATAAATAAATAAATAAATAAATAAATAAATAAATAAATAAATAAATAAACGGCAGTATTTTTTTTTTTCCCTCAGTGATATATAAAATAATGATGTATCTTTTTATCCATATCTTAGGTTTGGTGAAACACAGTAACTGGTATTTAAGATTTTAGTTTTAGTTACTATGGCTATTTTGGGGAGATGAAAATCTCTTTGTAGGATATTCCCCTTTTATCATCTAAAAATTCAAGATTCCTCCCCTTTCCTATCACCAAAAAGAAAAAAAAAATCCACAAAATGTGTCTCCCTTATCATTCTAATGAATGGAACAGCACCACTCCAGAACTCAGGAGCTAGGTTTGACACTTCTTACTCCATGCCTCCTCTCCTCCCCCCCCAAATATATAACCCATCACCAAATACACAAAATCTATCTCCTAAAGATCTGTCCCTTTACATTTTACTCCCAATAGTCTCCCTAAATGGTTTCCCCAAATCTCTTCTTTGTCCCCTCTAATGTGTTTTCCACAGTGAGGCTAACTGATCTTTCCATATGGCCTGCCAGACCTTCCAGGGTCTGTGCCACCTTCTCTTTGGTCTTTGAGGTCAGTAGCCTTGGCCTCTTCAAGCAGTTATGTTCTCTTTACTACAAGGCCACTGAACGTGTCATTCCCATAGCTTGAAAGCTCTCTAGCAATAAATCTTATCCTTCAGATCTCAGTTCAAAGTTGATTTCCTCATAGGAATCCTCCCTAATCCCCTGACTATACAGGACTTAACCCAATTGTAATTTTATATGTGTTGTCTATGAATTAATGACTGCCTTCCACTTCTGCCTATGATGTCTTTGAGAAAACTGAATTCAATTCCCAGAACCAAGCAAAGTGCCTGCACTGAGTAGGTACTCAAATATTTGAATATGCAAATATGTCTACAGTAACATTATCTTTACAACTCACAATTTCTCAGATTTTCTCCAATTCAGCCTTTTACTAATCTAAGTATCACCATCCAAATCAGCCATAGGCCTTTATTTTCTTGCCTCCATACCTTGAAAGCAAAGGCTGAGTTTGTACAAATTTAAATAAAAATTTGTTCTTAGAGTAGGTGTTTCATTTGCCTCTTAAAAATACTTTTAGAAGTTGGTTGTCCTAAAATATCAGCAATGGATTCTTAACAAAAATTGGAAAATTCTGCTGTATTCTGCTTATGTTTTGAAATTTTTATTTAATCTTAGTGTATCATTTGTTAAATATCCAGTAAGTATTAACTGTAAAGAGCTGCAGCCAGTAAGCTCTTTAAACTACAACTGATTAAATGCTGTAGGCTTGACTACATGCTAAATCTCCTATGTGGGGAAAATAAAACACACATACAAACATCATACCAACTAGTACCTGTCAGAATACATTTACACGTAAGACTCATTTATTCATAAAAACCACAAAAAGGGAGAATGCTACAAGGGAACTTTATTTTCAACTGACTAGAGAACTTCCTTTATGTTCAATGTTTAAACATCCAAATAAGCAGGATTAAGCTTTTCCCCCAAATATGAAATCAATGTCATCAAATTCACCTAATTTCATTGCTAGATTGAAAAATATATTTTATTAAAAAATTTAATTCATCAGAGAGTGCGCATGAGCATGAGTGGGCTGTGCGGCAGAAGGAGAGGGAAAATCTCAAGACAACTCCCCACTGTGTGTGGAGCCTGACATGGGGCTGGATCCCAGGACCCTAAAATCACCACCTGATTGGAAATCAAGAGCCAGATGCTCAACAAACTGAGTCATCCAAGCACCCCAGAAAAGACAATAAAAAAAAATCCTTTGCTTCAAAAAACACCATAAACAAAGTAAAGGTAAACCACAACTTGGAAAGGATATCCATCAATTGACATAAACCAAGAGTTAGGAGCATAAAGTAATACCATGCACTTCTGGAAGCTCCATGGGGGACCATATCTACACTGTTCACCATGGTATCTTCAGCCCCTGGCACAAGTAGGTACTGAATGAATATTTATTGAAAAAAAACACATCAGTATAGAATAGGAAAGTTCATACTAAGCTATTTTGCACACTCTAATTCCATTTGTGTTGTGCTGCTGCCGTTGTATTAGCAATTATAAAAGTAGTACAATTAATGGATGATATTTTGAGCTACAGTTAAAAAGAGCACTCATAAAATAATAAAGGACAAAAGTGATTGAAAAGGTAAAAATAATTCTCTCCTTGCTTACAATGGTAATCAATGAAAAACTGCTTTGTATAGCACTTAGATTTCAAACAGAATTAAAAGAATTTTCACGTATTTATCCTCAATTGTTTTAGCTTCCTTTTCTTTCCCAAACTGGCAAATGAACGTCCAAGAGATTCTACCAAAGCCAGAAACCCAATATTCAATTTACTATATTCAGATTAATCTCTGGGGGAAAAAGTAACAAACAACAAGCTAAATTTACCTGTATATGGAGCGCACACTAATAAAACTATCTCCCATCTATGATTACAACAAAACAAAACTGAAGAACTTTTGTATGTAATATGCTCTAGGTTACTGCAAAAGAAAACTCTCATTAGACTTCTGGGACAAGTTTGTACTTAAAGGGGAAAAAAAGAAAAGAAAAACTATGTATCGGGAATCCCTGGGTGGCTCAGCGGTTTAGCGCTGCCTTTGTCCCAGGGTGTGATTCTGGAGTCCCAGGATCAAGTCCCACGTCAGGCACCCTGCATGGAGCCTGCTTCCCTCTCTGCCTCTGTGTGTCTTTCATGAATAAATATATAAAATCTTAAAACAAAACAATAACTATGTATCACAAATTCAACTGAAGTACTTAAGACTTTTTAAAAAGTTTAATTGAAGAACTAAATGCCCTTCCCTATATGTTTACACATCTGGAAAACTTAGTTATGCATATCCTCAGTGGAAGGTACATTTGTTAAATTATTATGACAGGAATTCAGTTCCTATACCATTGAAATACGAGCAATTGTAAAAGAGTATTTTGGAAAATCCCAAGTGAAATCAAGAGGTGCAAAAGTAGGAAACAGAAAAATTACATAACTTGGAAAATGCAGTCTTTTTTTAACTACTTATATCCAAAGTATCATAATCCTTAACAATAATTATAGGTCGAAAAAATGACTCTGCTGCTTCCGGGTGGCCCAGTGGTTAGGGCCTGCCTTAGGCTCAGGGTGTGATCCTGGGTTCCAGGATCCCTCTGCCTATGTCTCTGCCTCTCTCTCTCTCTCTGTGTGTCTCTCATGAATAAATAAATAAAATCTTAAAAAAAAAAAAAAAGACTGCCACTTTCTAATTTAAAAAAATACGGAAAAAATCAGAATGGTCAAGTCATAATCCCCATTTACAGTATTATATGAAAATGATATATCCTGGCCACACAGTAAACAGTACAGGGAGTCGTTTTTATTTTAATCAGGAAGAAACTGCAAAATCTTTATAGTTTTCACTGCAAAAATAAAGCCCACTTTCTGACTCTAAGGGTCGTTTCAATTGATTTTTAAAATTTAAAATATTTGCTTACTCTTTAAAACATAAGAAAAAAAAATAGTCGGGTAAGTAGAAAATCTAACCTTTAGCACACTACTCCACCCAAAGTATCAGGGCTCTGAAAACACATTAACCTGACCATCCTATCCTGTTAAAAAAAAAAAAAAAAAAAAAAGTCGCCTTTTGCGATATCAAGATGCTAATTTCTTTTTTTTTTTTTTTTAAGATTTTACTTCTTTATTCATGAAGAAACAGAGAGAGAGAGAGAGAGGCAGAGACACAGGCAGAGGGAGAAGCAGGCTCCGTGCAGGGAGCCCGACGCGGGACTCGATCTCAGGATCCCAGGGTCACGCCCCGGGCTGAAAGCGACGCTAAACCCGCTGAGCCAACCGGGGGATCCTAGAATGCTAATTTCTACAATTTTAGTTTTGCCTTTCAAATCCTAACCAACCCCCACCCCACCCCACCCGCAGCCCCACCTACCTCATTACAGGCATTACTGCACAGGTTCTAACAGTTAACCAGGTAACAACAAAAATCGCTTCTAGGGCAATGTCGAAACACTGCTGGGTGTCTTCTGGTTTCAGGTGCGGTTTTGTGTGTGTGTGTGTGTGTTTTGTTTTTCTGTTTCTCTGAATGCACAAGAGATTTGCAAGACGGGAAGACAGACAGCCACGCCAGGACAGGCGACCCCCGGGAGGGGTGGGGGGTGGGGGAGGCCTGGGAGTGAGCTGTCGCAGGGACACCGAACAGGCTCCTCTTCTTTTCTTTTCTTTTCTTTCTTTCTTTCCTTTCTTTTCTTTCTTTTCTTTCTCTTTCTTTCTTTCTTTTTTTTTTTTCCCTCGGGCTCCTTTTCAAAGACATTCTGGAAACTGCACGCGGAGGAGCAGCCCTGGAGCTGTCAGAACCCCCCCCCCTCCACCACCTCCCTCAACAGTCACCCCGGGAGGCTCGGAGAGAGGGCGCCTGTCACTCGCGGGTCTCCTCCAACGACCTGAAGTAACCTGCGCTCGGGGGGAGGGGGAGGGCAGCGAGGGGGGCAGCGAGGGCGGGCGCAAGCTCCGGAGGCCCACGCTCCAGCTCCTCCGCAGGCGGCCGCCGTGGCCGTGGCCGTGGCCTGACGTACTGACAAGTGTCCCCACGTCTTCGCCTTTCACTATTTAACCTTCCCGTGCCCTCCTTCCGCACTCCCACCATTCTAGGAAGGAAAAAATAAAAAAACAAAAAAAAAAACCAAAAACCTGAGTGAAGCGAACGGTTATGCCCTGAGGAAGGAAGGGCGGGCGCGGACCCCGCGGAAGGCCGCCGGCGCCGCCGTTCCGGGCCCGGGGAGGCCCAGCCCGCTAGGCCGCGGAGCCGGGGCCTCGCGTAGCTGACGGCGGCCGAGGCGGCGCGGCGCGGCGCGGCGGGGCCCGGTACGCACACTCACCAAATCTGGAACTTGAGCAGCGGCCCCGTGGCGTACTGCATCTTTAATCTTTTGCTAGGCACGCCGCCCAGGTTGGCCGAGGCATCGCTCCGGATCACCGCCGACGCCGCCACCAGCAGAACGAGCAGATACCTCATCGTCGCCGAGCCAGCCGCGTCGGCCGCCCTCAGGACCGAGACTCGCCGCAGCCAGCGCGAGGCCGAGCGGGAGGCGGGAGCCGCGAGCCGCGAGCCGCGAGCCGCTCCCCGCAGCGCGCAGGCGCGACCCGCCCAGGTCGGGGAGGGGAGCGCGGAATGCGCCTGCGCAGGCCGGCGCTCGCTCGCTCGCTCGCGGCCCGGACCCACCATCTTGGATGGGCGCGGAGCCCGGGCTGGAGTGCGAGGGGCGGGGCGGGGCGGGGCGAGGGGCGGGGCGGGGCGGGGCGGGGAGGCGGCCCCGGGGCGTGGGACGGGTGCCTTCCCCTGCAGTCTCCCTCCGTGCGGGCGCTGCTGAGCCGGCGACCCTGGGGAGCACCCGTTTCGCAGCCTTGACCCGGGGCGGGGGGGGGGGGGGGGGGGGGGGGGGGGGGAGGGCAGCCTGCGCTCTAGGGGCGCCACGCTTGGATCTCGCAGTACTGCTGTCTCCCAGAAGGAACCTAAAGAAAGGAAGACTTTAGGAGAATTTCGATCACGTAGAGGAGTGGAAGAGTGGAAATACTACCTTACTTGGATCCCTGCGGGGGCTCAGCGGTTCAGCGCCGCCTCCGGCCCAGGGCGTGACCTCGGGGTCGCGGGATCGAGGCCCACGTCCGCTCCCCGCATGGAGCCTGCTTCTCCCTCTGCCTGGGTCTCTGCCTCTCTCTCTCTCTCTGTCTCTCATGAATAAATAAATAAAATCTTAAAAAAAAAAAAAAGACTTAAAAAAATTAACCTTACTCGTCGACTTTACACAGTTGTGCAGGTCTCACCTGTTTTTCCCCCGCCCCGGGGATGCCAGTGTCAGACATCCTGTTATTTCACTTGTAGGTATTTAAACGTGTATCTCTAAAAAAGAAATAATAATAAATTGAAAAATAATAACTACTCTTTGGGGGGGGATCTGCCTTCAAGACCGTTATCCTACCTTTAAAAAGGAAACAGGGATTCTTTAATACCAAGTACCCAAGTGTTCAGATTTCTTCAGATTTCTCTTAAAATCAGAACCGAAATAAAATCCATGGCCGTCGGTTGGTCTGTCTTTTAGTTTGTGTCCGAGGATTTAAGACCAAGAATGTGGGGCAGCCTGGGGGGCTCAGTGGTTGCATGTCTGTCTGCGGCCCAGGACGTGACCCTGGGGTCCCGGGATCAAGTGCCACGTTGGGCTCCCGGCATGGAGCCTGCTTCTCCCTCTGCCTGTGTCTCTGCCTCTCTCTCTCTCTCATGAATAAATATATTTTTTAAATAAATAAAACCAAGCATATAGCAGGAATTGAGAAGTATCGTTTATCATTTATTGTCGCAAAAAGGAAGACACACCCCTGGGAACCAAGGGGAGTCTGAAAAAGACGGTGTTAAACCCTTAGGGTATATAGGCTTCGATTGAATGATTTGGGGAAGACTGTCGGAGATAGCAGTGGAAACTTCGATCATACTTTTCGAAGTCTCAGCGTCAATAAGTATAGGTCATTCTGGATCATTTATCCCAGGTACCGCAATTATGCAATACATCAAATATGAGTTTGAGAGGGGAATAGGAAATCCTGAATTAATGTGTGCCTATAGTTTCTTATATCCAATAGCTCAAATGTAGCACATGATCATAAATTTTTTCTGGGCAGCCCAGGTGGCCCAGCGGTTTAGCGCCACCTGCAGCCCAGGGTGTGACCCTGGAGACCCCGGATCCAGTCCCACATCCGGCTCCCTGCCTGGAGCCTGCTTCTCCCTCTGCCTGTGTCTCTGCCTCTCTCTCTCTCTCTCTCTCATGAATAAATAAAATTTTGTGTTTAAAAAATTTTTTTTCTAATTTAATGATGCAGCGAGAGTCTGGAAACATTCCACAGCTGTTCATTTCAATACACTTAGACTGTAAGTGACTAATACAAATTTTATATATCATAGGACAAGAGGAACTGCAAAACCCAAATCAAAACTTTTCAGGAATCACACTGATGGTGATATATTTTATTTGTATTGTTATTCTGAGACTTGCATGTAGGGTGGGATGAAGCAAGTGAGTGATTATATTGGTGTCAATGGGAATGGAAGTTTGCAGGAGGAAAAAGGAAATAGATTTGAGTTAATGTGTTAAGAAATACATCATGAAAGAAAAGAAATACATCATGAAGAAGTGGATAAGAGTACAAGAAATTTTCAAATTAAGAAACCTATTGGAATCCCTAGCAATAATAAATTAGAGAAGATGTATGATCATTTCCACTGAATTTGAGAAAATTCAACTCATTTATTATAAAAATTCTCGGGATCCCTGGGTGGCGCAGCGGTTTAGCGCCTGCCTTTGGCCCAGGGCGCGATCCTGGAGACCCAGGATCGAATCCCAGGTCAGGCTCCCGGTGCATGAAGCCTGCTTCTCCCTCTGCCTATGTCTCTGCCTCTCTCTCTCACTGTGTGCCTATCATAAATAAATAAAATTTAAAAAAAAAAAAAATTCTCGATGACCTAAAAGGAAATTTCCTTAACCTGGTAAAAGGTATCTAACAAACAATGTAGACATCATAATTAACTTGAAACATTAGAATCCCAAGAAATTCCCAGTTTGGTCAGAAACAGGTCAAGTATACCCACATATAGTGCTCCTGTCCAGCATTATGCTGAATTGTACAATTGTGCACTGTACCTAGCAAATGTACTAGGATAAGAAAAAGAATTTGAACATGTAAGAACTACAAAGAAAACTGCCACTGTTTGTAAACAACATAATTATATACTTTGAAAACCAAAAAAGAACCTACAATCTTTGTGTCCAGAAAGGTTGCTAAATACGAGTTCAATTTACAAAATTCAGTAGTTATCTTTCATCAATAGTTGGAAACTGTAGTTTCAAAAAAGGTCTCACAACAATATTTTCTAGAATAAATCTAAATGAAATGTGCAAACCTCTACAAAGAAAACTACAAGCCTTTCTACTAATGCTTCAAGGCAAATTCACCATTTCTTCAGTGAGGTCTTCCTGCAGCCTTCCTGTTCTGTGGCCCTTAAGCACTCAGAACAGACCGTACCACTTAGTCACCATATTTCATTGTAATCAGTTATTACTCTGTCAGCCTCTTCTGCTCTTAGCTGAGCCTGGCAAGGGCAGAGACTCACTTATCCATGTAGCCCAGGTGACCAAACAGTTCTTGTAATAGTAACAATGAGAACAAAATGAAAACAAACACTATCAAGCTACTACTTAATCAAGCGTCTACTGTATACAAGGTGCTGTTAAGGTCTCTACCTATATTATTTTTACTTATATCCTCTAAGAAATGAATAGGGAGGGGGTGTCGAGGTGGTTCAGTCAGTTAAGCCTATGCCTTTGGCTCGGATCGTGATCTTGCAGTCCCAGGATCGAGCCCCGCATGGGCTCCCTGCTCACTTGGGAGTATGCCTCTCCCTCTCCATCTGCCCCTCCTCCAGCTCATGTTCTCTCTCACTCCAATAAATAAATAAAACCTTATTTGGAAAAAAAAAAAAAAAAGAAAAAACAAAACAAAAGAAATGAATGAGAAGCCAGAATTGGAATGTAGGTAGGGAAGATTGTGGAAGGTCTTAAATGCAGGGCTAAGCAGTTTGAATTTTTTTTCCTATTAAAAAATGGGAGCCATTAGAGATTGGTGGTGTTATCAAAGCACTATCTTCAGAAGATGGATTAGTAACTGTGGGTAAGATTGAAGTAACAGATGTCTGAAAGATGGGAGTCCTATATAACTCCCAGAGAAAGTTAACACAGAACAGTTACTGCAAACCACCGGGCATAGTTCAAAACTAGGGCACAAGGAATAATGAGACTTGTGAGGTTCTTGGTCTTAAAGAAGGTCATGATTGGGTAAAGAATATGTTTCAAGTGGGACCAATGAGATGTGCAAAATAGGAGCACCTGGCTGGCTCAGTTGGAAGAGCATGTGACTCTTGATCTGGGGGTTGTGAGTTTGAGCCCTACATTGGGTGTAGAGATTACTTGAAAATAAAATCTTAGGCCGCCTGGGTGGTGGGGTCCAACGCTTGGTTTTGGCTCAGGTTGTGTTCTCAGGGTCATGAGATCAAGCCCCACATTGGGCTCTGTGCGCAGCGTGGAATTTGCTTGAGACTCTCTCTCCCTCTGCCACTTCCCCCAACTTTCTCAAATAAATAAATCTTTTTTAAAAATGTACAAAAAATGTAAGTGGGGAGTCTCATTAAGCCTAGAAGGTTTCCACTGCTGGTGCTCAGATGTGTGGGGTGTGGCTGGCAGACCCATTCCTCCTCCCAACGAGGCTAAAAAGATGGACAGGTCTGAAAGTCTTAAAATGAGGCACAACATTGGAACCTCAGAAGCACAGCTTTTCAACAACCATCTTCCAACGAAAGAATATACTGCGAAGAGATGAGAGATATTCTCCATGTTATCCAGAGACACAAACTGTGGCACCTTAAGGGCCCTAGCAAGCATATCAGGGTTGTGATAAACTAAGCGTGCCCGGATTCTGACAGAGACCCCAGTGTCAGTGGAGTAGCCTCGGTGTGCCAGCGGAGGGCATGGTGTCCAGCAGAGGCAGCAGATCTATGCTGTTGAAATGCTCCACAAAATTGACTCCTCTTCTGGTAAAAGTGCTTCAGTTTCTCTTCAGGGGACTAGTTTTGACCCCCATTGCACACAGTCTTGTCAATTAAGATGCCCCAAAACTTCCCCAGCCAGAGCTGTGCAATGTCCAAAGCCAAAAACTACTGAAGCTGATTAATTCTGATGAAAGAAACCTGAGGACGGTTCTAGACCTCAAACTACTTGGGTTCCCTCTCATCTTCAGGGCCTCAATCTATGTCTTTTCATTTGAATCTGTGAGTTGTAACTTATTTTGCCTCTATGTTCTTCCCAGCTGTGGGACATTCTGGAAAAGGCAAAAGTATGAAGACAGGTAAGATGGTGATTGTCAGTGGTGGGAGCAGGATGATGAATAGGGAGAGCAGAGGACTTTTAGGACAGCCACATGGCTCCGTATGATACTATGTTGGATACACGTCATTACACATTTGTCCAAACCCACAGAATGTACGTCAAGAGTGTTGTATGTCATGAAGCCTCATTAAACTATAGATTTGGGGTGATGATGTGCCGATGCATTCATCAACTGTGACAAATGTACCGTGCTGGTGGGGATGTTGACAATGGGGGAGGCTATGCATGTGCAGGGGGCAGGGGATATATGGGAAATCTCTTTACCTTCAGCTCAGTTTTGCTGCGAACCTAGAACTGCTCTAAAAAAGTAAAAAAAGAAGAAAAAAAAATCTTCCTTTCCTCAGAAGCTGCCAACCCAGATACCGTGGCAGTCTTGTTAGGGTCAGACACTATCACTTCCTCCTCCAGGGAGCAAGAGGATGTCTATAAAACAAAGTAGACTTTTTTTTTTTTTAAGATTATTTGTTTATTCATGAGACACACAGAGAGAGAGGCAGAGACATAGGCAGAGGGAAAGCAGGCAAGGAGCAAGAGGATGTCTATAAAACAAAGTAGACTTTTTTTTTTTTAAGATTATTTGTTTATTCATGAGACACACACAGAGAGAGGCAGAGACATAGGCAGAGGGAAAGCAGGCTCCATGCAGGGAGCCGGATGCAGGACTTGATCCTGGGACTCCATGGGCTGAAGGCAGATGCTTAACCATTGAGCCACCCAGACATCCCCCAAAGTAGACTCTTTAGATTAGATGGAATTCCAGTAGCTTCTGTGCAAGGCTGGCTTCATGGGTGTGAGTCGATTTCACAGGACTCCGTGCTTAGAAGGGCCTGCACACTGGGCACCTGGCTGGCTTAGTCGGTAGAGCACGTGCCTCTTGATCTTGGGATCATGAGTTGGTCCCACCTTGGGGGCAGAGTTTACTTTAAAAGGGGAGAGTGTCTGCACTCAGCTTATTAATGTTTTGTCTTCACCATCTTGAAATTTTTATTTTTGAACCAAGAAACTCCACATTTTTATTTTGCACTGGGACCATTACTTCTTTTTTTGGGGGGGGGGGGGAACCATTACTTCTATGCCCAAGGTGTATCACTTCTCTACCATCATTACCAAACTCTTTCATTGCCTGTGTAAAAGGCAAACGTCTGCTTATGATCCAAACATATTATTATAGGGCGCCTGGGTGGCACAGTTGGTTAAGTGTCTGCCTTTGGCTCCGGTCATGGTCCCAGGGTCCTGGGATCATGCCCCATGTCGGGATCCCAGCTCAACAGGGAGCCTGCTTCTCCCCCCGCCTCCATTTGTGCTGGCGTGCTCTCCTTGCTCTCTCTCAAATAAATAAAATCTTAAAACAAAACAAAACAAAACCCAACATATTATTTCATCAATAAATACACATGGATTGTCTCCATGATACACTTAGGGGTTGGGGGGAAGAAGCACAAGCCAGAGACTTCAGTCAGGTTCCCTAAGTGGGTATTAGGTGACCAAGGTGGTGAGGATGGAGGCAAAAACAAATCAGGTCAGGCACAATAAAATATTTTGTCTGGTGATATCAAAATTCTAGGATCTGGCTTCAGTTGAACACAGAAAAACAAAACTGCGTAGGAGTAATTTTGCCTCAGAGTGGAGATGTAAGCAGCTCTGCTTCGGTTAGGTTTACCAGGACTCTAAAAATGCAGCTCCCCTTTCTTTGAAAAGGAACTAAATTCCTAAGGGATTTCTTAAGGTATTCTCCAGTCATATAGTGTTTGATCTGGAACTATCTCAGGGTTATCTAGTACCTATTTCTTCTCCCAAGTATGCTCACCATCCCTCCATCCCTCCCCAGCTCAAATAAGCAACGGGGAGGTTGCTTGGGTGTGATGCCTCTGACCCAATTCCGGCGTGTTCCCTTTCACTTCTCCCTTGCTTTCTCTCTTCCTCTGTGCGTCTCCTGTGTATCTTTGTAATACCTTTTTCTTTCCCTACTGCTTCCATTTTTTGCTTAGTGATCTTGGAAAAAAAAAGCTCTCCTTCATTTGTAAATGAATAGATAATCTGGTAATTATCTCAGTTGTAATTAAATTTAAGAATTAGTGAAAATTTGTATCGAGGAAAAGAGAAGGTACGTTTGTATGTATATAGTAAAACACGAGTAAAGCACACAAAAATGACCAAAATCATCCTTAGCAATAATCTTAAAAATTATTTTTTTCCTTCATTTAAATCTGCTTTCAAAAAAAAAAAAACTGCTTTCTTAAAATAGTGGCATTCAAACTTTTTTTTAAAATTTTGTTTATTTAATCACGAGAGACACACACACACACAGAGGCAGAGACATAGGCAGAGGGAGAAGCAAGCCCTATGCAGAGAGCCAGACGTGGGACTTGATCCCAGGACTCCAGGATCACACCCTGGGCCGAAGGTGGCGCCAAACCGCTGAGCCACCCAGGCTGCCCGCATTCAAACTTTCTAAAGGAACTCTCATTCTGTTTATATATATTTCTTATTCTGGCACTAGTTTTTAAAAATTAATTTTAAACTGCCTTAAAGAATGTATACACAGTTCTTCCTTTAAAGTCCTTATGGGCTCACCTGAGCACCAATAACTAGTTACATTATTACCTCTCTGGGAAAAAACATCCCACCCATTCTGTAAACATTTGACCTACAAGTAGCCTCTTGGAATAGGATTCATTTGTGGCCAATAGATAACTGACAGAATCAGGAGAATGGTAGAAATAAGTCTGATGGCAAGAGGTAAAAGGGATTAATTCAAGGAATTTGGCAATGAAAGAAGAAAGAACAGCAAACTAGTCTGGTTAACTTTTAAGTGTGTGAACATATTTTCCAGATTATGTTGTAAAATTTCTGATTCTTTAATTTCCATACACAGTGCTCTGATTTCTGGAACCCTCTAGTGGCCATATCAGGAATTGTCTGTGTAAAACAAAAGGTTTTTAATTTTCAAATTCACTCCAAATATGATTACATAGATAAACTCTTAGAGGCGTGTTTTTCTCACTCCTAATTTAAGACAGCAAAACGAGCATATGGATTTGGCGGTCTCCTATCTCAGGATCTTAGAGAAATGCCAGGAAAGTGGCACAAGCAATAAATCTATGGTAACACTGGAAAGAAGGCAGTGGTCTAGAAACAGTAAAAAGTCTGGAAGTAGGTGGAATCATACTAATTGGCTTACCTATCATCTCCACAAAGTACCAAGCAAAAGGTGAATTAAAGATAGAAGCTGGTCAAGCCTCAGAGAGGTTCCAGGAACCAAGCAGAGCAATAGAAAGGGGAGCAATGCCTGTGAAAAAGCAAACTGAGCAGCTAATTCGAGTAGGTGGTCAGCCCTGCATTAAAAAGCTTTCCACTGTAAGTAAATAGGTCCTTACAACTGGAGCAGTCTTTCCATGCCTGACGCCTACCCTACTGACTCTGCGGGGCTAAGCTGTCCCTGGAGAGTGGTAATACTGCCGGGGCCTCATATGGAGGGGTTACAGACCATCTCAGCAGGACTACGGCTGTAATAGATTGTGTCTTTAGGTAGACAAAGTCAGGATTAAAATGCATACCTTAAAATTTACTTTTTGAAAACTGAGTATCTTACTTTTTTCAGACTTTCTGATATAAAATTTCTTTTTGGAATTTATACATATTAACTTTTACTTGCCAAAGGGTATAAATTCTTCAAGTATTTAGTTAAAAAGTAATACAACAGTTTCTCTGAAGCGGGCTAGTTGCCCACGAACTCCTTTTTATCAATCTTTTCAACAATAGCTTAAATGGTTCAATTGTCCTCAAAATCAATCAGGCCCATTGCCTTATTTATTTATTTTTTAAAGATTTTATCTATTTATTCATGAGAGACACAGAGAGAAGGCAGGCAGAGACACAGGCAGAGGGAGAAGCAGGCCCCATGCAGGGAGCCTGACGTGGGACTCGATCCTGGGACCGCGGGATCATGCCCTTAGCCGAAGGCAGATGCTCTACCGCTGAGCCACTCAGGCGTCCCTGACTAATTTCTTAAAAAAAAAAAAAAAAAAAAGAAAAAAAAAAGATTTTAGGCCATCTTGCATCCCTGGGTGTGTGAAGCTAATCTCAGCTGGTCAGCTCCAGACCCGTTTTAGACTTTCCAAGCTACATAGTCTGTTGCAACTACTCCACTGCCGTTGAAGCATAAAAGCAGGTATAGCTGTATTCTAATAAAACTTTAAAGACACAGAATCTGAATTTCATATAATTTTCATGTGTCACCAGATAATCTTTTGATTCCTCAAACAGTTAAAAATGCAAGAACTATGCTGTGCTGCACAGGATTTAGCCCACGTGCTATCATTGCTAAGCCCTGGTCTACAGGATCTTTTTTTTTTTAAGCCTGCATGGTACTCCATCCCACTACTAAAAACTTTCAGTTATAAATATCACACATTTTTGCAGACATTTATTTCCCTCTCATGCTACCTCAGATTATTCCGAAGAGTAAAGGAACTTCACCCAATCGCTGTAACACTGAGTCCTTATCTTAGAAGTGAAAGGTGTATCTGCAAGAAAACAATTTCTTATTCTGAAGTCCAGTCTCAGTTTATTATGATTTTTAAACTGTACAAAACTATAAATCTCCTTTATACGAAAAAATTAAACATAACTAGTAAGGCTAACATTCCTTTTGAACACCCTCCACTGTAGTCAATGTCATCCATTTAGTGTACGGCCTCACCGAACTTTTTCTATTAAGTTTATATGCTTAAATGTACCCATAGAAACTATGGTGTTAGTTTGAAAATCTTCAGTAGTTTATTTTTTCTCAACATACACAGCATGTTTTGACACAAATTATCCCTTTATTTCTTTTCTAAGAAAATAATTTCTTTTTTTTCAAATGATAGAGTTGGGTTTTGCTCTTTTTCTCTTCCCTCATTAGGAAGCTTGCTTAACTCATGAAAGATAAGGAGAGCCTTTATGTTAAGTGCCTCTCCTCAAGATTACATATGCCCTTCAAAGATGCCTATGGTAAATACCAAATACATTTTCAAGATCATTGAGTAAGGGAGACTTTTTTAATGAGAATCCAAGATTTATAGATTTTCCTTTATAATGAATACACAGCAGTGTATTTAAAATTTCATTTTCAAGCAGATTTTCGTCACTTTATCCTTTTTTTCCTATCACCTTACCCTTAATCCCAGAGGATAATATGTTTAAAATAAAAATCAAACAAAGTAGGTAGTCAAAGAACACATCAGTGATTTTTTATGACATATGCTCAGAAATGAAACATTTTTTTGGAAAAAGTTGAATGAACTAAATGAATACAGAAATAAGGACATCTCCAAAAAAAATGAGCCTAAGAATTTTGGTAGGAACAGTTAGCCTGGAACAATTTAAATGCATCTGACTAAAACAAAAATCAATGGTACTATCTCTGAGATAGACATTTTAAAGATAATAATTAATGTTTACTATAAACCCTGCTATAAATGAGTAATTAATATTTTTAAAAAATTGTTTGGCTGCCAGGGCAAAAAACATTACAATTTGATATTTGTTAGAAAAACAATTTTTAAGGTAATAAATCATAAAAGTAAGCTATCTGCTTAAGTTTCTATTATCAGAAATGAATTAATGTTGAAAGCAGTTATGTGTGCAAGTGCACACATACACACTCCCATATGCACACACCTACACACATACACTCCACACACAAAACATTTAAAATATTACTCAATTGTAACAAATTACCAAATCTTAGTAGAAACTCTAGGGGGTCAGTAAACTCAGTTATCTGTTTTTGTCTCTCAAAGTGCTTCTGGATTCTTTACCAATCAGTTTAAAGATTACCTCTGGCAAATGAAAACCTGTATCAATGCAAATGAAATAAGTTTCAAATGTTAGGGTGCCAGGCTGGCTCAGTCCGGAGAGCATGTGACTCATGCGTTCAAGCCCCAAACTGGGTGTACAGATTACTTAATCTAATTAAAAAAAAAAAAAAGTGACTTCAAATGTAAATCTGATAAAAAAAATTTCATTGTAATAGACTCTAAAACTAAATATAATTTTCATAGGTCAGTGCTTGCATTATCATTACATCTTTTTTCATCATATGAATAAACAATCAAAATAATCAAGACTCGAATATAGCAAAATAATCATAATTCATGTTTCAAAAATAATTACTTCATCCTTAAATCACTAAATTATTTGAAATATCAAAATAAAATGTTTTACCATTCTTATCTTTAAAGTCCATATTTACTTTAGAACTAATCAGAAAAACTATTTCAAATACTACAAATGATATAATCGATTTAATACATTTAGAGGATCAGATTTTTAAGGCTTTTCTTTAAAATTTGGACAATACTTTAGGATAAAAAATAAAAGCCCTATTATATAGTCAAAGGAAAAATTTCCCAAAATTGTCTTATTAATAAATAAAAGACTTGTTAACCTAGGAACTTATAACAAAGCCAACAACAATTAGATTTAAATGCTTTTATTTACATATGTGGTAAATACTGTCCCCTACTAAAAAACAATGACATTGCCTTTCAATCGGTCAAACTTATTAAAAAGTTCATGTATTTCTTTTCTATATCATGTGTGGACATGGTACAGGATGCAGGATGTAAACATCAATTTAATAGACATTATTAAATAATTTTGCATATATGCAGAATCTTGGCTAAATGGTTAAAATTACAGATGAGCATTCAATGCGGGCACATGGATATTTCATGTACACCAATGTGTTTAACAGAAAATGTGTCTGCACTGGTTTCTGGAAACAACTTGGTTTCTGTGAATCTTTAAATACCCAATTCCAAATCTTCCAGCTCCTGGAGAAGGGCTTTCTCTTTTTGAATTTTCTCCAACTAGAAAAGTTTAAAACAACCAAGTTATTAAACAGGAAATGAAATAATTGTTGGATCTATAGCTAAAATGGCAAAGCAGAAAAAATTTGTAAAGAGAGAATTTCTGATACTTTAATAATAGGTCTACCAGAAAATACAATTTACAAATACAGAGAAACAAGCTCTGATTTGTTTCTTGGTAATGAAGCAGTGGGGAAAAAGATGGGTACTGTCATAAGGCAACACAGATGGTCCAATAAATTCTTCTTTCTACATTTGGGCTTCCCTTAGAAGGAGAGAAAGGTGCAAGCAAGCGGGGCAGTGCACTCTGAGATACAAGGAAGAGAATCCTAGGTTTATCGATTTTAATAAACTGCCTTGAATTTTATTTTATTTTTAAGATTTTATTAATTTATTTATGAGAGATAAAAAGAGAGAGAGAGAGAGAGGCAGAGAGACAGGCAGAGGGAGAAGCAGGCTCCACGCAAGGAGCCCGATGTGGGACTCAATCCCGGGTCTCCAGGATCACGCCCTGGGCTGAAGGTGGCGCTAAACCGCTGAGCCACCCAGGCTGCCCTGCCTTGAATTTTAGTAGCAATGGTCATCATATCTTCCCCATCCTCAACTGGTTAAGTGTAAAAACATTTTACACTTTACGTTTTACCTAACATATGGCATATGGTTTTCAAGTGTTTAAATATATGTACTCTCCCACTTGATTAAACAATTTTTATAATAAAAAGAAAAGTAGTAGTGATTATAGGAACAAATAAAATGTATAAAAATTACCTGATTTTTTTCTAGCTGTTTTCCAGCTGCTGCTTGTTCTTTCAGTTGCTCGATAGCTTTCAGTTTCTGCGAATGTCAAATATGTCATGAGTCAAGAGGAAGGAAGAGTAAGTAATTTCAGAATGCAAATTTTGTTAGTAACGGCTCAATCACACAAATGGGAAAAATGAGGAGAATCAACCATCTTACCTTTGCATCAAGGACAGTCGGTTAAAATGCTAAGGTAAAATTTTTTGTTTTTTAATTTAAGTGTAAAATTAAATATGCTAAGAACATGGGATTTGGCAAAAAAATTTTCAAGCTTTAAAGTAATGATATTCTATATGTACATGTATGTGTATGAAATATATCACCAACTTCACCATTTATTCCAGCACTTCACTGTACCTAGACAACATCTTTGGCAGCCTGGGAAGGCTCTAGAAACCTGGTTTTACCCCAGGGCCATCATTGCAAACTGGATGCAATATGACAAATTAATGAACTTTTTTTTTGTCTCAATTTCTTCTTCATCTTTAAGGGATAAATATCTCTTCCTACCTATCTGACAAATGTCTATGAAATACTGAGTATCAAAGTGTTCAGCATAGCTCTGTACTAATGATCATTTCTTATGACTCCAAAAATCAATAATAAAGACTAATATTAGCTGTTAGACATTTGTAAATAGAACTAAAATCAGTGCCATTCCCAAATTATAGTATTTCATAGTGAGAAAGCAATAATCAGAACTGCTACAAACTTCTTTTGCCTCTCTTTATGTATTTCTCACAGATCTCTTTCAATAAACACATCTGGTTTTTACTTCAATATCTCACCTTCTTTAGGTTCTTGATTTTTTTGTCTATTTCAGGGTCTCCAGAGGTTGACTGTGAGATAGTATTTCGTGGTGTGCTCTGTGGGGCAGGAGTAGGTGCCAGATCTGGACTCTTCTCATTTCTTGCTTCCTATAGGAAATATATTCAAAATTCAGTCTTCTAAAAAAGAAAACATTAAAGTACTTCAACCAACATAGCCTTGGTATATAAAATGCAGAAACCAAAATGTGATTTTATCTTTTATACTACATTTTATATAAAAGATCTGAATTCAAGGTCTCATGAAGGATGCCACATTGTCCCATGACAGAAAGATACAATATAGCTTTTAAAAAAAAAAATCAGTTTAAGGAGACATCCAAAAGGTTTTTTACTATGTAGTCATCATAGGGAATAGTTTGTTAGATCTAAAATTTAGAGGTAAAGTAGCAGAATCATAAAATAAAGAACTATATTAGTATATTAGTAATATAATGAAAGGACAAATGAAATGAAATTACTTTAACAGAAAAAACCAGGAGGTTTCTGTGTCAGCCAATAAGCATTCCAAGTTTTTGGATATCTTGGGATGTGCCACTATATTAATGGTTTAGAAAGGGACTTTTAATATAAGGTGTTTAAAGTTTCACTTTTGTGACGTCCTCCAATTCTACTAAGTATGTTTGATCAAGTACATGTAACGGATAATGTTACCGGATAAGTCCTGCAGAGATTTATTTATAATCAGATCCCTTCAGCTCTGCAACAAAGTGCCAAGGAAAACTCAAAGGGATACTATATTGCTCCCAATGGGATCATATCTCTGATTCTGAACCACTTCCATTTCCCCTAAGGTGCTGTACACCTGTTTCCCAGTCTTTGTGTGTGCTGTTCCTTGTGCCTACAACTCGAGGTCACCTGGCTGACCCTAACTTGTCCATTAGGCCTTTTGGGAAATTCTCTCCCAAACCAAAAGATTAGATGAGTCGCACAACACATGGTATGTATCCCTACTGAAACGTGTACTGTACTCTCTCCTGTTAGATTGTACCTGAGGTTTCTTTGTTCACTGTTCTGTTTGTGCCCCCAGCATAAGACTTGCTTTATTGCAGGGCTAAATAAATGAAGTAGTCAAAGAACTACTCCCCTTTTGTAATTATGACAAGACATACATTTTGACAACAGGGGGAAAAGAAGGCTTTACTGGCCCCAGGATAACACTTCTATTTCTTTCTTATAGAAATCCCAGTGGAATACATAAAGCCCCAGGGCCAAAACTCCTCCTACTCAGAGTTCTAGGTAGAATGCTCTGAACACCAAAGCATCCCATGGGGACATGAAACGGTATCATTCTTGTATCTTTATATCTAGACATGTCTGCTTGAGAGTTTTTGGAGAGTATAGAATTGGAGTAATTTTCTTTTTAATATGTTAGTTGTACTTTTTATACATTCCAATGCAATGAACATTAATTTCTAACCTTCTAGGTAAAAATGCATTACTGAACAAGCATTTAACAGAGTAGTTAGAAAGAAACTATTTAGATTCTACTCTTAAGAAGCCTGTAAGTTCTGACAATATGCAGTTTGATATTTCCATAATAGATAACTAAAGGAAAAGAGTAAAAGAAGAGATACTTTGCCTATCAAAATTCACTTTTGACATACATCAAATAAGAGTTTTTCAAATTTAGGCAACCCTGGGTGGCTCAGCGATTTAGCACCGCCTTCGGCCCAGGGCCTAATCCTGGAGTCCCGGGATTAAATTCCACATTGGGCTTCCTGCATGGAGCCTGCTTCTCCCTCTGCCTGTGTCTCTGTCTCTCTCTGTGTCTCTCATGAATAAAATAAAAAATAAAAAAAAATTTTAAATTTCAAATTTAGTTTGTAATGAGCCAAAAAAAATTTTCCTCTAGGATAGGTTAATGTCAATACATGTGAAAAAACCATTAAAGTTAAGTGAAATATAAAATATAATTTTCCACCATATTTTGAGCAACCAAGAGTACGTTAAAATGTCTGCATTATTATACTTAAATTCTGGTCATTCTCTGAAAATGATGCATATATGGTAAGATTAAATTCTTAGTTTCAATTCCTTTTGGTAAAGTTCATAATCTTATAAAGTCATCACCAGATTATAATTAAATACTTGGTTAAATTACATACATCTGACTCCTTTATCTTTGATTACTTAACTCAGGTCAGGAGTGAGAAGGTGGATCCTGTCATGGACCATTTACTTTCGTTCTATCACACAGCCATAACTAGCCAACCAGTCATCTCAATAGACATTTTTCCAAAGAAGACATACAGATGGCCAATAGACACATGAAAAGATGCTCAGCAACACTCATCATCAGGGAAACAAATTAAAACCACAATGGGATATCACCTCAAACCTGTCAGAATGGCTAAAATCAACACTACAAGAAACAACAGGTATTGGCGAAGATGCAGAGAAAGGGGAACCTTCTTGCATTGTTGGGTGGGAATGCAAACTGGTACAGCCACTCTGGAAATGTGTGGAGATTTCTTAGAAAGTTAAAACCAGAACTACCCTTTGATCCAGCAATCACACTACTAGGTATTTATCCAAAGAATACAAAAATACTTACTCAAAGGGATATATACACCCCGATGTTTACAGCAGCCTTAATTACAAGAGCCAAATTATGGAAACAGCCCAAGTGCCCATCAATTGATGAATGGATAAAAAGGATGTGGTATATACATACAATGGAGTATTACTTAGCCATAAAAATGAGTGAAATCCTGCCATTTGCAAAAAGAATGGAGCCAGAGAGTATTATGCTAAGTGAAATAAGTCAGCCAGAGACAGACCAATGATATAATTTCATTCATATGTGAACTTACAAAACAAACAAGAAAAGGGGAAAAAGAGAGAGAGAGAGAAAGAGAGAGGCAAACCAAAAAACTCTTAACTACCGTGGAACAAACTGATGGTTATCAGAGGAGAAGTAGGTGGGGGATTAAATAGGTGATAGGGATTAAGAAGGGCACTTGTTTTGATGAGCACTGGGTGACGTATCGAAGTGCTGAATCGCTATATTGTAGATATGAAAGTAATACTACACTGTATATTGTGTACACTGTATAATATATACACTGTATATTGACTGGAATTTAATTTTAAAAACTATTTTAAAAGATTTTCTAAAATAATTAATCTTCTAATAAAGAGGAAGAACTATCATTTATAAAAATAAGACTCTAAGTTGAGTAGGTTTCAGAAGGCCCTTAAATCTCAATGAGTAGAAATCTTGTACTGTCACTATGGAAAACAGTATGGAGGTTCCTCAGAAAACTAAAATAGAGCTACCATATGATCCAGAAATCTCACTTCTGGAGATATACCAAGGGAAACAAAATCATTATCTCAAAAGAGATACCTATATTCTTGTGTTCACTGCAGCATTATTGCCAATAGCCAAGGTAGAAAACCTAAGTGTCCATCAGGGATGAACGGATAAAGAAAATGTGGATAATATATATAAAATGGACCATTATTCAGGGGCACCAGAGTGGCTTAGTTGGCTAAGCAACTACTTTCACTCAGGCCCTAATCCCAGGGTCCTAGAATTGAGCCCCACATCGGGCTCCCTGCTCAGTGGGGAATCTGCTTCTCCCTCTGCCATACCCCCTGCTTGTGTTTTTCCGCATGCTTTCTCTCAAGAATACATAAATAAAATCTAAAAAAAAAAAAAAAAAAAGGAACTATTATTCAGCTATTTGAAAACTATTTGCAACAACATGAATAAACATGGAGGGATTGCACTAAGTGAAATAAGCCAGACTAAGAAAGAAAAAACTGCATGGTATCACTTATACGTGGAATCTAATAAAAATAAAGTCAAACTCTTAAAAACAAAGAGAAGAATGGTGGTTGCCAGGGGCTATGGAGTGGGGGAAATGGAGACAGACTGGTAAAAGAGTACAAACTTTCAGTTATAAGATGAATAAAGTCTCAGGATCTAATATATAACATGGACCACAGCTGATAATACTGTACTGTGTAACTGAAATTTGCTAAAGAGTAGAACTTCAGTGTTCTCATCCCTCAAAAAGTAAGTATTTTGTGATGGATGTGTTAACTCAATTGTAAGGATCTTTTCACAATGTATACCTGAAACACCATATCACATTGTACATTTAAAAAATTTTTGTTTAGGGATCCCTGGGTGGCGCAGCGGTTTGGCGCCTGCCTTTGGCCCAGGGTGCGATCCTGGAGACCCGGGATCGAATCCCACGTCGGGCTCCCAGTGCATGGAGCCTGCTTCTCCCTCTGCCTGTGTCTCTGCCTCTCTCTCTCTCTCTCTCTCTGTGACTATCATGAATAAATAAATAAAATCTTTAAAAAAAAAAAAAATTTTTGTTTAATTTTTGTCAATTATACCTGAAAATATTAGCTAGGGAAAAAAAAAATCTTACCTACTAGTACTTCAAAGGATAGTACTAACTCGTAATATTCACGGCAAATTAGAGGTCTGATAAAGATAATTCCTTTTACACAAGCAAATAAAGACAATTCCTGCTTTTACACAAGTAAGTACATGGAATAGATCATTATGCTTCGGCTGATCTAAACCTGACCCATTTAAAGATATTTCTGGAGATGAAATATATTAACTACAAAAGAGCACATTGATTCTTTTTTTAAAGCTCAGATTTTAACAGACTACATCTACCTAATGCAATTCTATATCTTAAAATAGTAATTGCCTACTGAAACATATAAGCAACCTAGAATTGTCAAAATCCAAGCATTAACAGCAAGACTGCTTTGTCTGAATCTTAAAAAAATGTGATCATGAGGATTTCATTAACCAGATACTCTTAGCCTAGCTGATTTCACTATCACCACAAACCATACACAATCATAATTTGTTAATTATTACACTGGTATGGTTTTGCAACTATAAAATCACATAAAAAATTATTTTAGAAGCGCCTGACTGGCTCAGTTGGTTAAGCGTCTGCCTTTGGCTCAGGTCATGATCACGGGGTCCTGGGATCAAGCGCTGCATCAGGCTCTCTGCTCAGCGGGGACCCTGCTGCTCCCTCTCCCTCTACCTGCCTCTCTGCCTACTTGTGCACTTTCTGTCAAATAAATAAAATCTTTAAAAAAAATTATTTTAGATCAACTCCATTGTTTTGGGTACTTCTGGTGTTTAGATTCCCAGCTGAATAATTTTTTTTTAAAGATTTATTTTTTATTTTATGATAGACAGAGAGAGAGACAGACAGACAGACAGGCAGAGGGAGAAGCAGGCTCCATGCCAGGAGCCCGACATGGGACTCGATCCTGGGACTCCAGAATCGCACCCTGGGCCAAAGGCAGGCGCAAAACTGCTGAGCCACCCAGGGATCCCCTGAATAATTTCTTATACTGATGTAATACTGATTAACAAAATGGCTTTATTGTCACATAACTTCTGATCTCTCTTAACAGATGCTTTCAGGGAGCAAACTATACCACTTCACACCGGCTCCAACAGAAGAGTCTGTTACAAGTAACATACTATACAATCCCATTAGGGTTTTCGGTTTTAAGGTCAAGTCCAGTTTCCTCCCTTCCTTATTATACAAACAGAACTACTCAGAAATTCATAGGCAAAATCAAAGGAAAGGCATTCTGGCTATTTAAGTCTAACTCTGACTATGTAACATAATAGTCAAGTCTTGGGGTGCCTGGGTGGCTGTTAAGTGGTGGACTCGATTTCAGCTCAGGCCATAATCCAGGGGTCCTGGGATCAAGCTCCACATTGTCTGTGTGTTGTCAGCCTCCATGCTCATGAGGGAGTCTGCATGAGGAATCTCTCCCTCTCCCTCTGACCTTCTCCGTGCTCGTGTGCACACGAAAGTGGGCATACACTCTTAAATAAATAAATAAATCTTAAAAACCCGTAATAGTTATATTTTTAGGACTATAATCTTTAAACTTTGAGATTTAAATTAAGCTAATTTAACTTGTTTATTTTGTTTTGAAAAGATTAGTGTCCCAAATACCTGTTTTGCAGCTTTCTTAGCCTCGTGTTTCCTTTGGTTTTTAAGGGCTGTTTTTGATAATGGCTTATCATTTCCTGCTTGTGGCTTCATATTCTGAGGTGGTTCCTCCTCATGCTGTGGAAAATATAAAATAAACAATTGTGAAATGGAATCCATGTTTTAAAAAACATTTATCATAAACTATATAATTTTGTTAGCATGGGATAAGCTTATTTTATTAAATTTATTTTAAGATCACTGGCAAAGAATATTTCAAAACTCTTATCAGTAGTAGGTATACTCCAATTGTCAGGATGGATTTAATGAGGATCTTCCTATTCTTTCAGTTATACAAGTACTAGAAAAATACAGTATAGTTTTGTTAAAATAATGGAACTTTTCTTAGTACTACTACTGACACATGCTTCTTATGAAATGAGATACTAACAACAGCTTCTTTCGGGGTCTGTTTGGATCTGACTATGGCCAACAGAAACCCAGCTGCCTCATTTGCACAAAGAATTACTTGCTAGGTCTTTACATGCAAAACCAGAGATTAGAAGGTTAAAAATAAAAGCAAACTGAAAAACTAAGACCAGAAGAAAAAAAAAACAAATAGGAAGTGGTAACTGCATATTTATAAATCCAGGATTAACATAATGAAGAGGTCCACAAAAAACTAAATGACTGGTCAGACTAAAATAATAAAAACAGATAATCATTTCCATCATGAGATATTTATACAGCCATCCATCAACTATATTCCAGAACAGAAAGGGCGGATTAAGGATAGGATCAAGGAGGAACTAGTATAAAACATACTATGGTTGATAACAATGTATTGTATAATTGAAATTTGCCAAGAATGCAAATATTCTCACCACACACACACACAAAAAAAAGAGGCAACAGATTTGTTAACTAGATGGGTGGAATCCTCTCACAATGTACACAATATATCAAATCACCATGACGTACCCTTTAAATATCTTATAATTTTACGTGTAAGTTATAGTTCAAGAAAAGAATATACATACACAGGTTTAGGTCATCTCAACAGTTGCTTGAGGCAACACAGAGCACGCATGATAGCACTACGGCTTATCAGGTTCTCATCTACTTATTGATTTCCCTCCTAACTTCTGTTATCTCAGAGTTAGCTGTCTCTTAGACTCTATCATATTAAGCACATCAGAAGAATCAGATCTCCATGAAGTTTCTTAAGTACTAGATCTC
This sequence comes from Canis lupus baileyi, assembly GCF_048164855.1. Lineage (NCBI taxonomy): Eukaryota > Metazoa > Chordata > Mammalia > Carnivora > Canidae > Canis > Canis lupus. Next base: position 7,356,769 of record NC_132859.1, read on the forward strand.
AGATCCAGGTGATACTTACAAATGCTACAAGGAAATGGGCAGGGGCTCAAACACTGAAGATACAGAAGAAGCAGGAAAGCATACTGTGACTTTATTTTAGCTGCAAGAACTATTTCAGGTCATTGAAATTCTGTGTGCGTACATGCTCTACCTGAAGTAACTGAATATGTGAAAACCTATATTTGTGGAACAGACAAATCTGACGGCAAGTCTCTTGCACTTGTTATCCACACTGCATACAGCGTTAAAGACATAGCAATATTGGCTGAACATCTATTTTATACATCAAAATTCTTTCAATAGCAGGCTCTTCTATAGTACCTTGCTTTGGGTAAAAAGTTTCTAGTCGTAAGAACTTCAAGAACATGACAAAGCAATGAAAAATGATGTAAGAAAGGATGAGTTACAAGGCTCTTCTATACTACAAACACAATGCAGTCACTAGCAGACTCATTTTAGACAAACACAAGAAATCCACACAGCTATTATGGATCATAAGCAGAATTTTCTGCCTTTTAGTACTGTGCCCACCGTATATAATTTTATCCCTGGTAATAAAACTTGTTTTTTCATTTATGTCAATTATTATGGGACTGTTTTGATGAATACATTATATAAGGGAAAATATTTTTTTGGAAAGCCAAGAAATACTTAAGTATAATTCATATGTGGATTTGTATTTATAAAAAAAAGTAAGTTTTTTCTTGAAAGAGAATCCCACCTTGTTTTCCCTTGTGCTATATAACCCTCCTCCTTTGTGAAGTTCTTTCCTAGAATGTCTTTGTTTCCAGTAATTTCTCGACAGTATTTTTTTGCCATTTAGCTCATCTCTGGAATTTGATACAAACAAAAATTTCTCATTATTGGCCATGTGGTTCCTTCAACTAAAATGATTTGATAGGATCACATAATCACTACGCCACATACAAAAAAGAAAATTAAGTGGAAATCTTAAATGTTAAAAAACAATGTTGGTTTTAAGACCTTACCAAGTTTTAGCATTATTTTCAAAGTAGATCTTTCTCTTCCTTTCCCTATCAAAATAAGTTTTATGGATCAGAGAATAAAAATATATAATTCAGAATTTATTCCTGTTGAGATACCTTACAGATATTTAGAAAGCAGGATATGTTGAGGTTACTTCTGTTTTTATCTTAGATAAGGAAAAATTTAATTTAGAGATAAGACAAATCCAAAGACTACTATATCTTTTAAATCTAAATGCAAGTATTATAAATGGGGTTTGTTCATACGTTTTTATATGTTTTTAGGAAATAATACAACAAAAATGTTTAAATAGAACATTTCAGTAAAGTCAAGAAGTTACAGACCACTGCTACATTTTGCGGAGGAGGAAGCATTATTCTTGTTTTTGTGTCTGAAAGGGTGAGGAGTGGGACAAAGGAGGCATAGGAATGTTTATCCTTTGAAAAAGTACCAACTTCCCTGAGTGCCTGATATTTAAGTGACTATATATTCCTGCTTACTTGGTCCCAGTTTACACCTATTATATGGTCACCTTTATAATACCAACGATATTGTTCATTTTTATAGAGCTACTTTATTCCTTAACATCATCCCAGAGACTCCGGTCATTAACAGATGCTTCCCCTGAGCTCTGAAATGTTAACATTTTAAAGCAGATCAGAATCTGACTGATGCTCTGATCATAACTTTACAATACAGATGGGAACTGACAGCCTAAGGAAAACAAGTATGTTTTGTTTGAACAACAGTGTTTTAAAAATCAAGAAATTTTACATAACCATCCAGACTTGTTTTGTCTTGGCAACCTGGGCCTAAATCTCCTATGGAAACTATCGGCTACTCCTGTGCAGTTGTTATCGCCTTTCCAGAGGGCATGGTCTCTCCCTTTCACCATTCTCTGCCAGTCACCAAAGCCTTACATTACCAGCCTATTCTGACAGGCACTTGAATTTGAGCCCACGATCTCCCTAAAGCCAATATGTCATACTCCATTCTTTTCCCCACAAATGTAAAATGTGAACTGCTTTAAATTGACTACTTTGTCAACTTAACTATGTTAGCTGTTCACTAACTTCAGCAGTAGGTCCTCCATGGTTTCTACTCTAGAGTTTATATTCTAATCAGGTGCTAAGTAATGCAAGAATACGCATGAGAAAAAGGTCTCGAGAACTCCACATCTGAAAAACCTTGTTTCACCAAAGTAGTAAAACTTTACTTACCAGTTTGGAATTGGTGATTGGCTTATTTCTTAAAGCTGGGGGTCTATAAGCTGTTGCAACTTTAGGTTCTTCACTGGGTACGTCACTTGGAACTGCTTGGTAAGTTATTGTTTTTACTGGAAATATTCCATCTAAAAATGGCTGCCAAGAAACCTGCCATAACTCTGCATTTGACGGCATGTCATACTTGTGCAAGACAGAGCCAGTATAATGCCAAATCTTGTACCCATTATTAACTCGTAACCTGGGAGCACATGTAGCTGTTAAAATATGCTCCCCATCAGGGCACCAAGCAAAATAGGTAGAATCAGAGGCCACTGGTTTAGAAATAAGTTTGTAGTTTTTAACATCCCACACTTCCATTTGTCCCCTCAGATTTCCAAATCCAGCTAGTACTAATATATGTCCATGTGGGCTATAGTAGGCTGCATTACGAGGACCAGTTCCAAAGTCAAACACAGGATCACACTTTAAGTTGAAAATCGTTGCTTTTGCAGGCATAAAACCATATACAGCACAAAACTCAGTAGAACTAGAATTCCAAACGACATCATAAATGGGGCCATTTTTTGCTAGAAAAAGAATATAAAACCCAAATTAGCAATAAATCATTACATAAATACAGTATTTATTAGCCAAGTTATAACTGAATACTCATAAACATATCAAGCAGTAAAAAAAATCCAAAATTTCAAGATACGTCACAATTAAAATATTTTTATATGATATATTATGGAGATTAATGCTTTATCTTAATTCCTTTAAAATATTTTGACAATGTAGGTTGATAGAAATATACATTATTAGTACCATTAATACACTAGTTTTCATTAGAAGGGGTAATGTAGGCAAGTACTAATAAAAATACAAATTATAGAAAATGATATGCCACAAAATAAGTCCATCTTCACAAAGGCAGCCCTCTACTGTATTCCTTGTATATGCTTTCAGAATTTTTTTGTTGAAATTAAGCATCTCTCTTAAACAAGATACACACACACACACACACACTCACACAAAGTTCTTTATAGTTTCATTTAGTGTACTCCATTTTGGAGATTTTTCCATATAAGCACATTAAAATCTGCCTCACTCTTTCCCAGAGGTATCATATTCCTGTATATTCTCAATTGTGAGTGTACACAAACACATCTGTAGGAGTGAACCTGGCAGCTCAAAGGCACCTACATTTATTTGATAATGCTAAAATGTCCCACAGAGAAGCTGTACCATTTTATATAATCAAAAGTTTTAAGATTATTCTTTTCTTTTAAGCAACCTCTACCTCCAACATGAGGTTTGAACTCAAACCCCAAGATCAAGAGTTACATGCTACGCCGACTGAGACACCCGTTGCTCCATCAGTAGTTCTTACGAGTTCATATTTTCCCTTCACTCTCCCTTCACACTGTGTAGTTTCATACTTTTATCTTTGCCAAGCTACGAAGAGAAAAATTGTTATCTGGTCTTCCTTTCTATCTTTTTTTATTATAAACTAAGCACTACTTAGTATATTTATATCGTTTCTGTGGTCTATTTTTTACTGTCTCATGCCTATTTTTCTCTCCAGGTATTGGTCTTTTACTGACTTACTTGATATAGTGACAAAATTCACCTTTCTCATTCATCCCTTGTCTGTCTAAAAAATTTTTTCCCCAAATTTTTATTGTTTTAATTTATGGACTTTTCTTCCCCTGACACAGAAATCTATATCTTATATATTCACTTTTATCATTTTGCCTTGTTAGAAAATCTTTTTTCACTTTTAAGATTAGAAAAAAAAGGTTGGGGCACCTGGGTAGCTGAGTCAGTTAAATGTCTGACTTCAGCTTAGGTCATGATCTCTGGGTCCTGAGATTGAGCCCTGCATCAGGCTCCCATCTCAGCTGGGGATCTACTTCTCCCTCTCCCTCTGTCCCTCCCCTTGCTTGTGCTCTCTCTCTAATAAATTAAAAAAAAAAAAAAAGAAAGAAAGAAAGAAAGAAAGAAAGAAAGAAAGAAAGAAAGAAAGAAAGAAAGAAAGAAAGAAAGAAAGAAAATCAACTTTAAAACCAATTTATCTAGTTCAAAAGAAAACCTACTGGCATTTTAATTTTTAGGTTAATCTGGAGAGAAATGACATCTTTATAAAGATCACATTTTATCCCTTAGAAATTTTAAAGTTTTCTTCCCATTAGTCCTATATACTTCCTGCCTTTTGTTGTTCTGTATGGGATCTTTTCTTCTGTTATGTATTTTAAGTGGCTGTTTATACTGTGACTTCATGTATATGCAGATATGATTGTTTACTCCTTTCAAAACTATATGTTTATTCTTTTGATCAGTTACACTGACTAGGTCTTTCAAAATGTTAAATTATGAAAGAAAGAGGACTTTCTGACTTCCTTTCTGACTTCAGAGGGAATATATAGTCCTTTGTAAGGAAGTTTATCTTACTTTTACAGGTTCAATTCAAAATGAAAAATCAAGGAGTTACCAGAATTTTACAATTGTATTATTCTACAGTAATTTAGTCATCAAAACAAAAGATGAAATGGTAAGTAACATTTGTCAGTTTTGAAGACAGTGCCAAACCAACTTACTGTCATGATAACTAAGTTCACAAAGAGCTATTATAATGAAATTACCTTACCCAGCAAGTTCCCCACTAAAGTGCTGGCATTAACTAAATTAACTGGATTTTGTCAAAATAATCGATGTCTGGGGATATTTTAAGTTTATTAATTAAGAGAAATTTTACTTCAAGGTTATGAAAATATATGAGTTTTATCATGTGATCAAGAATTTGGATGAGATCACATTTACAGTATTGTGTTCTTTCCATTGTTTTATCACAGGAAGACCCCTGGAATACTCACGCAATTGCACAACAGCACTTTCTCCATTCGCTGCAATGTAGTGCAGAGTTTGTTCCCCATAGTAGGATGCTCCCGTCTTGTCAACGTCTGTACTAGCTATTACTAACACAGCAGTAGCTAGAACAGCAAAAACTTTAGTTAGATTTAAAACACAAATTAACCTAATGCTGATAAGAAAAATATTAAAAATATAATAGCACATTTTGATTAACTAAGCATGGTATTCTTTTTTTCTAGACATACAGGAATAAAAGTCTCAAGACCTAAAAAATGAGATAAAGTATATTTGTCATACCTTTCTTATTCCATAGCATTGTAACCTTATCAGCTTTAAAGAAACTTTTATTAGCTAAAGCCGCATGAGGTCCATCGAAATTGGGGTACTGGTACAATCTAACAAATGAGGGTGCACCCTTACTTCCTGGAACATAGACAGCCACCTGAAATACACACATATAAGTCACTATTTAATTTTTTGAGTCATATAAACTATGATGGACATGTTTTTATAGTCACTAAGAACTAGGAAAAGGTTTAATCTAGTAATATTCCACATGAACAAAAACATAGAAATTACCTTGTATGGTTGGGGTCCAGGTGATAACACAAAATCATTAATTTTTTGCAAATGTAATTTATTTGCGATTGTGTCTAAAAAAAAAAAAAAGCAAATAGTGTTAGATGGAAGAGAGAAGCTAACAGGAACACAATCAATTCTGAATGCATTATAAAAGATTAATGTAATTACTGATACTGCTCCCTGTAGTCTCATTGTAGGTAAGACAGCATATTGGAGAAAACGTGGAGTGAGGACAACACAGACCTACGCTTGAATTTCCTACCCAGTCCCTTACTAGCTGGGCAACCTTGAGTAAGTAATGGGACTGCATATCTAACTCCCATTGATTGATTTGAAGAGAAGAGTGCCCTTTCTTATATAAATGGTATCACTAGATAACAAGCAGTAGATAGGGGAATTTCTCTTGATAGAAGAAATATACCTTATAAGTGATGGGGAAGCAGGGAGGCTTGGAAATCACCAACTTGTATCTACTCATGAAATGATGGATCTACGCATTGAACATTAATGTCAGGTAATCCGACAAAATTAAAGACAATAAGATGTTATATTCTTCTTGTTAAATGAAAGGAACACCACTTATGAGGTAGACTTGCCCTCATTTCCCCAAAAAAGAATCTGAAGCTGACCAGTTCTAGATTCAAGGAGCTATTTAGGGGACAGATGAACATGTTAAACTATAAGATAGGATACAATAGCAAGATTCAACTATAAGAAAATATATGGCAAGCAACTTTGTTTCTTTAATAATAAATTTAAGGCCTCAAGGTGGGGGTCAGAAGAGATGGAGAGGGAACCTATAGCTTAAAAAAACCTTAAGATATATCAATTTGCAATGTAAGGAACCTTATTGGGAGCCTAAGTTTTAAAAAAAAATTATAACATTTACAATAATTAGAATTTGAACAATGACCAGATATTTTATATAATCTGTCATAATGGTATTGTGGCTAAGTCTTAAAAAATTAAAAAGCCCTAATCTTCAAAGATACATATGGAGATATTTTAGGAAAAATGATCTGCTTTAGCAGAGTAAGAGAGATGTTAGGTAAAGAGATGTATGGATGAGGTAGCATGGGCAATGGGTTGAAGGTTATTGGGGCTAGGTGTCTACTTTTGTTTCAAATTCTACAATAAACATTAAAAGATTTTGTATCACAGAATTTCAATAGCAACTAAACTCAGAAAGAAGTATGCAAATGTCTTAATATCAATTATTAGACAATAAAAGCTTATTAAAAAGAAAATTGGGATGCCTGGGTGGCTCAGTGGTTGAGCATCTGCTTTTGGCTTAGGTCATGATCCTGGGATTGAGTCCCACATCAGACGTCCTGTAGGGAGCCTGCTTCTCCCTCTGCCCGTGTCTCTGCCTCTCTCTCTGTGTCTCTCATGAATAAATAAATAAAATCTTTAAAAAAAAATTAAAAAAAAAATAAAAGAAAATCTATATTATAATTTCTTTAGTCAACACAAGTTATTCAAATGAATTAATAAAACAGCAATTATTAAAATAGTATTTAGGAGAACCCTATGATGCCATATAAGGCAGTAAAGCTATATGCATTTATAGAAAATAATAAATTTATTTCATATATCTTTCCATACTAAAATTGTTGTTTTCAAAGAAGTGAACTTCGTTGTTAACATTTCGGGCACAGATAGTTTCATCTTCTGACCAAGATGGACACCTATGTTAAAAAGAAAGAATAAAAAAAAAAATTAGACAGGTATAATGTGTCACATGTTAAAGTTTGTGATATTGCTTACTATTTAAAGAAAAATACTTATAACCGTGATGTCAAGTCAGATCCTAATAGTTTTAAGTTAGCATTTGTACTAGAAAGATATCGTGATATCGTTCTTTTGCATTCAAATACTAAACAAAAGAAACATCAAGTTTTTACTCTATTATATGCCCACATACAAAATTCCTAGGGATGTAGATTTTGGTCTGACAAGTTATTTTCTATACGAATAGCTGAGGAAAAATGTTATACTATGAAGATATTTAAAGTATTTTGTAAATAATTAGTATTTTAAAGCATTTATTTACCAATTTTGCATTTTTTTCTGGATGAAAGACTTCAAACATGTACCGGTTTTCACATCATAAAGTTGTAGGTTGGGTATCCCAGCTGTGCCATCTTTAGAAGCTAAAATAAAAACAAATTTTTTTTCCACAGTAATTGTCTTCTAACACTAGTGAAAAGAATTCATTCTTAGAATAACTTTGAACAAGATTATTTAAAGTAAAAGAGTTGCTTTAAATCAACTTTCCTTTTTAGCTCTAATTATGGATTTAATTATCTATTACTAAAGCTACAATATGAGAGCTGTTTGAGAAAATTTCAGCATTTCTGAAATGAGTTAATTACTTTAGTTTTTAAGTATACTTAAGAGACTTGTTTATTAAGCTTGACATGGTTTGCAGTTAAATGGATTAAATTATTATGAAATCTTGAGTCTGTAAGTCACACACATAAACACACAAAGTTACATAAACTACTCATGATTCTCAATTTCCCTTTTATTTACTTGGAAATAAGTCTATACCTCTTGAAAAACCAAACCTAGAGGGCTTATAACCCGACCATGGACTATTACATATTTAACTCAACAATACCCACATTATTAAAACATGTTTAAAAAGCCCCTATACATATGTTTTATTATTCATCTATTTGAAGCAAAGCCACATAAAATGTGCATATAACATACTGTTCTATCTTTAAATGTGTTAAAAAATGGCATGCCATTTCCTACTCTGTCATACTATACACATTTCTTACATGTTGTGTCTCTTGTACTTCTCTGATTTACAATGATTATTTTAAATGTTTTTCATTTAAAGGTCATCACTATTCTTAATTTTTGAGATCTTCATCCAGTGGTTATTCACTTCCTAAAACTTTCCTAGAGCTTTTACTTTTTCTCTATCTCATGCTGGATCTTTTCACTAACTTACTATACCTTGAAATTACTTAAAGTACATTATATATTAGGGCAATACAAGATTCATTATTGAGTAAAGATATTCACAAATACTATTTACTATCTAAAGATTAATTACTTTCTTAAAGATTATAAACCTTCTCTTTTCTTCCCACTGAATTGAATGGATTCCTGTCAATATTTTTACAACTGGAAAATACTTACTAGTATAAGGCTGCCACGTTGCCAGGACAGTGTTTTTTGGCGAGAATTCAAGGCAAACTGCCTTTGGGAGGTCGAAGGAGTGCAGTAGTTTCTTGTTAGTGACATTGATAACATTTATTCTGGTTTCAAAAAGAAATTACTTCAGCAATGAAATACTGTTTTGAAATACCAAGTACTATCCAAAACATTTATACCTCTTTTCAAATATAGATTGCTATGAAGTGGTCATTTTCATAAAAGCCAATTTTCAGTTAGCTCTAGAAAATAGCCAATAAACACCTTAACAACAACAAAAACCAAGTGTACATTTTACCAAAATATCCCTATAAAAGTTTGATAATGGGAAGTACAAAATCAGCAGAAGAATGTAATAGATGATTACACTTTCAGTTGAAAAGAAAACAGGCCTTTAAGTGGACACAGAGCTAACCTACAGACAAGGTGACTGACGTGTACCAAACCAAGGGAAAATAGAGGTACTAAATCAAAAGTATATTTTTTAATTTGACTAATGAAAGTAGTAGCAGCTCTGAAATCAACAAGGAGACTTTTGATGTCTACTAAAACCTTAGAAGCAATCTCCAAATGATAAGACTAAAACTAAGAATTATTATGATATAATAATGATAACAATTGTAACAACTGTATAATAAAAGCAGTTCCATTTTTTGGGATGCTTTCTATAAACCATGTTCTGGTCTAACTACTTTACCCACATTTTCTCATTTAATCTTCATAAGAGACTTATAAGATAGGTATTATCATCTCATTTTACAAATGGTAGAAGTGAGGCTTAGAAAAATTAAATGATTTGATGATGGGTCCAAGATACTACTGATAAATGCTAGAGCCAAGTTTTTTGTTGTTGTTGTTGTTGTTTTGGTTTTTTTTTTTAGAGCCAAGTTTTAAAACCAGTCTGACCTGACTCTTATGTACTCTTTGGGGTAAAAAAAAAAAAAAAAAGATACTCCATCTTACTTTAGAAATTGCTTAAAGTTACTTTGTTCTACTCAAGTTTGCGACAGTTTTAGGATAAGCAGAAATTGTTTAAGAATGATTATTACATATTGTTTAAACACAGGACCCTTTACAAGTTACTATAAATTACGTATTTTAGAATTACATGGAACTTTCTTTTTTTGTTATTATTGATAGCCTTTAACAGTTATTCTTAGTTTAACAAAGAGTATTTACTAAAAAAAATCTACAGATTTAAGGAAAAATCAGTTATAGTTTCTAATTAATTTGACCTCAGCAAAGACCACAACACATCCGTTTCTTTTGCCCCCAGGAACATTAGATGTTGTTGTGGCCATAGCACTTTAAGGAAATAAATGCTAGAACCAGGAATAGAAAATATTCATTAAAAAAGACAGATACAACAAATGGGCACATATTAAAAGAGTTCAGAGTTGAATCCAATAGAATGCCAAGTGGGGATATGAAATATATAAAATACATAATAATTGTGAAGATGAAAACAGACCTATTCAACAAACTCCAAGCTAGTAGAATAAGGGATACATCAAAAAGATAAGATGATGAAAGGAAGTATGGTATGTCCCATACTCATAGTATACTCAAGTATAAATTAAAATATGGGTTTTAAAAAATGAAACTCAAACACTGACAATAGTTTATACCAAAAATAAGAAAATTTGAGAGCACATTCTTTGAGACTGAGATTAAGACTGTCAACACTGAGATTACTCCTTTCTGCCCCTGGACGCCGCCGAGTAAGCATCGTTAAAGTCTCCCCTCCCACCGCCGTCATGTCTAAGTCAGAGTCTCCCAAAGAGCCCGAGCAGCTGCGGAAGCTCTTCATCGGAGGTTTGAGCTTCGAAACGACCGATGAGAGTCTGAGGAGCCATTTTGAGCAATGGGGGACGCTTACGGACTGTGTGGTAATGAGAGACCCCAACACCAAGCGCTCCAGAGGCTTTGGGTTGGTCACGTAGGCCACCGTGGAGGAGGTGGACGCGGCCATGAACGCCCGGCCGCACAAGGTGGACGGAAGAGTCGTGGAACCAAAGAGGGCTGTCTCCCGAGAAGATTCTCAAAGACCCGGTGCCCACTTAACTGTGAAAAAGATTTTTGTCGGTGGCATTAAAGAAGACACTGAAGAACATCATCTAAGAGATTATTTTGAACAGTATGGGAAAATCGAAGTGATTGAGATCATGACTGACCGAGGCAGTGGCAAAAAGAGAGGTTTCGCTTTTGTGACCTTTGATGACCACGACTCTGTAGACAAGATTGTCATTCAAAAATACCATACTGTGAATGGCCACAACTGTGAAGTAAGGAAAGCCCTATCGAAGCAAGAGATGGCTAGTGCTTCGTCCAGCCAAAGAGGCCGAAGTGGTTCTGGAAACTTTGGTGGTGGTCGTGGAGGTGGTTTTGGTGGGAATGACAACTTTGGTCGTGGAGGGAACTTCAGTGGTCGAGGTGGCTTCGGTGGCAGTCGAGGTGGTGGTGGATATGGTGGCAGTGGGGATGGCTATAACGGATTTGGTAATGACGGAAGCAACTTTGGAGGTGGCGGAAGCTATAACGATTTTGGCAATTACAACAATCAATCCTCAAATTTTGGACCCATGAAAGGAGGAAATTTTGGAGGCAGAAGCTCTGGCCCCTATGGTGGTGGAGGCCAATACTTTGCCAAACCACGAAACCAAGGTGGCTATGGCGGTTCCAGCAGCAGCAGCAGCTATGGCAGTGGCAGAAGGTTTTAATTACTGCCAGGAAACAAAGCTTAGCAGGAGAGGAGAGCCAGAGAAGTGACAGGGAAGCTACAGGTTACAACAGATTTGTGAACTCAGCCAAGCACAGTGGTGGCAGGGCCTAGCTGCTACAAAGAAGACATGTTTTAGACAATACTCATGTGTATGGGCAAAAAACTCGAGGACTGTATTTGTGACTAATTGTATAACAGGTTATTTTAGTTTCTGTTCTGTGGAAAGTGTAAAGCATTCCAACAAAGGGTTTTAATGTAGATTTTTTTTTTTGCACCCATGCTGTTGATTGCTAAATGTAATAGTCTGATCATGACGCTGAATAAATGTGTCTTTTTAAAAAAAAAAAAAAAAAAAGACTGTCAACACTGTGGATAAGACCCAGTATGATTATATTCTTTTTTTAAAAAGATTTTAGTCATGAGAGAGAGAGAGCGAGTGAGTGGTGGGGAGGAGCAGAGGGAGAGGGACAAGCAGACTCTGCCAATCACACACCCGTATGCAGGGCTCAATCCCAGGACCTGAGCCAAAATCAAGAGCCAAATGCTCAACTGACTAAGCCACCTAGATACTCCTAATATGATTATATTCTTAATAATTTATGAGTAGTAGTATACTGGTTGGATTCAATAACTTAAAAAAAAATAAAGTGATTAACATTTTTAATTACAAACACTTTAGTTTCTAATTCTGCCAGTTACTCATAGTCATAAAAGTGTATCATCGGGGCACCTGGGTGGCACAGTTGGTTAAGCGTCTGCCTTCAGCTCAGGTCATGATCTCCAGGTCCTGGAATCAAGTCCGACATCAGGAGAGAGTCTGCTTCTCCCTCTTCCCCTCCCCTTGCTCCTATGCTCTGTGCTCACTCTCTCTTCTCAAATAAATAAATTAAAAAAAGCTTTTTTAAAAAAGTGAATCATCTAATTCATCACAATCTTTGTAGCATTAATTTTTAAAACACATGTGTTTAATCTGACTTTAGAATCCATCACTACTGTGTAAAAATAATTTAAAACGTACTTTTCGTACTAACGCATACATTTTTTCCCTTTAAAAAAACCTAAGATATTACATCTGCTTAAAAACAACAAAAATAACTTTAAACCAAGCAACAAATATTTAGGCATTTTCCTGGTTCTTTAAACTGAAATGTAGTAACGATGGAAAAATTAAAAAGGAGTGATTTTCTTAGTGAAATCATGAGTATTTAGTATTTTTTTTGTGAAACCAATTTTGTAATCTGAATATTTAATGAAATATAGACTATACTAACCATACTTTTGAATATTTTATAAAATACTTAAGTGACATTTTTCTAAACAATAAAACTCACAAAAATAACTAGATAATTGTTACTAGTTTAATAGCAAAGATATAAGTACTAAGTCTAAGGTAAACAAGCAAAGAGAGTTATTCTCTAAGTGTTGGTGCAAAACTTAAGAAACCCTAACCAGGGATCCCTGGGTGGCGCAGTGGTTTGGCGCCTGCCTTTGGCCCAGGGCGCAATCCTGGAGACCCGGGATCGAATCCCACGTCAGGCTCCCGGTGCATGGAGCCTGCTTCTCCCTCTGCCTGTGTCTCTGCCTCTCTCTCTCTCTCTCTGTGTGACTATCATAAATAAATTAAAAAAAAAAAAAAGAAAAAAAAAGAAACCCTAACCAATAACGCAGAGCACTATTTAAAACAACATCTCAGGTTCTCCAGCATTAAACTAATTGCCCCTTTTCAAATGTTACTTTCTAATTCTAAGAAACTAGGTAAATCAAGTCATGGCACATAAGTAGAAGCTGCTAACTTTAGAGGTATTCTATGGAAGTTGCATTAGCTAACTATATCAAGACATTAAAAGATGGACTTTATTAATGACAACCAAACACATGTTATTCAAATGTCATTTATGTTTCATACTGATGATACACACATAAAATATGTTACATAAAGAAACACTAAAAAAAAAAAAGAAACACTAACTTTTCTCCGTTGCCCCAAGCAAACAAGGTGCCATCCTTACTAAAGGTATAGACTTTGCAATTTTTCCCCGATTCCCTGAAAATGATAAGAAAAAAAGTTTAATAAGCATTAATACTTTTTTAAAAATGTGATTAAATATTTACAATCTTATTAATTTAATGATTATGAACTTACATAAATTTAAGAAGTAATTCCAAAATGCTTTAGTCTACCAAATGCCTTATCTCTTAAAATACAGTGCCAAAAGTTTACAGAGCCACTGTAAAGTAAGGTGGAAATTGATGTTACATCAACAGATCAACCTTAAGAAGAAAATAGAGGCTTTTTGAATAACTAGTTTGCGTGAAAACTCAAAAATGTAAGTGAACATGGAAGTCACTAGCTGTCAACCCTAATCTTGAGAAGGCTGAAGGATTTCAATATGGAGGCTTTGCACCAGGTCACCAGCATAACAAAACAGGTATGGATAGAATATCCTCTAGTAATCATGAAGTGCCCCCGAACTTGAGGGACAAAGATCTTCATCAATTTCTGATGTGTAGAGACAGGAAGTATAACAACAGTAAGAGGATCTTCACATTAAATAAGTGTGGATGCAGGATGCTCTATAAAAGCAGACCTAGGAAATCAGACTTCTTACCAATATTCTATCCAAGGATCAAAACTCTAAGTACTGTATCTCTCAACTGGAGATGGCTACTCTACGTACATCTCCCAGTGATAAGGAACACACAAACAGAAATGTGCATGTGGGCACATGGAGGAAGTCCGTATGTCTAGTCACACAAAACCAGAACTTCATAGCTAATAAACATTTGAATTATTAAATAATAAACACTGAGAACTGACCAGTACACTCCTTTTAAACTGGATATTATCTTTATATTAACTCACCTGAGGATATTTGTGTTTCTGTAATCATGTACTAATGATAGATTGTAGCTACTGAAACATTATTTTTTATTATAGTTTATCCTCTTCTACAAAAACAACTATGATCAAGAGGTCCTTTATCTTACACTTGTGCTACAACTTATTTAATACCCAGTCCTTGGATATGGTTTTTAAAAGCTCCCCACGTCATTCTAGTGTGCAGCCAAATTTCAGAGCCACTTACCTAAAAGCCTAAAATCAAGTTGTTTTTTTTCAACCTGCATATATGTTGAGTATCATGTAGTTCCCATTACTACCCACCAGGAGACATATAATGTCTCCTCGTTCTACTCTTAGTGATGCTGAGACTGTGGTGGACTCATTTTGGGCCTGCTCAGACTCACCTTACCTTTCCTGCTTCCGGGAATCAGCTATTCAATGAAGAGACTTGACCACCTCATTTGCTAACACCGCTGCTTGTCTCAGACTCTAGTGGTGAGGCCCACATTTTAGCATGGCTTCCATTATGGCTAACTGCTGTGGCAGGAAGAGGAGTTCTGACACTTAAGTTCAACCTGAATAGACCAAAAGAGGCTCTGGCTGCAAAAATATATTTCTTATACTTCCTCTCCACGACTGATTGTTCTGAGGCACAGTGGTTCCATACAGTCTCTCCAGACACATTTTGCGTGACTAATCATGAGTTCATATTGATATATGGACAGCTATCCTTTTATTCTGATGCTAAAAAATATTGGTTTTTAATGACGTTAATGTAATTATTTATTTGTTTTATCCTACAATGGGTTTAAAATGACAATATTAATTTTCTGTTACCAATAAAACCAATGAATGCATTTCAGAATTTTGTATGTCATCATATGGTTATGCCACCAACTTAATACTTTCATTAGTTTTCGGTTTGCCTTTTGTTTCTTTTTAGAAAAAAACATATCTATATCTATCTAGTTATATGCATTTTATATTTCCTTCCTTTCTTAAACCTTTTTCATTTTCCGATTTCATAAAGACTATAGGCAGCGGTTTGGCTATCACATCTGCAAGTTTTTCTTCATCTTCCAAGATAAGATTCGTTGAAATTAAAGGCTTGAACTCAAATATACTGTCTACACTTTTAAACATGCTGAAGCTATTACTTTCAAATCTAAAGATCAATCAGTTTTCTTGGTAAAGAATATGCATTCTTTCTATCTTCTGTTAATATTATATAACGTCCCAAGAAAGCAGCCTGTTCTTTCTTCTTCAGAATATAACAAAAAAATAATTTAGGATGTATTGTATAGTTAGTTCTCTATAACATCAGTCAACAATAAAAACCATACCTTGGAAACAAAGTGCTTTCTGTAAAATGTGGCGGTCCATTTACCATATACAGTCCTTCTGATCCTCGGACTAAAGAAACAAAATGAAAGAACCACCATTAGCTTGTTAATACTCAGTAATCACAAACATTTTAAAAAACAAAAAGCTTTCAGGGGCGCCTGGGTGGCTCAGTTGGTTAAGCATTTGCCTTTGGCTCAGCTCATGATCCTGGAGTCCTGAGATGGATCCCTGCATTGGCTCAGCAGAGAGCCTGCTTCTTTCTCACTCTCTCAAATAAATAAATAAATAAATAAATAAACAAAATATTTAAAACAAAAAGCTTTCTGTCAGAATATCAATGAAATTATTAAACATTTCATAGAACAGAATATTAGCATTAAAAGGGTACATTTTTCAAAAAATAAGCAAATACTAAAGTATACACTTTTCTTGACCCTATCACATGAAATCATGCAACTGCTGGAAAATCAATAGGTAATGCAACAGAATAAATGTTTATGTCCCCCTACAAATTCTCACATTGAAACCCTAATCCCAATGTGATGATATTTAGAACTGGGGCCTTTGTGAAGTAATTTGATCATGAGAGAAGAGACCTCATAAATGGGATTAGTGCCCTCCTAAGAAGAGCCACAGGCAGCTAGCTAGCTCTCTTTCTGCCATGTAAGGATACAACAAAAAGTTGGCAGTCTGCAATGGAAGAGAGGAAATACTAGAACACAGGGTGGCTGTGTGCTTTATACTAAATAAATAAATAAATAAATAAATAAATAAATAAATAAAATACAGAATATATTCAAGTTCCTAAAAAAATGTAAGGCATTAAGATATTTACAATTTCTCAAACTAAGAGAACAAATGGGATGAGACACATTCATTTACTAAGTTTCCAATGACAGTAATATCCTAAAAAATTAAGTGGGAACAAAGTTCAAGATTAGGGAAAAACATGTACAGAATTATGTATTTTTAAATGGCTAAATTAGAAACTTGTACAGCTCAATCAAACTGATTCGTTCATTCAAAAAATGCTGAGTAAAAAGTAAAAACTACCTCCCAGGCCCCATGTTGAGTACTAGAGATACAATAAGAGGAAAATCAGCCTTGTCCCTCACCTCATTAATTACATAATTAGTCAAATACATGGAATCCTGTAAGTGTGCTTAGTGGTACAAAGTAACGATCTATGGGGCTAATCCAATGAATAGGGAGTTTTGATCTAAAAATGGAAGGTTAGGGGAAGTGTTCTTGAGTACAGGATTTGTGTGCTAAGATCTGGAGGATGAACAACACTTCTCAGTTTTTTGGCTACGATCAAGTGTAGCATCAAAATTCTCTTACTACACAGGCAAAACAGTGCTATTTCTTATTTCTCATCACCAAATCGTTTGCTGTGGTATCATGTATCACACATTAGGATTTAGAAGAAAATATAGCATTCTTTCCTTAATACTAGAATAACAGTTTTAACAAACATTTATTTGAAGGATTAATAAAAAGTGAATTTACCAAACTAGGGAGTTAACATATTAGACTTTATTACATAAAATTACATAAAATTGTGTCAGCCTGGTGAGGCACCTCTCACAAGCTGCTCTGGTAATTTAACATATTAGGGCTCTCTTACAGAATTTACATACAGACCTAGGAAATAAAACAGCGTATCATCAGTGAAGCTCCAGTGAAGCTGTGGCATAATTAGAAAATGTGCTCTATGATGATGCAATCAAATCATGTTCTATGGCCTTAACTGATGGCCCTGAGAACATATGCCTGAAGTGACTGGAAAAAAAGAAAACGCAAAAGTGTCAGCTTCTTGCATTCTCATGAACTTGTAACTAGTGACCTTGGTCCTCTCTATTTGTTGATTTTGCTGTTATCATCAACGACAATGTTTACCTGGGGTAAAATTCAAAGCTTTTGTACATTATACAGTTAACCCTTGAACAACGCAGGGTTAGGGGTGGGTGCTGAATCCTGTGCAAATGAAAACTTGTGAATTACCTGACTCCCCCAAATACTTACTACTGCTAGCCCACAGTCTTACTGATAACATAAATGGTCAATTAACATGTACTTTGTATATGTATTATACACTGTAGTCTTGCAACAAAGTAAATAAGCTATAGAAAACCAAGTGTTACTAAGAAAATCATAAGGAAAACATGGTATTGTATTTATTTTTAAAAAATGCGTAAGTGGACCTGCACAGTTCAAACCAATGTTGTTCAAGGGTCATTTGACCTAAAGGGACAGCTATACCGCAGAAAGCATGAAGGTAGTAGCCTTCTGACCGCAGCCGTGGGAACTTTCAGAGTATTCAGGACAACCAGTACAAGGTTTTCCTTTTCTAAAATTTCTACGTCATACCTACATACAAAACTAAGACAGGTAGAAAACTTCAAAGGATCTACTGTAAACCAAATGTTTACCACCCACCTCCTCCGTATGTTGAAACTTAATCTCTACTGTGATGGTATTTGGAAGTTGGCCTTTGGGGAGTAATTAGATCAGGACAGCAGAGC
Organism: Canis lupus baileyi; assembly: GCF_048164855.1. Lineage (NCBI taxonomy): Eukaryota > Metazoa > Chordata > Mammalia > Carnivora > Canidae > Canis > Canis lupus. The sequence continues at coordinate 7,375,018 of NC_132859.1, forward strand.
CCTCATAAATGGGATTACAGCACCCTTATGAAAGAGATTCCAGGAAGCTCCCTTGCCCCTCTGCCCTATGACGACCCAGCAGACAATGGCTGTCTTTGAATCAGGAGTAGGCTCCTACCAGACACCAAAACTGCTAGTATCTTGACCTTGAACTTCCCAGACTCCAGAAGTATGGGAAATAAATGTTGTTTAAGCCACCCACTCTATGATATTTTTGTTACTGGAGCCTGAATGGACTAAGAACAGGAGTGAGGAACAAAAACTACTTAACTCACACTTTTTCATACAGATTATTAACTCAAAATTTTGAAACACAACACTTGACAGAAAAAAATCAGTGTGAAAAGTGTCACTCTTTCCTGCTCAAGTAGCATCAGTCTCATGTGGTTTTTACTTCCTGGTTTTAGTAGGTTTCTGGAGAAACAAAATCTTGAGTCAAACTGATCAACTGCTTTTCAACATGCACATGTTCACATTCTAAATAAAGACTAGTTTTAACACAAAAATCCAAAAGTTATATTTTCTGATTCCATTTATATAACACTCCTGAAATGACAAAATTATCAAAGACAGATCACTGACTGTCCATGGTTTTGGTTGGAAGGAGGGTCTCACAATATAAGTGTAGCATCTTCTTTCTTTCTAAGATCTTATTTATTCAAGAACAAAGAGAGGAGGGGAAGGGGCAGAGGGAGAAGCAGACTCCCCGCTGAGTGGGGAGCTTGATGTGGGGCTCGATTCTGGGACCCTAGAAGGCAGATGCTTAACCAGCTGAACTACCCAGGCGCCTCCTCCTTCTTTTGAGAGAGAGAGAGAGAGAGAGAGAGAGAGAGAGAGAGAACATGTATGCACCAGCAGAGGTGGGGTGGAAGGTGCAGAGAGAGAATCTTAAGCAGCTCCACACCCAGGGCAGAGCCTGACATTGCACTTGATACCATACTTAACTAGAGGAGCCACCCAGACACCCCAGGACGGCATCTTTTTGATGATGGAGCAGTTCAATATTCTGATAGTGGTGGTTATATGAATCACATATGTGATAAAATTTCTTAGTACCATATATACACACAAATTGGTGAAATCTTGGGCAGCCTGGGTGGCTCAGTGGTTTGGCGCTGCCTTCAGCCCAAGGCGTGATCCTGGAGACCCAGGATCCAGTCCCACATAGTGTTCCCTGCATGGAGCTTGCTTCTCCCTCTGCCTGTGTCTCTGCCTCTCTCTCTGTCTCTCTCATGAATAAATAAATAAAATCTTAAACAAAAACTTGTGAAATCCAAATAAGGATTATAGTTTAGTAAATACTACTGTACAAGCACCAAAGAGAAGGCTAGGTGAAGGCACTTGGTAAGACTTTTGTAAATCTTAACTCATATAAAAATATAAGGCTTTTAAAAAAGACCATCGTTTTTTATAATGCTTTGTTTATAATACAGCAAAAATTAAACCAAAGTTTGAAAAAAAGTTTTTCAGCATTTCTCAAGAATGGATTTGCTTGGGAATACCAAACAAAAATGTTACATCAAAATAAAAAAAATGAATAGACCAAGATTTTTGTACTAAGGTAAAAACAAATCCTGAAATGAAAGTACTAATCAGAGCTACTTTAAAACCAGTGATACTGTTGGTGATATTCTTCATAACAGATATGTCTATTTTAAGGGGACTAATTATCAATTGAATTCATCATAAAAATCATATTGAATCACTACATCTTGTTCATACATATAAACCACTACTTACAACAAATACTTTATTTCACACCTCCTTACACAGAAGCATGACTATGAAAAAGTGCTGTAAGACATTTTGGAAACACCAAGATACTTTACTGGATATAATCAGTTTGAGTAACTTATACAAGAATAAATAGATATACAAAGTTTATTAGAAGACACACAAAATCGGATTCATAACAGAACATAAACTGTATTACAAGTTAACAAAGCAAAAATAAATAGGGATCCAAAAGTTCTTTTCAATAACAAAAACAATTTTTCCACATGTGGCTTTCTAATGAGGAATTCATTTTAATTAGAAGTGACCAAATCTGAGAAACATTGAAAAGAATACAGAGATAGTTTAATACAGTGTACTGAGAGTTAATGTGATCCCTTGTTTTTAATGATTTTCCCCTTTAATCAAAGGCCATCTGGAAACATGTTTTATTAGGGAGAGAAACCCAAAACGCGAACAGTTCTTATCAATAAAGTGATAAATACCAGAGTTTCACACAGAAAAACTGTTTAAAAACAATCATATTAAATATTGCACTTAAATAATCTTTTTAAATATTAGCAGCCTTTCTGGTTACTGTATACCATTTATTGCTCTAGGCCTGAGTTAATGAGAAAACTATTAGGCTCCAATAAACAAGGGTCCTATGCCTGGGACATAAGGATCACTATAATGGAAAACTTTCCAACCCTTACATCCACTGCAGTACCTATCAATGTAGGACAATGACTCTATTTTGAATAAATTATCTCAGTGTCCTCAACCAGGCAAGCTGATCAGATATATGGGTTTCATATAAAGCCATCAGAATCTGGAAGATTCTAATTTTCAGGGGAAACTATCCTAAGGTGAGAACAGAATTTGGTTCTGGTGATTCAAATAAAAGTTGATTCAAAAATGAGAAAGATCTAGCCAAGCCAAGCCAAAGACAGCCAGCATGCACTGAGACTGGCAAAAAATGTGCTTCCCTTTAGGTGGCCGAGCTGGTTGAGTTCCAGGTAAACCTGGAGAATGTCAGCCTGAGAATGAATTTTGTTTTAAAAATTGATTGTTTTGAGAGAGAGAGAGAGAGAGAGAGAGAGAACGAACATATACAAGCAGGAGGAAGGGCAGAGGGAGAGGGAAAGAATGCCAAGCAGACCTCCCACAAAGCGTGGAGCCCCAAATGCCAAGAGCTAGAGCTGGATCTCACAACTTGGGAGACCATGACCTGAGCTGAAGTTGAGAATCAGATGCTCAATGGAATTAGCCACCCAGGTATGCTCTCTCTGGCCTTGTCATTTCCAATAAAAATTGTGATAACAGAATTTACTGGACAATGTCCAAATTATTCCAAACTCCAAAAATCCCACAAGTCTAAGTTTAAAAAACGATTCTGAAAGTAAAAGAATCTATTATTTAAAAAAATTTTTTTATTGGAGTTCAATTTGCCAACATACAGCATAACACCCAGTGCTCATCCCACCAAGTGCCCCCCTCAGTGCCCATCACCCAGTCACCCCAAACCCCCCCCCGGCCACCTCCCCTTCCACTACCCCTTGTTCATTTCCCAGAGTTAGGGTTCTCTCATGTTTTGTCACCCTCACTGATATTTTCACTCATTTTCTCTCCTTTCCCTTTATTCCCTTTCACTAATTTTTATATTCCCCACATGAATGAGATCATATAAAAGAATCTATTATTCACTGAAATATCTATACTAACAGTGTTTAAAGAATTAATCAGTGTGTTCAAGTAAAAGAAAAATGGACCATGGAGTTGCATGGCTGAGTATAATCCTGATTCTGCCAATTTACAATGTATCTCTGGGCCTCTATGAATATGAGAATCTAAGGGATAGACTGACTAGCTAACCTTCAAGTTCTTACAAAGTGTCTGATTTTAAGCATCGTTAAGAAAAGTGTCATTCTTTGTAAATCTGACTATAAACGAAGTGGTCATCCTTTATGAATTTGCTCTTCCATCAAACACTGAGGATGTCTGTTGTTTACCATGCACTGTACTTGGTACTGAGAAGACAGGGATGAGTAACACTCTGCCCCCACCAAGGAGTTCACAGTCTAGCAAGGCAGAAAAGCCTCTAAGCAACCAGGTAATTAACCTAAGCGAAAAGTGAAAAAAAAAAAAAAAATTTAAGTATGTATGTACACATATATATATACACACACATATATATATGTACAAAAACAGCCTGGGATTAACAGATCATATGAGGAAAGTGGAGAAAGGCTTCAAAAAGCAATTATTTTTGAAATGAATTTTATTCACTTACTTTTATTATCTATTTATTTATTTGAAAGTGAGTGAGAGAGCCCACAAGCAGGAGCAGAGGGAGAGGGAGAAGCAGACTCCCCGCTGAGCATGGTGCATCATGAGGGGGGCTCCACCCCAGGACTCCCAGGATTGTGACTTGAGCTGAAGGCAGACACTTAACCAACTGAGCCACCCAGGGGCCCCTGAAATGAATTTTAAAAGATGAAAAGAAGTAGGCCAAATCAAGAGGAACAGCATAGTCCTAGACTGAAGATGTAGATTTTTTGAGGGTTTTATAAGCAGTAGGATATTGATGGAGTACGAATTGGGGGGGGGGGGGGGAGGAAATGCAAAGAGCTTTTCAAGGATTATGAAGGGTTCCACACGCTATGCTAGACAGGATGGAATTCACCCTGTAAGCATGGAGAAGACCCTGTAAGGATTTTTAAAGGAGAGGAAAATCTACCAGATATTTTTTTTAATGTACTATTTTTTTTATTAGACTTCAATAAGCATTTAGAATTCCAAAACTGTGAATAGCATACTAGTGATCTTTATGAAGGGGCGGGGGATTTCACTTAAGCATGTAATTAAGCCTTTTAACAACATCGCCCGACATGTCATCTAACAAGTTATAGTCAGTATTTGATAGATATTTGATGAAGGAATTGCGGATAGTCAAGACTGATAGGAGCGGATGTGGTGCTTAACAACAAAAGTCTTAAAACGGGGATCCCTGGGTGGCGCAGCGGTTTGGCCCAGGGCGCGATCCTGGAGCCCCAGGATCGAATCCCACGTCGGGCTCCCGGTGCATGGAGCCTGCTTCTCCCTCTGCCTGTGTCTCTGCCTCTCTCTCTCTCTGTGTGACTATCATAAATAAATAAAAATTAAAAAAAAAAAAAAAAAGTCTTAAAACGGAGGATGCCAAAAAGTGCCACAGCTTTTTAGGATTCAAGTCTCAGGGGGACATAACCCCCATCTTCAAAAGGAGACAACCTTCCGGGAACCTGGGTGGCTCAGTGGTTGAGCTTCTGCCTTTGGCTCCTGTAGTGACCGGAGGCAGGGGGGGGGAGGGGGGCTGGGTTCGAGTCCTGCATCAGGTCTCGATGCAGGTCTCGGCCCAGGGCGTGACCCCGGAGTCCCGGGATCGAGTCCCGCGTCGGGCTCCCTGCGTGGAGCCTGCTTCTCCCTCTGCCTCCATGTCCCTGCCTCCCTCTCAGTGCATCTCTCACGAATAAATACATAAAATCTTAAAAAAAAAAAAAAGTAGACCTTTCTGTTTATAACTTTTTCCCTTCTATGTAAGCTATCCATGCCTTTTAAAAAGCCTCTACCCTTTTCTCTCCCGACCTCCCCCTTCTTTACTTGATACTCATACGAGAATCCCAGCCCTTACCCTAGTCCAGTGTCCCCGGACACAGTCCAAAACTCAAGTTTAATCATCTTTTCCAGAATTATAAACTCTGCCTCCGCCTTCAAAGTGTCAGGAATATTCTCATGTTCAAATTCGAAAATGCTCATGACCATGTCAACCTCAGACGCTTCTTTCTCTTTCTTTCTATTTATTTGTTTGTTTGTTTGATTTTCTTTACTTATTCATGAAAGACACAGATTTATTGATTTATTGATTTATTTATTTATTTATTTATTTATTTATTTATTTATAAGATTTTCTTTACTTATTCATGAGAGACTCAGAGAGAGAGGCAGAGACCCAGGCAGAGGGAGAAGCAGGCTCCGTGCGGGGAGCCCGACGCGGGACTCGATCCCGGGACCCCGGGTCACGCCCTGGGCCGAAGGCAGGCGCTCAGCCCCTGGGCGCCCCCCGGGATCCCCTGCTAGGCCGTTCCTATCACGGCCACTGCCACAAGCCCAGACCACACTTCCGTCCCTTTGAACCCACACTCCCGCCGCTCTGCTCTGTCTATTCGGTCCTGCAAGTCTCACTACAGCGAGGAGCACAGAATTCGGCATCACTCAGGTGTATTTAGTGCGTGTCGCTCGCTCCGGCGCTTAGTCGTTTGCTGATGTGTCTTCCTTATGAGAGACCACGACGTCTCCCTGTCACCTGGGTCCGTCACCAGGTAAGGGTCCGTGTGAAACCAGCGCGGCGGCCCCGGGGCAACAAGGCCGACTAGCACCTTCTGATCTTGTCCCCCTCCCTCAATTCCAGGGGAGCTTGACGCGACAGAGAGGAAGGACGCGGAGGCGAAGGGGAGGGGGCGGGGGATGCTGGAGGCCGGAGGCGGGGGGCCTCACTTCCGATTGCCACGCTGCACCAAGAAACCCAAAAGGCCCTCCTAAGCGCTTCCACAGCCCGCAAGGAAAGGCGGATCGGACACCGGCGCTTCTCGGGTTCTCCCCCACAGCGATCAACCCAAAAAGAAACCGCTCTGAAGAACAGTCCCTTACTCGGCCAGGACTCACCTGTCAGGAGCGGCGTGGACGGCGCCATCTTGTCCCGGAAAGAGAAACCCGTGCGCTTGGGTCAGAGTTCACGAGGGCCAAACCCGGCCCCTACACGTCTCCCCGGGCGTGGAAACCGCGCGGAGCTGCTTCCGGTATCACGAGGCCTCGGGGCCGATTCACTTCCGGGGGTGGAGAGAGGAAGGCCAAGGCGCCCGAAGGCGCACGCGCAGCTCCGGGGCCGCGCTTTAAAGAGCGCCGGGCGGGGCGGGGCGCGGGGAGGGGGGCGCGGGGCGCGGGGCGCGGGGCGCGGGGCGGGGCGTCCGCCTTCGGCCGCGGCAGGCGGAGCCCGCACTTCCGCGGGGCGGAGCCCGTGCAGTGCTGACGTTGGCAGCCGAACCCGAAGTAGTTCGAGGCTGCGGACAGCGCTGGCCGGTTGTTGCGTTTCCGTCGTCGCGGGCTCCACGCTCCCGGCGGCCTGCGGTCTGTGGCCCCCGCGCGCCCGCGTCTCGGCCGCCCGGTCCGGCGTCGCCAGGCCTCCCGCGCTCGGCTCGGCCCAGGCCCGGCGGTCGGAGCCAGCGCCCCGGCCTGAGAGCCTCCTCGCTCCGGCGGCCCGAGGGCAGGCGGGCAGGCGGGCGGCGGGCGGGCGAGCCCGACGGCGGCTGGGGCAGGTGGCGGCGCCGCGAACATGGTCGCCAAGCAGCGAATCCGCATGGCCAACGAGAAGCACAGCAAGAACATCACCCAGCGCGGCAACGTCGCCAAGACCTCGGTGAGGAACGGGGTCGGGCCCGGGTCGCAGGGCCGCGTGGGGGTGTCCGCAGCCCGGAGCGGGACGCCGGGGGGGGGGGGGGGCGGGGGGAGGGGCGGGAAGGTGGGTGCGGGAGCTCGGGGCTTCGGGGGGAGGGGGTCGAAGCGGGGTTTTTTTTTTTGGTTTTTTTTTTTTGCATTTGAAAAGGGAATTTCCATTTTTGCAGAGGAACGCTCCCGAAGAGAAGGCGTCCGTAGGACCCTGGTTATTGGCCCTCTTCATTTTTGTTGTTTGTGGTTCTGGTAAGTGGTTTTTGTTTTTTTTTGGGGGGGGGGGGCGGGTAGGGCGTTTGGATGTCGGGTCTGGGATGACGTGGTGGCCCGTCAGCGGTGAAGCCTCCCAGCGGAGTTCCCAGCTCACCTGCCGGGAGCCCCGCCGCAAGTCCCTCTCTCGTCCGAACCGACTCGCTTGGTCCCACGTTTGCACCGAGGGTGGTTGGTGCTCCAGAAACTTCTCACCGCCCTGGGTCGTGCTCGCAGGAGATCCGAAAGGAGGAGGTCAGGTCCTCCGTAACTTACGATCACGTTGGGAGAAATTTAGACTCAGAAACAAAAGAAAAACCTTCACGGGATGAGAATCCGGAATGTTTTTGCAGCCTCATTATAGAAACGTTTGCAGAAACGCTTATGAACGTGGACGTTGAACTTTTCATTTAACGTGTCCGGCGATCGCATGTCTTTATTATTGTCAGAGTCGGGTACGTTTTAGAAAGTGAAGCTCTTGCAGAGAATTGATTTCCATATAAAGGAAACAGACCTGATTTGGCAACTCTTAATACGTGAGACCAGTGTTTTTTAGATTAAAGAAACGTTTGACATATGGCAGGAAACCATAAGTTATCAAGTCGGCCTGCTGTTAAAGTGATAGATTCCTGCCCCTGCAAATTACAGAGGATCTTTTTTTTTTTTCCTCTTCGTTTATTATCTTAATATGCAAGTCTTCGATACTGAAGTACCGGTTTCTGTCTTTTACGCGCTGACATTCTTTTTTTTTTTTTTTTTTTTTTAATTTATTTATGATAGTCACACAGAGAGAGAGAGAGAGAGAGAGAGGCAGAGACATAGCCAGAGGGAGAAGCAGGCTCCATGCACTGGGAGCCCGACATGGGATTCAATCCCGGGTCTCCAGGATCGTGCCCTGGGCCAAAGGCAGGCGCCAAACCGCTGTACCACCCAGGGATCCCCGCGCTGACATTCTAAAGTTACTGAGGTTCCTCTTTCACCTTTCAGTTTGCCTGCCTCCTAAACTGACTCGTTTGAAGCTTTCTTGATAAATGGCCAAGAGCCAAGCAATTTATATAACCTGAAGCTTATCGAATTTCAGCTTTGTGAAAATGAGGAAACATGGTTATATCATAGTCCAGGCCTTAGAAGGACATTTAATATTTTGGGGATAAACCAAAATAATTCTTGTGCCGGAAAAACCTGTTTGCTTCAGTGCTTTAAGTTCTTTCTAAAATGTGCACTGCAAAATCTGTTAGACATTCAGACATAAAACTCAAGAGAGGCTGAAATTAAAAAAAATAACTTACAGACATTCGCTTGTTTTATTAGAGAGAGTAGGCTTGTTTTCATTTCTTATTTCAATGAAGTTATGTAGCAAAAAAAAAAAAAATGAAGTTATGTAGCATTTGCAAGTAATGCTAAAGGTGCTCTTGGATTCTTGTGAACTGCCTTAATAAGTATTTGTCAGTTGCCAGACCTATTTTATTCAAAGCATGGTTACTAAAACATGTGCTCTTTCTCTTTACAGCAATTTTCCAGATTATTCAAAGTATCAGGATGGGCATGTGAAGTGACTGACCTTAAGATGTTTCCATTCTCCTGTGAATTTTAACTTGAACTCATTCCTGATGTTTGATACCCTGGTTAAAAACAATTCAGTAAAGCATCCTGCCTCAGAATGACTTTTCATATCATCCTTCATTTGTCATTCCAAGGTTTCTTCACGAGTCATTCCAGGTTTTCTAGTCCATACCACAGTGCCTTGCAAAAGCACCACATGAATAAAGCAATAAAATTTGATTGTTAAGCTATAGTAGTGGACCCTACTTATTCAGTCAGTAAAGAGTAAATTTTTTTTGATGTGGTTATTAAAACAGTATCCAGTATAGATAATTAGAGTAAATCTATGTAGACAAGGTCTAGGTTTTGTTAACTCTAATGTGTAAATGCAATTAGCTTAATTTAAAATTTGGAGTTGGTTTTTATATGGCTAGGCACTTTATTACTATATCTTGAATTGAAAGCACACTCCCATATAGGGTCCTGTAACTGTCCTGTAATAAAGTGCTTATAAATGGAACCAACTATACAGTTAACCTAGTCTTCCCATGATCTTTAGCACCTAAATTTTTTAAAAAGCTTCTAAATGCTTAATATAAAGGGAGATGCTTATAGCTACAACTATTTTAACAATATTATTTCTGTTACACTACCTTCAATTTTGCATGACTAATTATACTAACCTGAAATGCTATAAGAAAACAATGTGGTTGAGCATTTTGTAACTTAATGAGTCACTTCATTTTCACTAAAATTACCATGGTGGAGTACAGTCAGGGAAGGTTTATGTCACCATTGATTTCACCAGAATTACTTTAATATATCAAAGGGGTCTACTATGCTAGACAGCATTTTAGGGAAAAATACTACTAAAAATGGGTGTCTCATCAGGGCATACTGATGAGTCCCAACGTGCCATAAGACATCTTAGCACGTTAATAGCACTTTTAATACCAAAAAAGGCACATCAACTAAAAAGCTACTTAGTTTGGAAATAATTTTCTAGATTGAGGATTAAAATTTTGTTAGGGTACTAGATACGTCAGACGAAGGTGCCAGCTGGAATTAAATGGATTCACTGATAAGGATCAGTCTAGTCTTCCCTTTGTTGTATGATTTTGTAGGTTAAGATTGATCAAAGTTTCATTTTACTAATGGTAAGGGTGAGAAGGCAGGGTTTGGGTTTTCTGGTACTGTTGAAAATTTTAAGTTTTGACTATTTAAATACTTGGTCATAACTTGAATTTAAAAAAGCACCTGAGAGGTGTCTATGCATCAATGAATTGGAAAGAAAGCTGCTCATTTGTTTTGTTAATCGCCTCAGGATATCTCTTTTAAAATAAGCTGTTTTAAGAGGAACAGAAGGGAAATCTGCTACCTAGTCTTACACAGTGTGAACCTCAGAGAGAGCTTCTGATACCCCTAACTATAGGGGAAGAATGAGGGAGAGGAGCAGTTTAGGATGTTTAGGAACTTAACTATTCAAGAATAGGGAAGGAGTCAGCCAGCCTTGGGCCAGCAGGTTTTTTACCTGCATTGTTACCTGCCTTTCTCACCCAGGAAATCAACCCTGTACTTGTTTCCCTCTTTGAAGCAAGTGTCTTGGTTGACTAATACTATTTTATTGTAACTTTAAAAATGAAAGTTATTGTTCTAAATTTATAGCAGGTGCCTTATTTTTGCTTTGAGTCAAACCATTCCATATTAGAATTTCCCCTGGTTTACTATAGACAATTGGCTTTAAGTAATTAGGGTTTTGGGCTGTTTTTTTTTTTTAATTGTACAATGTCTTCATTAATTTGACTGTTAAATTTCCATAGCTAGCAATCATTTTACATATGTAAAAGTTGCATTCCCTTTGTATTTCACGTGTAATTTCCTAATTGAGAACATTTTATATTAAGGATGGATTATGCATGTTTGGGTCAATGAAAGCAATGTCTTATTTGATTTATCCTTTAAAAAATAAAGTTCCCTGATTATTTGATGCCTTCTAAAAGGTATGATTTTACAGAATTCTTATCTGAGTGTGCTTTTTACAGTTAATAGAAAATTATTTTAAAGAATGCCTAGTATTGTACTTAAGTTAAAAAGTACCTTGAGACACAGATAAAAAGTTTATAACTGGGAGTAAGTAGCAAGAAGTACATTAAAAGCACAGTGGATTAAATACTTCTCTTCCTAGGATTTACCCTCATTATCCAAGTCCCATTCAAGGGAAAAAAAATCACAGTTCTTTCCCAGTTGAATTTTTATGTCATCAGTGTTGAACACAGAATGGTAATAATGTCTATTGGGGGATTGTCTACATTATCCAATAACTCTTTGTCGTTTAACATTTCAAAGAGTTGTCCATGATTTCATTGTATCTGTTGGGTTGTATATAATGTTACTCAAAATAATTGAGTGGGCTTCCAAAATAAGGAAAGATTTTCACTGTAACAGGATGTATTGTAATGGGCTTTGACTTCTATCAAAGAAGTATGTATCCTCAACTGCAGGGCCAGGGCTCTTCTCACTAAGGTTCCTGGGGTTTTGTTGGCACAAAGGAATGCCGTGTAGAACTGGATTGTGTTCTTGGGAGGTTCGTCAACAAAATTTTATCACTGTTGTAGCATCTGTATAATTTAGAACATCAAATTTTCCACTTAGAAATTGTTTTAAAGTTTGTCTTTGAGTACCTTTTTAGTTTTTAACTTACTGTTTTAAGTAAAAACCAGAACTTTAAGAAGCAGGAGTTGGGTTCAACAGCAAATTCAGTGTCACTTCGCAAGAGAATCATTTCCTGTCAAAACTTCATCCTACTCCAGGTACTTGTACTGCTTTATCTTCAGGTTGAATTAGGACAAAAATGTCCTATTTTGAAGAGTACTAATGAGCAATAAAAGGCTTAGAAGACTAGCTGAAGGGGAAAAATCAACTGTCTGGACTTAGATAATACAAAGTAAATTCATGCATAGCACAGAATCATAAAAATAGAGACATGGGCAGTTTAGTCCAACTGTCTCAATTTACAGATTAAAAAATTCATTTATTTTGTGAATATTGAGTTACGTGCCAGATAGGGAGGTAGAGCTGTGACTACAGGGTCCTGGCACTCAAGTATTTTTCAGTCCAGTAGTGGGAGAAAAGATAATAAAATGAAAATTGTAATCATGATCAGTATTTTAAAAGAAAGATAAAACCAGGTAAATAGCGTATGCTCTGACAGAGCTAGTTGAGGTAGAGCAGAAATTAGAAGCAAGTTTCTGGACTCAACAATACCCTAGAGAAACCATAAGAATGATTGTAGAATGTCCACACAGAACACTTCTGTTTTCATGAGCTCTTTACTTCTGCTTTTAGAGAAACTTGTAGTTTTAAAAATATGTTTGCATGTTGCCAACTCAAAAAAAAAAAAAAAAAAAAAAACTTGTCCTTTTATAGATGCAATTTCTTTTGAAAATGAATTTAAGTGACAAATTTACTATTGATATTTCCTGTACAGCACAAAAATAGATCAAATCGGTAATGTTATCCACTGTAACATATTCAAGAGTACATTTTTAAAAAGTATTTTGTTATATAATCTTACTGTATTTTGTTTTAAAAATTTCCATCTGTGATGTTGAAAAATCTTATTTGATAGTCTGGTAGCCAAAAAAAAAAAAAATGTAGTCATGTGCTCTCCATAGATTCTTTTTATTACGAAACTTCAGTGAATAAATCATGTGTGACTTTTTTTCAGTGTGCAAACTTCTACCTTGGGATGCAGAACAAATCTACAAATTTAAATAAAACTATGATTTCAATATCATTAAAAGCATTAGTAACAGGTTTTTCTTCTTTTCTCATCGTTATGAAGAAGTCTGAACCAGGGGAATGAAAATAATTGATTTTAGAGCCAGAGGGAACTTTTAGAAATTACCTTGGTAACCCATTTATTTTACATTTGAGGAAATGATCGAGTGAAGTTATCTCTCCCATCACCAATGAACCAGTAGCAGAACCAGGATTAGAAAACTAGTTTTATGGTGACCAAATTGGCTCTTTAATATGTCGAGTGCCAAGGAATTCTGATTCTTTAGGCCTGTCTCCTTTTAGTTTATATATTAATCTCATAAAACCCCATTAGAGTTCTCTGAAGGTATAATCGGAGTGTTTACTAAACTTCAGTGGCTTACCGCTGCCCTTGGAATGAAATAACTGTAGTGTTGAATTTTTTCAGGAGATTTCACAGCCTGGCACAGTCTACTTTTCAGCTTTGCCCCCCACTGCCTCTCTGTAGCCAGGTCAGCCCCAAAAGTCTACTTTCACTTTTCTAATACCTTGTGCTCTAGGTGTTTTTGCTCATTTTCTCTACGTTACAGTACTACTGATCCTTTGAAGTCTAGCTTAAATTTTACCTTTCCCTTGTCAGGGGAATTAGAATCCCTGTTTTTGGGATTGATCACTCTGGATGAGTTAGCATTTATTATGTTGCCATGTTTATTAGTTTTCTCCGTTTCTCGGCTAGAGTATAGAATCCTTAAGAACAAGTGCCATAACTTTTTTTTTTTTTTCATCTATTCTCACCAGCCTTGAGGCTGCTATGAAACTACACACTCAAGGGGAGCTCAACATTTTAGATGAAAGTGATAGAGCACCAGATGCCCTATCATAAAGTAAGAACATGTCTTGTAAAATAATGCATCCTTGATACGACAGTCATCCCAACTACTTTCGATCTTGGCAACCTCTGCTTAATGGCCGGGCTCGGCACCATCATCCGAGTCTAGCCTTGAAATGAACTCTCAGGATAAGCTTGATATTTGGAAATACATCAACAGTGGGATTTGTCCTTCAGGCATATTTGAGAACGGTTCATTATAAGTGTCATTGAGAAAACTATAAAAAGTGCTTTATAAAGAAAGTCAACACCTCACTACACCAGTCTGTCCAGTTATAAGTCAAACAACCACACTGTTCAGAGCAGGTGCCTGTGGGCTGTCAGCTGCCCTCTGTCCCGGGCCCCTAGATCATAGGGAAGGGACAAGGATGTCACAGTGGTGCATCTTTCTCCAAACTAGACCACAAACCCAGATGGCTCTGTTCCTCCCAAATCAGATCCAGCCCCTGAAAGGGAAAGCTTGTTCTCTTCACAAATTCCCTATGGCAAGGCCACACCACACTGATGAGCATTTACGGTATCATGTGGTTACCAAACCAGATCTACAGTAGACCAAGGAAACTCTCAGGGTCCACTGGGAACATGCCATCCATTCGGCCATGTGGAGCTCGGGAAAACCACCTAACTCCTGGCAGCCAGGAGTGCCACAGGACCAGGATGAACCACCAAGGGCCTACAGATTTGTGTTCTGTTACTTGAGGCACCAACTAATGAACAACTGTAGATGCCAAGGTCCAAATGCACCTGGATAATTTCTGACAAAGACTAAATCATAAAGCTAAATAAACTCTGGCAGTATCCAAGCGTGTTTCCACCTAGCTCCACCCTCGGTGACTTGTGCACAACTTCCTGTTCATTACAGACGAGTTACACGAAGAAGGAAAGTGTAAACAGTCATGTCTGCTCGATTGAGAACAGCGTCAGAATGCTTTTCAAGGAAGGGGGACCTGGCTGGCTCAGTGGTAGAACATGGGACTGAAGCCTGGGGTTGTGGGTTCGAGTCCCATAATGGGTATAGAGATTATTTCAAAATAAAATCTTAAAAAAAAAAAAAAAAAAAGGTTTCCAAGGCCAGATCCCTTTCTTTGCTAAACATTAAAGTCCATCTACACTGACCTGGGATGCACGGGGAGGTTGGACCCACAGAGTTTAACACCCAGCCTGTGTCAATGGTCTATTATTCAGAGTGTGGCCCACAGTAACCTGGAACCTTGTTAGGAATACGGAATCTTGGCCCTCACCCAAGGCCCCCTGAATCAGAATTTTCATTTTCACAGGACCCTTAGGTAATTCATATACAAATGAAATTTGAGAAGTGTTGAAGAGGGCTCAGAGTTCTGGTTCCATGGCGTCAAACAAATAGCTAACTTCCTTGGCCCTTGTTCTCTTTGCCTACAGAGAAGGAAACACTTGCCCTCCTGTTTCATGCAACTGTTATGAAACCTTAATGGGAAAATCATGTTGAAAATCTTAAATGCTCTCCGTAAATAGGATTCACTAACTTTGTAAACTGCAAAACCAAAACATCTCTCATAGGGTGAGGGACCTTCCTCATCAAAAACAGTAACAGTAGCCTCTGTATTTGACGTGGCAGGAAGTCACCTATTTTTTAGGGTCACTTGCCAGTCACACATCTCGAACTATAATTTTACTTTCCCGAAGAAGATCTATAGCATTTGGAAAGCTGAAGAGAAACCTTGGGGTTTCCTTGGGATACCTTGGTCTCAAAGACCGCTTGTCCACACAGTAATCCCTGCTCTAGAGCCTCTTGTGACCTCCCTTTTATTACCTCACGTTGAAATTGCCGTAGCAGTACAGCAGTACAGTACATGTCTACCTCAGACATGAAAACGGCCCTTGGTAAATATATTGGCTCATGAAATTTGTCCTTTGAAAAGACTTGAATCCCTGTTAGAAAACAGAAAAACACTTAGAGAAAATATATGGAATTTGATACCTTCACTTATTTCAAAAACAGATTTACGGAGAAGTTGCAAAGATACTACAGAAAGTCTCTTTGCACCTTCACTCAGCTTCCCCTAATGTGAACATCTTACATAACCACGGTCTACTTGTCGAAACTAAGACTTTAACACTGGAGTGACATCATTAACTAGATTAGGACTCTATTTGGATTTCACCAGTTTTCCCACTAATGTCCTCTCTCTGTTCTAGAATTCAGTCCAGGCTACCACATGGCAATTTAGCCTTCACTCTTTTTTTTTTTTTTTTTTTTTTTAATGAGCAAACTGTGCTTAATATAGGATATTGTGCTTTGGGTTTTTAAATACTGTGGTTATAAGAAATTTCCAACATACAAAATAACATGTCTACGTGCCATCATCAATATGCCACAGTTATTAAAATTTTGCCACATTTGCCTTAAATCTCTTTTTTAAGGTATAAGTAAAATGTTAAAGATAGGACAAAACACCTCTTCTTTGCCTTATGAAGTCAACGTAGGTCATTCACATGTATTTTTGTACCTTTACTACACATAAATAAATAATACATACTCTTGTGAACTTTTAAGATTTACATAGGTAATGTCAAACTGTACATTTTATATGCAATTTTACTTTTGACTCAACGTAATTTTGAGGTTTCTCCAGTAGATCTGATTCATTCATTTTAATTGCCACCTGGAGTATACTCATTATGAATAAGCCGCACTTACGTATCCAGGCTCCTGAGATGCTGAGGCTGTTTCTACTTGTTCATTGTTGTACTCTGGGCTGTAATGAATGTGGATGTTTATACATTGTTCCCTTGTATAAATATATATAGAATTTCTCTCATCTAGGAATGAACACTGGGTGTTATACTATATGTTGGCAAATCGAACTTCAATAAAAACAAATGAAAAAAATAAAAAAAAAGAATTTCTCTCATCTAGAAGTGGAACTTTTTATAAGATCTTATTTATTTGACAAGGAGAGAGAGTACAGAAGGGAAGGGGCAGAGGGAGAGAAAGGATCTCAAGCAGACTCCCCTCTGAGCATGGAGCCTGATGGAGGGCTTGACCTCAAGACCCTGAGATCATGACCTGAGCCAAAATCAAGAGTCAGATGCTCAACTGACTGCGCCACCTAAATGCCCCTAGAAGGGGGATTTCTGAGCATGAGGTATGTGCATCTTCAAATGTATTAGGTATGATAAACTATCCAAAAAATATTCTGAAAAGTTAAGTTTCTTTTTCTTTTTTAAGATTTTATTTACTTATTCATGAGAGACACAGAGAAAAAGACAGAGACACAGGCTGAGGGAGAAGCAGGCTCCCTGCGGAGAGCCCAATGCAGGACTTGATCCCAGGACCTAAGCTGAAGGCAGATGCTCAACCACTGAGCCACCCACGCGTCCCAAAAATTAAGTTTCTGTCAGCAATATGTAAGACTTTTATTTGAGAGCTCACTAAAATTTTATTTTGCCAGACATTAACTTTTGCCCTTCTAATAAGAGGGTAAAGTTGGCTCAGAGTTGTTTTAATATACATTTCTCTAATTACTAGCAAGGTTGAGCAACTTTTCAAGTGCTGATTCTGAAGCCTGGATTTGTACCTAGTTTTGTTTTGTTTTTGTCACTTTATCCCTGTCTGATCTTGGGCAATCTTTTTGATTCTATTTTTTCAATTACAAGTGAATTACATGAGCAAATACAGGCAAAGCACATAGAAAAGAGACTAGTATTTTGAGATGCCCCAGATTCACCTGATATTTCCTTCCCTAGACTTGGAACCATCTGCCATGATTCTTTTTACCAGGGTATGGTATTTCGAGATTACTGTCTGAACTCTAGGAGTGCTTATTGCAATTGTTTTCTCATTGTATTCACATTGTTTCTAAGGCTTTTAGCGAATGAAACTAAAAAATATGTATTTTTAAGGAAAGTACATCACGATTTTATATTGGTATTTCTAATTCAAATTTAAGATGACACATTTTCACTTGTGTCTCGTATTCTTTTTTTTTCTTAAATTGAAAATCTTGGTTCCTAACAACAATCATGTGATTACTTAGTTGCTTTATCCTACTAAATATACAGCAGTTTCAAAATATAATAACAATTTTATTAACAATATGATTATTGAAAACAGTCTTCTAAAAACGCGGTCTTTGCAGTTCTTTTTATAACTAGGCAGTGTTTCATGAGGGATATGGAGCCAAATTATTAGCTTTTAAATTATGTGAAATTTCTCTGTGCAATTATGCCACTAACTCGATATGCACTTAGGTTCATATTTGGCTAATCTTTTGTTCTATTTGGCTTTTCTTTTCAGTATTTTTTTTAAACAGCATTATTGATATATAATTCACTTACCATAAAATTCACCTATTTAAAGATGCACTTAAATGGTTATCAGCATATTCAGTAGTGCAATGATCACCACAGTAACATTTTCATAGCTTCAAGAAGAAATCTAGTACCTCTTGGCTATGACCACTCAACATTTCCCCACAGCCCCCACTCCATAACCTAATGCAACCACTAATTTATTATGTCTCTATATTTGCCTATTACGGACATCTCATATAAGTGGAATAATTTAATACGTGGCATTTTGAGACTAGCCTCGTCCACGTTAGCACGTATCAGAACTTCATTCCTTTCTAAGGCTGAACAATGTCCCATTATATGGATATGCCAAATTTTGTAGATCCATCCATCATTTCATGGAGATTTAGTTTTTTTCCACCTTTGATGATTATCAATAATGCTGCTATAGACATTTGTGTACAAGTTTTTGTGTGGACATATATTTACATTTCTCTTGACTATATACCTAGGAGTAGAATTGCTTGGTCAAATGGTAACTCTGTGGTTCAACTTTTTTGAGGACCACTAGAGTGTTTTCCAAAGTGGATGTATCACTTTACATACCAGCAGTGTATGAGGGTTCTGATTTCTCTATATCCTTGTCAATTCTTGTCAAAAGATGTCAACATCCTTTGTTATTATTGTCTTTGTTATTCTAGCCATCCTAGTGGATATGAAGAGATATGTCACTGTGGCTTTGATTTTCATTTCCCTGATAGTTATGTGCATTTCTTCTTTAGTGAAATATTTTTGGAGATCCTTTGCTTATTTTAGTTTAGTAAGAACAATCAATATAAGATTTCTTTGTCCTCTTAAAAATTAAGTAATTTATTTCTTGTTATTGAGTTGTAAGAGGCCTTTATATAATTTTAGATACTAGTCCCTTATAAGATATATGATTTGCAAATATATTCTCTCAGTGTATTGTCCTTTTAACTTTTTTGATAGTCTTTTGAAACACAGAGTCTGAAGTCTAGATGCAGTTCAATTTATCTATTTCTTTTGTTGCTTGTGCTTTTGTATCATATCCAAGAATCCATTGCGAAATCCAAGGTCATGAAGATTTACCCCTATATTTTCTCCTTAGAATTTCATAATTTTGCCTTTTATGTTTAGGTCTTTAATCAATTTTTAGTATATGTGCTGCCGAAGTGAGCACTAGGTCTTTAATCAATTTTGAGTTAATTTTTGTATATAGTATGAGGTCACGGTCCAATTTTATTATTTTATGTGTGGCTATCCAGTTGTCCCAGCACTATTTGTTGAAAAGGCTACTGTATCTCCATTGATTGTCATGGCATCCTTGTTGAAAACTCAATTGACAATATATGGGTTTATTTCTGGACTTTCAATTCTATTCCATTGATCTATATGGCTAGCTTTATGCCACTAACAATGTCTTGATCACTCTTGCTTTGTAATAAGTTTTGAAATCAGGAGGTCTGATTTCAGACCAATTTAGGTCCAACTTTGTTCTTCCTCAAGATTATTTTGGCTATTTTGGTTCCTTTGCATTTCCATATGAATTTTAGGATCTGCTTGTCAGTTTCTATAAAGAAGCCAACTTGTATTTAGGTAGGGATGATGTTGAATCTGCAGATCAATTTGGGGAACATTTCCATTTTAACAATATCAAATCTTCCAATCCATAAACATAGGACATCTTTTCATTTATTTATATTTCTTTCAACAATGATTTGTAGTTTTCAGAGATCTTATTTTATTTTTTTAAAGATTTTATTTATTTATTTGACAGAGAGAGAAAGAGAGAGAGCGCAAGAAAGGGGAGCTGCAGGGAAAAGGAGAAGTAGGCTCCCTGCTGATCAAGGAGCCCGATGCAGGACTGGATCCCAGGGCCCTGGGAACGTGACCTAAGGTGAAGGCAGACACTTGACCGACTGAGCCACCCAGGTGCCCCTCAGAGTATATATTTTAAACTTTTGTTAAATTTATTCCTATTATTCTTTTTGATTTCATTATAAATTGGAACTGTTTTCTTAATTTCATTTTTTATTTGTTCAGTGCTACTGTATAAAAATACAATTTCTTTATATTGACCAGTGTCCTACAATCTTACTAAACTCATTCATTAGTCCCAATAGTTGTTTAGTAGATTCCTTAGGATTTTCTACATACAAGATTATGTTATCTGCAAATAGAGATGGTTTTACTTCTTTCCTTTCCAATCTGAATGCCTTTTATTTCTTTTTCTTGTCTAATTACTCTGGCTGGAACCTCTAGTACATTACTGACTAGACATGGCAACGTGGCTATCTTTGCCTTATTCCTGACCTTAGGAAGGCATTCAGCCTTTCACCATTAAGTAGGATGTTAGCTGTGGGTTTTTTGTAGATGCCTTTTTTTCAGGAAGAGATTCTTGTTTGCTACTATTTTGTTAAAAATTTCTGCATTGATATTTATAAGAGGTCATGGGATAGTATAATTTTTGTTTCTTGAGTGTACTTGTCTGGTTTTGGTATCAGGGTAATAGTGGCATCAGAGAATAAAATGGGAACAGTTCTTTCCCCTTCTATTTCCTGGAAGAGTGTATGAAGAATTAGTATTAATTATTCTTTAAATATTTGGTAGAATTTTCCAGTGAATTGTAATAAGTTTGCAATATATACATACCTCAAATCATTATGTTGTACACCTTAAGTTTACATAATCTTCTATGTCAATTATATCTCAATAAGGGGGATCCCTGGGTGGCTCAGTGGTTTGGCGCCTGCCTTTGGCCCAGGGCGCGATCCTGGAGTCCCGGGATCGAGTCCTGCCTCGGGCTCCCAGCATGGAGCCTGCTTCTCCCTCCTCCTGTGTCTCTGCCTCTCTTTCTCTCTATGTCTATCATAAATAAATAAATAAATCTTAAAAAAAAAAACTGGGGGAGAAAAAGGGAATTCACCAATGAAGTCATCTGAGTCTGGACCTTTCTTTGTGGGTAGTTTTAAAATGACAAACTCAATCTGTTTTCCATTCATATTTTCTATTTCTTCTTACTCAGTTTTTGTCTTCTTAGGAATTTGTTCATTTTATCTAAATCATCTAATTTTTTTAGCATATAAATGTTTATCATATTCCCTTATAATCTTTTTTATTTCTGGAAGGTGAGTAGTAATGGTCCCTCTTTGATCTGAACTTTCTCTCTCTTCTTCTTGATCAATCTAGCTAAAGGTTTGTCAACTTTGTTGTGCTTTTCAAAGAACCAACTTTTTGGTTTATTAATTTTCTCTATTATTTTTCTACTCTCTACTTCTTTCATTTCTGTTACATAGCCGCTGATATTCTTGGCTTGCTTGTCTCTGCATGGAAACTCTGCTTTATGAATGAGCTGGGGCAAGAGGAATCAGACCCCAGTACTTTTGGTGTGCCAAACACAACATAGAGTCTCTGTCTCATGAGTGGGAGCTGGGTAGGAGAAGGAAAACCCTGTGTTTTTGGCTGTATCCATCTGGAATGGAGTTTCCATCATTCTGAGTTTCAAAGGAGAGGGAGAGGGTCATGGTTCAGATGTCACAGATTCTTACTGTTATTACTAAGCTTTAGCGGGTTTTGTTGAATAAATGTTTCTTCATTTGCTAAATGGCCTAATGACCATTTCTAGAGAATGAAGATTTAAAAGTGATTTCCACCAATGTCACTGTGGAGAGGGAACACAGAGGTCTTAATATTGCCATGCCAGAAGTACACCCTTAAGGGTTCCTTTTTAATTTTTAAATTTGATTGTACAAATATATCACATATTTACACAATTCTAAACTTAAATCTATTGAACAAAATATATTTAGAGAAATCCATTCCTATTCCTGCCCTTTCCACTCTGTTGCATCTGCCTACTGATAAAGTAAATTTTTAAAATTGAGATATAATTAATATGTTTTAACATTCATCCTTTTTAAAGAGTACAGATTCAGTGGGTTTTAGTGTATTTTAAAACTTGTGCAGCAATCGCTAACTAATTTTAGAATACTTCACTTTCACCAAAAGAAATCTCCTTTAGCAGTCCCCTCAAATTCCCCACTCCTCCCAGCCCCTGGCAATCACTAATCTACTTTGTTTCTTTGTGAGTTTGTCTATTCTGAACTTCTCAGATCAATGGAATTATATACAATATGTGGCCTTTTGTGATGGACTAATTTCACTTAGCATAATGTGTTCAGTGTTCCTTTTCCATGGCTGAATAATATTCCATTGTGTGGATATAGCACAACTGTTTACTCATTCATAAGTAGATGGACATTTGGGTTGTTTCCATTTTTGGCTATTATGAATAATTCTGCTATGAACATTCATATTCAAGTTTCTGTGTGGACATATGGATGTTCTTTTCTCTTCAGTATATATCTAGGAGTGGGAATTGCTCTTTTTTTAAAAGAGTTTTTGTTTTATTCCATTAATTCTATCTATCCTCTACCTATCTAGATATGCATCACATCTACTTTCTTAGATAAATGGTAGCATTATACACATATGCTTTTCTTCACTTTCTTTTTTTCATTTAAATCATATCCAGGAATGGGGCACTGGGGTGGCTCAGTTTGTTTAGCATCGGCCGTTAGCTCAGGTCAGGATCCAGAGGTCCTGGGATCGAGCCCTGCATTGGGCTCCCTGCTCAGCAGGAGAGTCTGCTTCTCCCTCCCCGTCTGCCTCTGCTCGTGTGTACTCTCGCTGTCACCCACTCTATCTCTCAAATAAATAAATGAAATCTTTAAAAGAAATAAATAAAATATAACAAGGAAGACAAAATTAAAAGTATACGTGCTGGGCATCAGGCCATATCAGTATATAAAGATATTCCTCACTTCATTTTACAGCTGAATGATCAGGATGTGCCATGATTTATTCACCTTCAACCAAAAACCTTTTCATAGATATTTGTTTTATAGTCTCTTGCTATTAAAAAATGAACTGGAATAAATTGCCTTATAGTATATGCCTTTTGCAAATGCATATTTTCATTCAGTTCTTAAATTTTATTTTTTATTTTTTTTAGTTCTTAAATTTTAATTCCAGTATAGTTAACATATAATGTTATGTTAGTTTCAGGTGTACAACAATTTTTTTTTTGGTGTACAACAATTCTATGCATGACTCAGTGCTCATCATGATCAGTGTACTCTTTAACCTCATCACCTATTTCACCCATCCCCTCTCCAACCTCTGCTCTGGTGACCATCAGTTTGTTCTCTATAGTTAAGAATCTATTTCTTGGTTTGCCTCTCTCTATTTCCTTTGTTTGTTCTTTTGTTTCTTAAATTCTACCTATGAGTGACATCAAATGGTATTTGTCGTTCTCTGACTTATTTCACTTGGCATAATACTCTCTAGCTCCACCTATATCACTGTAAATGGGAAGATTTTATTATTTTTTATGGCTGAATAATATTCCATTGTATCTATATACCACGTTTTCTTTATCTAGTCATCTATCAATGGACACTTGGGCTACTTCCATAATTTGGCTCTTGTAGATAATGCTACTAAAAACATCGGGGTGCATGTATCCCTTTGAATTAATATTTTTGTATTCTTTAGGGAAATAGTAGTGCAAATGCTGGGTTGTAGGGTAGTTCTAATTTTAACGTTTTGAGCAACCTCCATAGTGTTTTCCACAGTGGCTATATCAGTTTACATTCCCATCAACAGTGTAAAAGGATTCTTTTTCTTCACATCCTTGCCAACACTTGTTGTTTCTTGTGTTTTTGATTCCAGCCATTCTGACAGGTGTGAGGTGATATCTCCTTGTACTTTTGTTTTTTTTTTCCTTGTACTTTTTTTTGTTTTGTTTTGTTTTGTTTTTTCCTTGTACTTTTGATTTGCATTTCCCTAATGATAAGATGAGTGATGTTGAGCATCTTTTCACGTGTCTGTTAGCCATTCTTCTTTGGCAAAATGTCTATTCATGGCTTCTGCCCATTTTTAAATTGGATCATTCATGTGGGAAATATCAGAGAGGAAGACAGAACATGAGAGACTCTTAACTCTGGGAAACGAACAAAGGTCAGTGGAAGGAGAGGTGGGCGGGGGATTGGGGTGACTGGGTGACGGGCACTGCGGGGGACACTTGATGGGACGAGCACTGAGTGTTATACTATATGTTGGCAAATCGAACTCCAATAAAAAATATACAAAAAAAAAGAAAAAAGAAATTGGATCATTCCTATTTTGGGTGTTGAATTTAAAGTTCTTTATATGTTTTGGGTACTAACCCTTTATTGGATATGTTACTTGCCCATATCTTCTCCCATTCAATAGGTTGCCTGTAGGTTTTGTTGATTGCTTTCTTCATTGTTCAGAAGCTTTTTATTTTGATGCTTATTTTTGCTTTTATTTCCCTTGCCTTAGGAGGCATATCTAGAAAAATGTTGCTGTAGTTGATCACCGAGATATTACTGCCTGTGCTCTCTTCTAGGATATTTATGGTTTCACGTCTGACATTTGGGTCTTTACTCCATTTTGAGTTGATTTTGTGTATAGTGTAAGACAGTGGTCTCGTTTCATTCTTCTGCGTGTTGCTCTCCAGTTTTCCCAACACCATTTGTTGGAGAGACTTTTTCCCACGATATATTCTTTCCTCCTTTTTCAAAGATTAATTGACCATATAATTGTGGGTTTATTTCTGGGTTTTCTATTCTGTTCCATTGACCTATATGTCTATTTTTGTGCCAGTACCATACTATTTTGATTACTACAGCTTTGTAATATACTTGATGTCTGGAATTGTGATACCACCAGTTTTGTTTCTCTTTTTTAAGATTTCTTTGGCTGTTCAGGATCTTTTGTGGTTCCATACGAATTTTAGGATTGTTTATTCTTAGTTCTGTGAAAAATGCTGTTGGTATTTTGGTAGGGATTGCATTACGTCTGTAGATTGTTTTGGGTAGTATAGACACTATAGCAATGTTTGTTCTTCTAATCCATGATTGTGGAATGTCTTTCCATTTCTTTGTGTCATCTTCAATTTCTTTCATCTTTTATAGTTTTATAGTTTGAAAAGTACGGGGCTTTCTTCTCCTTGGTTAGGTTTATTCCTAGATATTTTATTGTTTATTGGTGTAATTGTAAATGAGATTGTTTTCTTAGTTTCACTCACTGCTGCTTCATTATTAGCATATAGGGATACAACATATTTCTATACATTGATTTCATATCCTGTGAATTTACTGAATTCATTTACCAATTCTAGTAGTTTTTTTGTAGAGTCTTCAGGGTTTTCTATATATAGTATCATGTCATCTGCAAATAGTCTAAGTTTTAAGGCTTCCTTTCCAATTTGGATACCTTTTATTTCTTTTTGTTGTCTGATTGTGACTAGTACTTCCAGTACTATGTTGACTAAAAATGGTGAGAATGGACATCCTTGTCTTGTTCCTGACCTTAGGGGAAAAGAATACCCCATTGAGTATGATGATTGCTGTAGGTTTTTCATATAAGGCCTTTCTTTTGTGGAGGCATATCCCCTCTAGACCTGCTTTGTTGAGGATCTTTATCATGAATGGATGTCCCAAAGACTTTGGACCTATGTGTTTTCATTTTTATTTGTTTCCATGTATTTTTAAAAGTTTCTTTGATTTCCTGGTTGACCTATTCTTCGTGTAGTAGCATGTTACTTAACGTTTATGTATTTTTCCTCTTTCCAGATTTTTTCTTATACTTGATTTCTAGTTTCATATCATTATAGTCAGAAGGTGCATGGTAGAACTTTGTTCTTTTTTAATTTGTTGAAACTTGTTTTGTAGCCTAATGTGTGATCTGTTCTGGAGAATGTTCCATGTGCAATTGAAAAGAATGTGCACTCTGCTGTTTTAGGGTGGAATGTTCTGGATATATCTGTTAAATCCATCTGATCCAGTGTGTCATTCAAAGCCACTCTTCCTTGTTGATTTTCTGTTTGAATGATCTGTCCATTGATGTAAGTGGGGTGTCAAAGTCCCCTATTATTATTGTATTACTATCAATTAGTTCCTTTATGTTTGTTATTAGCTGCTTTATGTATTTGGGTACTCGCATGTTGGGTGCATAAATATTTACAATTGTTACATTTTCTTATTGGATTGTCTGCTTAATAATTATGTGGTGTTCTTTGGCTTTGGTTACACCTTTTGTTTTAAAGTCTATTTTTTCTGCTATAAGTATTGTTACCCCAGTTTTCTTTTTACATCCATTTGCTTATAAAAGTTTCTCCATCCCCTCATTTTCAATCTGCATGTGTCTTAGGTCTGAATTGAGTCTCTTTCAGGCAACATTTAGATGGATTTTTTTTATTCATTCAGTCACCCTATGTCTTTTGATTAGAGGGTTTAGTCCATTTACATTCAAAGTAATTACTGATAGGCATATATTTATTGCCATTTCATTATTTGAGGTTGTAGAATTTCTGTGTTCCTTCTTGTCCTCTTCTCTCACCATATGTTGGCTTTCTGTAGTGATATACTAGGAATTATTTCTCTTTTTGCATATATATTATTGGTTTTTGATTTGTGGTTGCCATTAGGTGTGTATATAACATTTCTTCATAAAGCGGCCTATATTAACTTGATGGTGCTTAAGTTTGATCCCATTCTTTTGTCCTCTTCTCCCCACACTTAGGGTTATGGTGCAATACTATATATCCTTCTATTTCGTGAGTCCCTGGACTGATTTTTACAAATATATTTAGTGTTTTTTTTCCCCCCTTCCTACTTTTCCTACTCTAACTTATGGTCTTTCCTTTTCACTCCAAGAGTCTCCTTCAACATTTCTTGTAGGGCTGGTTTAGTGGTCATGAACCTCTTTAGCTTTTACCTGGGAAACTCTCCATTTGTCTTTCTGTTCTGAATCACAGCCTTGCTAGATAGAATATTTTTGGAAGTCCTGTCAGCACTTCAAATATATCATGCTACTCCCTTCTGGCCTGCAAAATTTTTGCTGAAAAATTTGCTGATAGTCTTATGAGATTTCCCTTGTATGTAACTATCTTTTCTCTTGCTACTTTTAAAATTCTCTCTTTATCACTACCTCTTGGCATTTTAACTATATTTTGGTGTGGACCTCCTTGTATTGATTTTGTTGGGGGATCTCTGTACCTCCTGGATCTGGATGTTTCCTTTCCCAGATTTGGGCATTTCTTTAAATGAAAATTCTTTAAATAAATTTTTTATCCCCTTTTCTCACTTCTTCTTCTGGGATCCCTATAATGCTAATGTTATTATGCTTGATGAAGTTGCTGAGTTCCCTAGGTCTATTCTCATTTTGTATAATATTTTTCACTCACCTGTTCAATTTGGTTACTTGTCATTACTCTTTCAGGTCATTAATTCATTCCTCTGCTTCTTCTAACCTGCTATTTATTCCATCAAGTGTATTTTTAATTTCATTTATTGTGTTCATCATTGATTGGTTCTTTTTAATGTTTTTTTTAAGGGTCTCCCTGATGTCTTCCACTCTTTCCCCAAGTCCTATTAGTATCTTTATGGTCGTTACTTTAAATTCTCTATAGGGCATATTACATACACCTGTTTCACTTATGTCTCTTGCTGTGGTTTCGTCTGTTCTTTTATTTAGGACATGTTCCTCTGTCTCCTCATTTTCTCCACCTCTCTGTGTCTCTTTCTCTGTGTTAGGAAAGTCAGCTACATCTCTTGCTTTTGAAGGTAATGGCCTTATGAAGAAGAGGTTCTATGGTGTCCTGTAGTGTAGCAGCCCCTGTTTCCTGAGACCTGGCAATTCAGGGAGTATCTCTTCTGTGTGTTGTGTGTACACTGTTATTGATTCCTTGCCTCTATCCTTTAGTTCAGTCATCTGCAGAGGCTGTCTTTGCCTATTGAGGGCAGTGTTTGCTCCCTGCTGTGTGGGGCACATTTTCACAAGGTGTGCACTGGTATTCTTATGATATGAGACCTGTCACCATTGTTGCCAAAACAGAGGTCCTGCAGAAGGCAGGTCAGAAGACAGTGCTGGTGAGATTTGTGCTGGTCTTCTGGGAGGGTCTGCAGTGCCAGGACTGAGGCAATCATGACTGGTAAGGGTGGATCTGCCAAAGTGCAGGGGGGCGGAGCTTGGTGTAAGCAAGCAAATGCTTGCATTAGGCAGCGAATGTTCACACTGCACTGGTTCCTACAGGTGGCCCTGTGCTCACATTGCAGGGCAGGGGAGGGAAATGGCACCTGCCAGTTTTTTAGTTCCCAGAGGGGCCTCCCTGTGATCCCTGCTTTTTGGGGCAATGCGCAGACATGAGTAAATCACTCTCCATCTCACACGCCACAGATGTTTTTCAAATTGCTGCTTCTATGCTGTATCTCTGCTGGCTGTGAAGCTGTCCCTTTAAGGGTGGGGACCCCACTTCTTAATGCCCTCTAGGTTCTCCCACAGCCCATTAATTTCATAAAGTTCCAGGCTTTAAGTTCTGCTGGTTGTAAGAACTCATGAATTTCAGCACTTCTTGCCTTCAAGGCCAAAAGTTATAGGGAATTGTCTTCCCTGTGTGGGCTCCCTGGTATGATAGTCTGTTTCTCACCCTTCTCTGAGACCTGCTTGTGTCTCAACCATGAATGGCCATGGTCCCTTTTGCTCCCAAACCACATCTTAACCCTTCTTACCTTTTTCAATATGGCCTCTTCTCTACCTTTAGTTGCAGAGTCTGTTCTGCCAATCTTCAGCTCATTTTCTGGGTTATTTACACTGATGTGACTGTTACCTAGTTGTATCCATGGGATGAGGCAAGCTTAGAGTCCTCCTTCTTTGCCATCTTCCCAGCATTCAGATGTGTAAATATATTTTTGGGATAAATTCTTAGAAGTGAGGATTTGAGGTCAAAGAATATATCCAGTTGGACATTAGCAAATTTCCTTCCATTCTATTTTACATTCCTAGCCAGTATCCCTATGTAGTTACCTTGTGATATATAGGATTGGAAAATATCAATGTATTCTCTATTTTTGGTGCCAGTCCTATATTGTTCCTTTGGTCAAATTGTTAATTATGTTGTTAAGGAACGTTTTTTATTAATTTTTTAACTTCTTGGTAAAAATTTATGGGTCTGTAAATTTTTAATGTTTCTGTACACTTTTACTCTAAATATTTTGAGGATATGTTAGGTGTATTTTAGTTCAGGAATATCTTTTTGATAGTTTTTTTCATTATGTAGTATATATACTAATAATGCTTTTTGACTTAGTCTATTTTATTTCATTTTGTGTGTAAAAAAATTTCATTCACCTTTGTTTTGGATGTTGTTTGTGTAGTGTCTTTTTCTATCCCTTTATGTTCAATCTTTCTATAGCATTATGTTTTGTGTCTAGTTTAAATAGCATATACTTGAATTTTGATTGTTTTAACTTTTGTTATCATCATATTCATTGTTTTATTTTGCTTACTTTTAACTTCCATTCCTACCTTCTGTTGGATTGTTTGGGACTTCAGATTCCTGGGGCTTTTTAAGGGTAAAATATACCTTAGTGGCACAAAATTGTCTTTATTATAATTTTTACCTGTGGCTCTTCTATTTCAGAAATTGGAGACTATCTTTTCATTAAGTTGTAGTTCCTTCCTCCTTTTCCAGCTTAGGGAAAATTTGAGAAAAACTTATTTTGTAGAAGTTATTTGAAATTATTTTCCCTTTAAGTCATAGTTTAAGTGTACATAAAACACACAAGTATCTTACAGTGTATAAGACTTTTGGAAAAAAATAACATTTTTATTTTAATCTTTTATACTCTATAAATATTCTATAAATACCATAAAAAGGACTCTTGAATATTCCTACTAGGAAATACACACTGAAATATTTATGGGTAAGATTCATGATATATGTAACTTATTTGAAAATGGTTCAGGAAAATAACTATACATACATAGATTTATTAGAAAGAAGGGGAGAGAGGGAATGATAAAAGTGAATGGTATATAAGAAACAAGAAATGTTGGTGAGGATGTGAAGAGAAAGGAACCCTCTTGCACTGTGGGTGAGAATGCAAACTGGTGTAGTCACTATGGAAAATAGTATGGAAGTTCCTCAAAAAGTTAAAAATAAAACTACTTTACAATCCAAGATTTGCACTACTATTTCCCTAAAGAATACAAACATACTAATTCAAAGGGATATATGCACCCTGATGTTCTTAGCAGCATTATCTACAATAGCCAAATTATGGAAGCAGCCCAAGTGTCCATTGATAGATGAATGGATAAAGAAGATATATGTAGATACAATGAAATATTATTCAGTCATTAAAAAGAATAAAATATTCCTATTTGCAACAATATGGTTGTGCATGTTGTGCATATTGCCCAACTGCAAAATAAGTCAGGGGAGGCCTGGGTGGCTCAGGATTTGAGTGTCTGCCTTTGGCCGAAGGCGTGATCCTGCGGTCTGGGGATCGAGTCCCACATCGGGCTCCCTGCGTGGAGCCTGCTTCTCCCTCTGCCTGTGTCTCTGTGTCTCTCATGAATAAATAAATAAAATCTTAAAAAAAAAGAAAGAACAAACTGATGGTTACCAGAGGGTAACCAATTGGGTGGTGGAGATTAAAGAGTACACTTGTCATGATGAGCAGTGGATAATGTATAGAATTGTTGAATCACTATATTGTACACCTGAAACTAATATAACACTGTGTGTTAACTTTGTTGGAATTAAAATAATAAAAACATTTTTTTAATTAAAAATTTTTTTCTTTAAAAAGTAACAAAAGTAAATAGTATAAAATGTTAATAATAGGTGAATCAGAGTGAAGACTATATGTATGTTTTGGATATTATTTTTATTTTTGCAATATTTTATGACTTGGAAATTATTTCCAAAGGAGGAGTTCTAAACTTCATACTTAATAAAAGGTTAGAAAGGTAGTTCCTTTTGTGAAATTTTTCATTCATAGCAAGTGAAACAAAAACACCAAAAACCAAACCAAAACACTAATACATTAATATTTTTGATGATTGGGTGCCACCCAGTGTTCAATTTCTGCAACTGCGAAACTAACAAACCCAATTTCTCAAAACTGTTTTTGGAAATAGCTTTTGTTGATTTCTCTATGATGGAAACATAAGATTATGAAAAGAATGTGTGCAGTATCAAAATTAGTAAAAAAAAAAAAAAAGAAAAAGACACAAGCTACTAAACTATGAAGAAAAAATCCATGTATTGTGATATCAAATGTAGATTTCTGCCTCCTTTAAATTTTATCAGTCTCAAGAAGACATCAACGTAAATAGAATATTCAGAAGGACTCTGATCAGTGGACAAACTAGTCAAAACGAAAGGTTTATACATAATCCATGACAATTATATGGCCTAGAATTTCTTCAAAACATCCATAGACTCAAGGTGAAGTGGCCACAGCAGGAAAACTAGTAGTACGTTTTTTTTTCCCCTAAATGACAGATGTTGTGGGATATTGGCCTAAGTAAATTCCATTACAATACAAGAACAAAGTTAACATTTGATTGGAAGTTAATTTAGTATCATAAATTTTTAAAGGAACAGAATCCTTTAAAACAAACATCGAAGATCAATCTGTTGAACCAACTTCGCTCAGGGCAGCAATGTTTCAGGCTTCTTCATGGATCGTGGGTGTCATCCAAATTCCAACCCTCAGAAAGACCAGAATGTAAAATGTGGAGTTCAATTTAGATACATTCAGTGTCTTCACCATCATCCCCATCGTCAAACAGGATTCTGGCACCGTCTCCAGGATCCGGCCTTTGACTGTAGCTTGTCCTGGAGGTTGAACATATGCCTTCACATCTCTGGCTTTATCAGCAATACAGTGTAAAATCCTGTAACTCTGCTGTCTAGGAGTCTTGGAAACTCACTGATACAATGTCTGAAGTTCTTATCCTCACCTTTCTTTTTTATTTTCTTCTGACTGTCAAAACCTATTGCTTCCCATTGCCCATTTCCCAGCATTTAGATCACGTGGGCCTACTGGTCCCTTGTCCTTGAAGGCTACTTCTCTTATTTCAGGTCCACTCTCATTCTGACCTCTGCACCTCTTTTCACCTTTGTTATTGGGCAGGGCTGCAATGGAGGTCTGGGTCTCTAACTCCCTCCCTTGTACCAGAGGAGCAGCAGCCATGAGGGGCTGCGTGCCTGGTAGGGGAGAGCTTCCAATTAGGGCTTCCTTACTCCCCATTTGCGCCACTCCACGTTTTTCAGAGTTAAATCTTCCTTTTCTGTTGTTTCAGCAAACACTTTGAAAACTTAACCTGGTGTATTTGATGAAGTCTAAAATTAATCTTTATTTCTACCTTCTCGAAGGAAGACCTTAGAATGCTTTGACTTCAGTCATCTCCCTCTTCCATAATTTATGCTAATATTGTAGAGTGAAGTCTTGTGCTTTTCTTTCCCCCCAAATTAGTCATTATTGTTTTGTTTTGTTTTTTTTTAAAGATTTTATTTATTTATTCATGGGAGACACAGAGAGAGAGAGAGCGAGAGGCAGAGACACAGGTAGAGGGAGAAGCAGGCTCCTTGCAGGAAGCCGGATGCAGGACTTGATCCCGGGTCTCCAGGATCACGCCCTGGGCTGAAGGCAGGCGCTCAACCGCTGGGCCACCCAGGGATCCCTTCATTATTGTTTTTTGATGAGCGTGTTTTTACACTGCTCCATGTTTATCAATTTCTTTGCTCACTGTTCTTTCTTGCATCTCATTCCTCCTGGGTTCCATTTCCTTCTTCCTGAAGTACATCCCTCTGTAATTCTTTCAGCAATTAACAGTGAGTGATAAATTCTCTTTTTGTTTATATGAAAAGGTTTTTATTTTTTCTTCTCTCTCGAATGAGTTGGTTTCTGATGTCCACAGTGACACTTATTTCCCTCTCACAGTCAGAAGACAGTGTTCTATCATCTGGCCACTCTAGCATTGCTCTTGTAAAGTCAGCTCTCAGCTCATTG
The DNA here is from genome assembly GCF_048164855.1 of Canis lupus baileyi. Taxonomy (NCBI): domain Eukaryota; kingdom Metazoa; phylum Chordata; class Mammalia; order Carnivora; family Canidae; genus Canis; species Canis lupus. The sequence goes on from NC_132859.1 coordinate 7,407,841, forward strand.
CTCTTTCTTTGTGAGGTACATGTGCTTTCTCTAAGGGATCTTAAGTCTCAAAAGACTTTCTTTGTGTTTTTGGTGTTTTCCAGTTTCACTACAGTGTTTTTTTCCTGATTTCCATATCAGAATGATCCTTAAATCTGGGCATTTATGTCTTTTAACCAAGACTACACATTTTTCTGCCATTTACTTCTTCAAATTTCTCTCTCTTCATTCTTTCCTTCTAGAATTCCTATTCCAACGATGCTTAGCCTTCTCACACTATCTTCTATGTCTCCTCATTTTTTGGTCATAATCCCTTTTCTTTATCTCTCTGTATTTATCTTTTACCTCGTTTTATCTCTCTATGATATTTTAGATCATTTTCTCACATCTATCTTCTAGCCTGATAATTATCTCTTTAGTTTTGTTTAATGGATTTTTTTACTTATCAGTTGTGTTAATATATTTTTTTTATTTCAAGAACTCTTTTTCACTTCTTTTTTTTTAAAGATTTTTTTATTTATTCATTCATAAGAGACACACAGAGAGAGGCAGAGACATAGGTAGAGGGAGAAGCAGGCTCCCTGCAGGGAACCTGATGTGGGACTCGATCCCAGGACCCCAGGGTCTCGACGGGAGCCAAAGGCAGACGCTCAACCACTGAGACTTCCGGGTGACCCCCTCCCCTTTTAAAGATTTTATTTATTTATTTGAGAGAGAGAGAGTGAGCAAGAGAGAGAGCACAAGCCTGGGGGTAGAGGCAGAGGGAGCAGTAGATTCCCCACTGAGCAGGGAGCCCAACATGGGGCTTGATCCCAGGATCCAGAGATCATGACCTGAGCCACAGGTAGATGCTTAACCTACTGAGCCATCCAGGCACCCCTTCTTTTTTACTTCTAAAATTTCTATTTAATTCTTTCTCAAATTTTCTCCTCAATCTGCCTGTTTTTAATAAATATTTATTTAGTTTTGATTATTTAAAAATATTTTTAATAATTTCAAAGATAATTATTTTATTCTGCTTCAGTTTGTCTTTTTAGTCATGTTTTTGAGTCCAGAACGAAGACAAACTTCCTTGAAATCTGCCTGAGTTGGTAGACAAATTTCATTCTGATCCACTCTTTCACCCTTAGGGATCCCTTTTAAAGGGCTCAATGTATTTACCTCTACCTCCTTCACCCATGTGGCCCATGTGGAACCAGGTCCCTTATAGCCTGTAAATGTATTGGATTATTTTTATAGTTTATTTAGAAATTCTTTGATTGGAAGGGTAGATTTTTCTAGTCCTCTTTTTGGAAATGAGAGACTGGACTGTGTTACAGGATATTTAAGACTGATGAATTACTGGCCCCTACCTCAGAAACTAAAAATGCATTGTGTGTTAATTAATTGAATTTAAATAAAAATTGGGGCACCTGAGTGGGTCAGTGGTTGAGCTCTGCCTTTGGCTCAGGGTGTGATCCTGGGGTCCTGGGATCGAGTCCCTGCATCGGGCTCTCCGCAGGAAGCCTGCTTCTCCCTCTGTCCCTGTCTCTGCCTCTCTCTCTGTGCCTTTCGTGAATAAATAAATAGAATCTTTAAAGAAGAAAAAGACTTTAAATAAAAATTAGATAAAAAGGCTAAAATCAGAACTTTCATGAAGATACAATATGAGCACATATTAAAGACTTATTCAACTTATTGTTAATGAAGTAGTCAGTGGGATGTTAACTAGTTCAAAGAAGTCAAATGAGAACAAATTTATATGGAATAAGGCAATGTTTGAAATGAATTTACAAATGAACAGGAAAACTGGCTTTTTCCATGGAAGGGAGGGAAATCAATCCCAAACATCCGCAGAGTATGTTTGCGTTTCTATAGACAAGACCTACTTTGCCCAGCTATCACTAGTCCACGGGTTTAGAGCTGTAAAAGAGCCGAGGGGCAGTGAAAGGCTGGAGTCAGATTACCTGCACAAGGGGGCTCTAAATAGGGCTTAGTTTTGCCTTGAAGAATCCCAATCATCTTTTCTGCTATTTCCAAATATTCTTAAAACTGCCAGTCTCTCTTTACTGAGTCTCCTCTCAAGTGTCTTGTTGTGGACTGCATGCTGCATCCTCTGCAATCCAGATGTTGAAATTCCACCCCCCAGGGTGATGATATTAGGAGGTAGGGCCTTTAGGAGGTGATTAGGACAGGAGGGTAGAGCTCTTATAATGAATGGGATTAGTGCTCTTATAAAAGAGGCCTCAGACAGTCCCATGACCTCTTCCACCATGTGAGGACACCTTGAGAAGATGGCCATCTCTGAACCAGAAACTGAGCTCTCATCAGACACCAAATGTGCTGGCACCTTGATCGTGGACTTCCCAGAATCCAGACTGGGAGAAATAAATGTGTAAGCCACCTAGACTGTGACATATTTTGTTGTAGCAGCTCAGACTAAGATATCTCTTTTCAGCTAGCATATGACTTTTGGGCTCCTGTGTTTGCCTCTTCATTGTTCAATTTTAGCAAGAGTCCTGCTAAGTTAGTTTGGCCAAATCCCCTATCCTTGATATGGGGTTGGCTTCCTTGGCCTCCACCATCCCCCACGTGATGTCTGATTACCCAGCCTCCCTTCAGCAAGAATCCTGCCAAGTAGGCTTAGCCAGAGTCCCCCTGACCCCTGATGTTTCCTCTTAGCAATTTTCCATTCACTGACTGCTTCCCACCCCATACTTGGCCATAAATTCCCACTTTCCCTTATTTGGAGGAAACTGTATTTGGAGCGGAGCTTGAACTCTCTGGCCCCCTGCAAAACCCCATTTCAGTGGTCCCTACAGCTGTAGAAATGGTCCGAAATAAAGTCTACCTTATTGTTCTTTGATGAGTGTCATGAATAAATTTTGTTAAACACAACCTTGGATTTTAAGAGTAATTTTGCAGAGAAGACCTTACCTTCATAATGATTTCTTTATCTTCATAATAAAACCACCAGCAGTATGTCTTCAATCTTTTGCTCAGTCGACGGAACCTAACTTGAGGGTGGGAGTCAGGGATAAAGAAAGAAAAGGAATTCCTTTAATATTTCTTCCATTGTCCTCCTGAAATTTCTGAGAAAATAGAATACATCAAATAAATATTTGATTGTAGTCAATCTTGGGACCTTAATATATCAGGTTCTTTATTTATAGAAGAGTGGGTGACAGGCAGCAGGGGGGCAATTGTTGGTTTATAGAATACACACAGGGTACAAATACTTTAGGTTCTGGGGACAGACACTGCATTCTCCATCCACCTACTAGTCTAAACCATTCCTTGTGAAGCATATTTTGAAAACCATGATAGGAGTTTGAGAGATGAAATTGCATTCAGGGTTTTCCTTTAGATTTCAGGGCTGGACCCTATGATTTTGTTTCTAGGAAGGAGGATTAAGCAGATTTGGCTCCTATATTATTACCAGAGGGCTGAAAGCACTGCGGGGTCACCCTTCCTGCCCAACCCTGGGAACTCTAAAGAAATTCCAGGGATGAAAAATCCTTGTGGGGTGGGATAAGTCAGGAGAGATGACTTCTTCCTCCAACAATGGGAGAGCAGTGGGCACTGCTTTTCACTGATTTTATGCCTTTGTCTGTGGGCCAACAGCAGCGTCCTGCTCAGAGAGGCACTTGACAGAGGCCAGTGGTAGTTCAAGTAGAAGAGATTAGGGGATAGGGTCAAATGTGGAGGCATCCCGTTTTCTTAAATGGGGGGAGCAATGAAAAATTGACAAGAGAAGACTGTTAAGTTTGCTCTGAACACGTGTGTGAAGTAGAATTCCGAGGGGCGGAATTATGAGGTTGAAGGATCTGTGCCGACTATAATCAGTTTCCTGCAGACCCTGTGAATTAATGTAGGAACGTTTATAGGGTAACATGGAAATCATTAATAAGTGCAAAGAGCAGGATGTAAGATAATACGTGTACTGATATAGCCATACTAAAATGGGAAAGAAATGTGGATACCAGTAGCTTGGGTGTTGTTGTTTTTTTTTTTTTTTTAAGATTTTTTGTATATTCATTTGAGAATGAGAGCCAGTGCAAGCACGAGCAGGGGCGGGGGCAGAGGGAGAGGGAGAAGCAGACTCCCCGCTGAGCACGGAGTCTGATGATGATGATGTTGATGATGATGATGATGATGATGACGATGATGCTGCTGCTGCTGCTAATACTGACCTGATCCCTGGACCCTGGGAACATGACCTGAGCAGAACGCAGACACTTAACTGACTGAGGCACCCAGGTGCCCTCTTGGTTTTTTTGTTTTTTTTAACCAGAATAGGGTCATTTGCATATTTTAAAAAATTATTTATATTTTGATCACTGTGATCAAATAATAAAATGATAATTTTAAATAGCAAAAATAAAGCACAAGAAAAAAACATGCATTTGCTTATCGTTATCCTAATTATGACCTAGAGTGCCATCTTCCACATTCTGCCCTTGCATATAACCTTGACGTCTAACGAATAATACATATCAGGCTATCTACGTGATAGTGAGAAATACCTATGGCAAGATAATATATGGAGTTTAAAAATCATGTTTGTTCTGTCTGAATTTCAGGTCCTTAGGGCTTTGGGGCTTCAGGGATTCTTGCAGGATTAAATGCAGAAGCAACCAGAAGTCAATGTCCTTCAGTTCTTTTGTAAGAGCCTAGAGGAGCAATAGAGCCAGGGGTTCAGGAGGGTGGGAGTGCCCAGAGGCACGGCTCCCTGGGGTCCCTCGGGCTGGCAAGGACCCTTTTGGAGGAGATGGCTCAGTGCTTTGCTGAGAGCCTGAGCAGACCCACTGCCAGTGAGGACCCCGAGGGAATCAGTGGGGTTGTGATGGACTGAAAGTGAGACCCATTTCCAGTTCCATAGACGCTTCTCAGGAGCTGCATCCTTCAGGAAGGGGACAGACCCCAAGGTGACCAAGATGGCATCTCCCTCCACCGCAGTACTGCTGATGGTCTGAATGAAGCTGACAGAAAATAAAATAAGCCAGGGTTTGTGACTTGAATCTCTTTGAATTGAGATCCAAACTGCAGAGCAGATACTTTGGCAGGGAACTAGGAGAGAGAGTCTGAGAGTCTGTGTCCAGTGGGTGTGAGCTGAAAGCAGATGCTTGAAATGTTGGATCATCGATTATACCCAGAGGTCACTGGGTACAGCTGTGGTTCTCCAACTTGCGGGTGTTCTGGAATCATCTGGAGGGCTCCTTAAAGCATAGAGTGCTGGGCTCCACTCCCAGAGCTTCTGCTTGGGAGAGGTCTGGGTTGGGCCTGAGAATTTGCGTTTTTAACAAAATCCCAAGTCTGGCTGATGGTGCAGGCCGCAGGGAAATACTCTGGTAACTGGCGAGTGTAACGTGTTGTTCAGATACTTTGATATAAAACATCTTGACGCTGCCACTGTCTAATGCGACGTGAAAGTAGTTTTACCGGACATTACTGTCCCCTAGACTTGGCTTATTTTCAGATCTCAGAATGGGACTTTTGGAGCTTCTTAGATTCATTTCAAAGGCCCATTTTGGAGGAAGTGGTTGCAGGGCTTTCACTGCCTTTATAAAGGACCACAGTGTTAGGAGACTTCGATGACATAATGAAAAGGGTCATTTGTGGGACCTCTATCGGTGTGTGAAGCTCTCACACATGCTACGTGGTCAGGGTATTTCTCTTAATGTAAACTTTCAAAAATATGTCTTTGGGTCTTTTTAGTAGCAGTCCCATGAGCTAAACCCAGGAGTATTTTTTCCGTTTTATGGTCATAGTCACAGAGCTGGGATTAACTCCATGCTGTACGTATAGGTGTGACATCAGTGATGCTACAAAGGGGGCATGACCAGGGAATAATGAGGGGGGACCCCACACACAGCAAAGGCACCTGAATCACCTACCTCTGTAAAGAGGCCTCATAGACCCTGGCTTCTCCAGCCTGTCTCCTCCCAACCGTCTTCCTGATAAGCCTTCAACTGGAAAAAGGAGGAGGCCTCAGCCACAGGGGAAACACTCTCAGATCAATTCCGACACCTCAGGAACGATATTCCAAAACTGAGTGGGGCCCACCACTGTTTCCATAACCCAGCCCGTCCCCTGGAAGCTCCGTGTGCCCTGTTTGTCACCTCAGGGCCTCTCTGATACCTCGGCGCCTGCCTCCTGGCCAGCTTGGGAATCAGAACCCCACGCGTGCTCTAGTCTTGAACTGAACAAACACATACAGGGTTGGCCTTTTCTGCAGGTGGAGGCAAAGAGCAAACATAGGGGAAAGGGGCCCAGCGAGCAGCAAAGAAGTCGGTTTGGATTGAGGGGAAACGGAATGGCTTGGCCTAGCGGAAGGCAATTCCAAAATTTCATTCACTACCTGAGCTCTGAAATGTGAAGAGAAAGGACTCGAAGGCAATGGGCCGTTCCTAACATTTCATATAAATGACATCACACAGCCTGCGGCCCTTTCCTTCACTCAGCATGTTTTCAAGTTTCCTCCGTGGTGTAGCAGATAGACCAATACTTCTTTTTATTGCCAAAAAAAGATTCCATTGTTTGATACACCACACTTTACTTTTCCATCCATCAGTTGACTTCCATCTCTTGGCCACTATGAATAATGCTGCTATGAACATTTGTGTAGAAGTATCTGTATGGACAGTGAATATACATTTTTTTTCCTTGGGTTTATTCCTAGGAGTGGAATTGCTGGATCATAGGATAATCCCATGTTTAACTGTTTGAAGAATTGCTGAACCGTTTTCCGAAGCAGCCACAGCATCTTACGTTCCCACCAACAGTGTGTGAGGGCTCTTGTTTCTCAGCGTCTTCACCAACCCTTGTTATTATTTGTCTTTTGGATTTTAGGCATCCTAGTGGGTATGAAATGGTATCTCATTCTGTTTTTTTTTTTTTTTTAATTTTTATTTATTTATGATAGTCACAGAGACAGAGAGAGAGAGAGAGAGAGGCAGAGACATAGGCAGAGGGAGAAGCAGGCTCCATGCACCGGGAGCCCGATGTGGGATTCGATCCCGGGTCTCCAGGATCACGCCCTGGGCCAAAGGCAGGCGCCAAACCGCTGCGCCACCCAGGGATCCCTCCCATTCTGGTTTTAACTGACGTTTCCCTGATGGCTAAGAATGTTGAGCCACCTTTCAGGTGCCGGTTAGTCATTTCTGTATCTTCCCTTGGGGAAATGTCTATTCAGATCCTTTGCCTATTTAAAAAAAAAAAATTAGTTGTTTGCCTTTTTATCACAGAGTTGTAGTAGTTTCTTGCACATGCTACGCAGAAGTCACAGAAGTCTGTTATCACATATAGGATTTGCCAAAGTTTCAACCCACTCTGTGGATTTTCTTTTCACTTTCTTGATAATGTCCTTTGAAGCACAAAAGTTTTTCATTTTAATGGTGTCCACCTCATTTATTTTGCCCTTTGCTACTTAGCTTTAGGTGTCATGTCTAAGAAACAAGCCAGAAAGTCTTATGTCTCTGAATCATTTTAAGAGTTTTACAGTTTCAGATCTTACATTTAGGTGTTTGATCCAATTTTTAGTTAACTTTTGTTGATGTTGTGAGGTGGAGGGGGAGATGCTCTTGTATGTGGATATCAACATGTCCTGGCATCATTTACTGAAGACTATTCTATTCCTATTTAGTCTTTTTGGGACTCTTGTTAAAAACCAATAGACTGTAATCTTGAGGGTTTATTTCTGGGACTCTCAGTTCTACTTCATTGATTTAGCATGTCTACTCTACACCAGTACCACATTGCCTTGATTATTGTAGCTTTGTTGTAAGTTTTGAAATCTAGAAGTTTGAGTTGTCCAACTTTGTCTTTTTAAAGATTGTTTTGGGGCAGCCTTTGGGTGGCTCAGCGGTTTAGCACTGCCTTCAGCCCAGGGCGTGATCCTGGAGACCCAGGATCGAATCCCATGTTGGGCTCCCTGTGTGGAGCCAGCTTCTCCCTCTGCCTGTGTCTCTGCCTCTCTCTCTCTCTCTCTCTCTGTCTCTCATGAATAAATAAATAAAATCTTTTAAAAAAATAAGGATTGTTTTTGCTATTGTTGGTCCCTTGCAATTCCATATGAATTTTTAAATTTTTGCAAAGAAGCCACTTACTACTTTGAATTTTTTGCCTTGAATCGGTAGATCAGGGTGGAGAATGCTGCCTTTTTAACAATATTAAGTCTTCCGACCCATGAAAACATGATGTCTTTACATAGGTTTAATTAGGTTTTCTTTCATTTCTTTTCTATAGTGTTTTGTAGTTGTCAGCGTCTAAGTCTTACATTTTTGTTACATTTATTTGTAACCATTTTTTTCTTTTTGATGCTATTGTAATAGAATTGTTCATTTCATTTTATGTTGGCTCATTGCAGATGTATAGAAATATAATTAATTTTTATATATTGATTTTTGTATCCTGTACCTTTTTGAACTCATTTATTAATTCTCATAGTTAGGATTTTCCACATATAAGATCATGCCGTCTGCAAATAGAGATAACTATACTTCCTTCTAATCTGCATGTCTTTTATTTCATTTTCTGGCTTAACTGCTCTGGCTAGAACAGTGCAATCAATAAAATGTTGGATGGAAGTGTTGAGACTGGACATCTTTGTTCTCTTCTTGGTCTTAGGAAAAAATCACTCAGTTTTTCACCATTAAGAATAAGCTGTGAATTTTTTGTAGATGTCTTTAATCAGGTTGAGGAAGTTCCCTTCTATTCCTAGTGTGTTAAGTGTTTCTATCACAAAGGGCTGTTGAAATTATGAACATTCTTGTACATTACTTGGGCTGAACCTGGGTACGCATTAAGGACTCACTTCTGTTGTGTACATACCAAGAAGTGGAAATGCTGAGTCATAGGGTATGCGTAAATTTAGCTTTCATAGACACTGTCAAACAGTTTTTGTAAGTGCTTCTATTAATAAACACGCCCATCAACATTATATGAAGATTCCAGTTGCTCTATGGGATGGTGCTTCATTAAACCACTGGCTGAGATCTACTTCCTCACCTTTGCCATCAAAACTCCCTACTTCCTAGTCTCCCTGTGTGGGCAATGGTGATGGGAAATGGTAACCAGACTTTGACAAATGTAGGAGTTGCCCTCATTCACCACTCCCATGGCAGCTTTGGTGGGAATTCAATCCATAGGATGGAAGAAAAGGGTTTATAATATCTGCCAACACAAGATGTGAAAAAGAAGTCTTTTAATTTTCTATTTTTATTAGTACTAATGTTAAGACAAATTTTCATAGTTTTGTCATTTGTATTGTGTGATTTTTCTGTTCAGATCTTTCACTTTTTAATTTTTTTTAAACAAAAATGTGATTTTTGAAATAGCTTTAAGCCCTCTTTATTTATAAAGACATTATCTATATTTTCATATTTTAAAATAATATTTTTCCAGAATCACTGTCTATCTTAGTGGCTTTTCATTTTTATGAGTGTAGATGTACCTGTTGTTTACTTATGATTTTTGGCATCGGTGCCATCTTAAAAAAGGCCTTTCTCATCCACAGTTATACAAAGATTATTTTTCTTAGTATTCTTTATGTGTGTTTTAAAACATTTATTTTATAATGTAACTGAATTTATTTTCATGCATGGTGCGAAGTAAAGATTCAGCTTTATGTTTCTTTAATATGGTGTTAAAATTTTGACAGTGCAAAGAATCCACAATGGTCTGTGACTTCATCACTTGTGATGGGGGCCAGGGTAATCTCTGTGCACTTATTAATAATAAGAGAGCATTGCTGCAGATTGAGAAGGGGGTCTTTTTTCCCCAAGCAAAGTAATACGTGTTCATTGTAGGAAATTTGAAACCATGGACGTAGCTAAAATCTAAGTCAAAAAGGGGAAATTACACTCACCCTTATTGCAGCCTCGTCTCAGGCCTGGCTCTGCTCCTGTGTGTTGCTCACATACACACTATAGTTGTGTTCCATGACACCAATTTTAACTTTTCTTCCCTGTTCTCAGGTGGATGGGTAACTGCAGTGGCTCCTGCTGACTTCAGCCTAAGTCCCTGAGGATATGAATCACCTTAGTTAACAAAAGAATTATGGAGTTAAAAGGGACTTGATGAGGGGCACCTGGGTGGCTCAGTGGTGGAGTGTCTGCCTTTGGCTCAGGTCATGATCCTGGGGTCCTAGACCGAGTCCCCCATCAGGCTCCCTGCATGGAGCCTGCTTCTCCCTCTGCCATGTCTCTGGCCCTCTCTGTGTCTCTCATGAATAAATAAATAAAATCTTAAAAAATGAAAATAAAAAGAGACTTGAGTGCTTTTTCCCTTTTGACCTTGCATAGGATTACGCTTCAGAAAAACTTTGTTCCAGAGAATTCCAGCACCTCCCTCCAAAACTCTTCCCTGGCTAATTCTGGAGACAGCAGTTTCTTGCAAACATTCACCCCAAAGCTCTCCATGAAATTCAAGCTCACCCCTTCTGGTTCCTTCCTCAGATCAAATAGGCAGCAGCTGCTGACCATCCCTCATAGGATATTCATGCACACACATCCAGATGGTAGCTGTGCTCAGGGTCAGAGGCACAGTCGTCCCCTCTCTGCAGGGCAGCAGTGGGGGCCCTGGATTGACTAGTTTTTTTTTCTTTTTAAACTTGTCTCTTTTTTTCATAGCAAGAGCATTGTTTAGCTCAACATTTACGAAAACAGATGCTGAGGCAGACTGCCCAGGTTATATTTTGAGGGCACTTCAGTCAGGCTAACCGTTCTTCCTCAGCTTCTGTTTCTTCTCATTATTCCATTAAAAGCCACTGTCTAATAGGACTTTTTTGGAATCCAGGTATAAAGAAAAAGTACAGCATTTTTATGTGGTACTTTGGCCTTTTGGATTATTTCTAATTTTTTTTGCCTTTTATTTTTAATTGTGGTAAAATATGTATAATTTACCATTTTAGCCATTTTTTCAAGGGATGCCTAATTTTTTTTTTATTAAAGGTATATATATTTTTTTCATTAGAGATTGAGAGAGAATGTGTGCACAAGTGGAGGGAGAGGCAGGGGAAGAGGGAGAGGCAGGCTCCCAGCTGAGCAGTGAGCCTGATGTGGGGCTTAATCTCAGGACAGGATCGTGACCTGAGCCAAAGGCAGACACTTAACCAACTAACTGAGCCACCCAAGCACCCTGAATTTTCTTTTTATTGTAGTAAATAACACATGGCATAAATCCACCATCTGATTTTTAAGTGTACGTTTTAGTAGTGTTGAGGACATTTGCAATGCTGTGAAACAGACCGCCAGAATTTTTTTATCTTGCAAAACTTGAACTCTATATTTATTAAGCAATAACTCCTCATCTTCCCCTCCTCTCAGACCTTGGCAACCACCATTCTACTTTGTTTCTATTAAGTTGACAACTTTAGATTCCTCATATAAATGGATCATATTATAGTATTTTTCTTGTGGTGACTGGCTTATTTTAACATACGTTCTTAAGTTTCACCCATGCCATAGCATGTGCCAGGATCTCCTTCCTTTTTTTTTTTTTTTTTAAGATTTTATTTGTTTATTCATGAGAGACACACAGAGAGAGACATAGGTAGAGGGAGAAGCAGGCTCCATGCAGGGAGCCTGATGTGGAACTCGATCCCGGGACCCCAGGATCTCACCCTGAGCCGAAGGCAGATGCTCAACCACTGAGCCACTCAGGCCTCCCATCTCCTTCCTTTTTAAGACCACCATATGTCTATACCACACTTTGTTGAACCATTTATCCACTGATTGGCACTTGATTTGCTTCCACCTTTTGACTTTTGGGATTTGTTTTTGCTAGAAGGAGTATTTTTGTGTTTGGGGACAAGATAGATTTGAAGGAAAAGTAAACAGAAAAGGGAGTCTAGGCCACAGAGGTTATTAGTGTATTTACTCTAAGCAGCTATAGAGCCTTAGAAACTCTTTCCGTACCAGTACATTGGGCTAGACTTTGTGGGCCTCTGATCATTTGTGTTACCAACCTGGTATAGTCTCCAGTTATTCTGTGCTTAATGTCTAACTAAACATGACTCATTTGGCTAAGTTGGGACAATGCAGCCGAGAACAAAATGAACAGTTAACACAGCAGCATCAGATATGGACACTTAATTAGAGGTACTATTTCTTTCTAGTTGAAATTTTATGCAATACTGCATGTTTGCAAAGTACTGTGTGATCAGTTTGGCCAGGCAAGCATCTTAAAAATCTTCTGAGGATTTACATTTTAATCAGTTCAATGCCCTACCTAGGACAGTGAAATTTCTAGATCTAACAGGAGATGAAAAGATAGGGTTACTCCTGGCTTGGCAGCGTTGGGGGTGTGTGGGAGGGGAGAGAGACATGGGATGGAGAGGGCCTTCTTGATACTCTTTTGTGAAATTTAGATGCTACAAAGCAAAATTTCCTCCAAGGCCACAAAAAATGAAAAAGCAGCATTTGGACACATCACTTTGAGTCTCTAATCAACTCCTCAGCCCCTGTCTAGAGTTCAGTAAACTCTACTTTAAATCATTTCCAGTGGCCATTCTTCATCATCACCAAGGGAAGCAAATATAAGTCAAGTGCATCAAAAGAATGACAGCCAATGTCCAACTAACCCAGGTCAGATAACCAAGGAAACTAATCACACATTTCCAGGAAGGAATTCATCCCCAGACCCTAGAAGGTAGCAAATGCAGCAGCCTTAGTAGTTAGCCACAGACCTTGTCAATATGTTGATCACCAGTGACCTCGATTTTAAAGGCACCTGTCCCCAAAGAATAACTAAACAAAATTCACAGTAGGGCTCACTGTGAGCTAGGGAAGTGTTAATACAACACAATTTAGCTGCTTTGACATCTCTGGCCATTTCATCTTTTCTCTGGCTCATTTTGCCTTCTTACCTGCTTATTCACTGCAGTAGCTGTAATCACGTGTTACTGTTACACTCTTACCATCGGATTTTCTAGCTGTCCTTTAAGTACTTTGGGGACTTTGGCTTCCTGTGGACTTGGCTTCTCTTCTTCATGCAGCGTGATCTTTACTACACTCTGCTTTTCAATCCCTTGCTCCTTCTAACTTAAGTGCAGTGTTATCAAGCTTTCAGAGTAGGCCTGCACAAGACTCTAAATTGACTTGCTGTCTCCACTGGCTCTTTCCATCATGCTAAAAAGCTAAAGAGCAGGAAGCTGAAGAGTTAGGAATCTAAACTTCATCACCACAACTATAGGGCTAGTCCCCTATGTCAGCTACTCTCAAATTTTAGTCTGCATCAAACCAGCTGAAGGGCAGGTTGAAGCAAAGGGATGGAGGCCCCACTCCCAGAATTTCTGATTGAGTAGGTCTGGGTTGAACTCAGAGAATTTGCATTTCTGACAAATTCCCAGGTGATGCCAATGCTGCTATTCTAGGGACCATACACTAAGAATTAATGCTCGAGGCTAAGAATATTAATATCAGAAAGAACCACATCTCACAGTTATTGGCCACTCATTATATGCAAGACACTATTCTAAGTGCTTTGCACATTTGTCTTTAAAACGATTTTGATTCTTTTCTGTTTTCAAATGACAGCACTGAGTCAGAGAGGTTAAGTAGCTTTCCCAAAGTCACACAATGAGTAAGTGCTGGTGCTGGGCTATGAAACTTGGTAGTCAGTTTCAGAGCCCACAGGCTTTAAATTAACCTCCATAATATCAAGCAAAGCATCTGAGGGCTTCAAATGAATATATTTGCATACATTTTGTATTTACCTATGTATGAACCTGTAAAAACTCAGAAATGATTAAGAAAAACAATCACTCTTAATAATAAGCCAGTTATTCCATTTCCCCCCAATTCTGTTCATTTTACTTACTATTCCCCTCCCCCCGTTGTGGGCCAGAATGAATAAAAGAGGAACATCATAAAATTTTCTAATTGAAACATTTAAAAAGATTCACCTGTCAAGGTAAAGAGCATCTGTACATATTTCTTCTTCCTTTCTTTCAAATCTCCCATCAATCTTTAGTCATAGAAGCATTTCTTGCATGGACTTTGATCACTTGTGAAGATGTGGCTTATTATTTTGCTTCTTCCCAGAGAAGGGCCTTTTGTCTCTCTCTCTGCTCCACTGATGCTTTAATCTGAGCTTTTCCAGGAGCTGAAACTGAAAAACATTATTGATTTGAGAGTTTGCTGCTTGAGTGACTGTAAATTGTGATAAATTAGCTCCACTTGGGTCTCCACACCTGTGACCATGATAACTTAGAGCAAAACTAAGGTCTTGAACTAATACTAGCCGTATTCCCTCAAATCTAAGATGCCACTGTTTGTAGGAAGGACCATTATTTTACGAATCACTAAGAATGAAAAAGAACGCTGCCAATTAGGCTGTGGCAAAGCTGAAGTCCTTATGCAATAACTGAGCACACAAACCTCTCGTTACTTTGACAATTCTTTCATCACTTGGCAAGATCTCCAAATTCATTCAGGTGCGTATCTTGGTGTGCGAAATGCCAGTGCTTCTCAGACTTGACTGGGCACACGAATCTCCTGAGAGTCTTGTTAAAATGCAGATTCTGATTCAGTAGGTCTGGGATGGAGCTGAAATTCTGCATTGCTAATAAGCTTCCAGATGCTGCTGCTGCTGCTGCTGGTTGTACACCAATTTTGGGGTAGCAAGTTGACAAGCAATCTTTACACAGACCTCCTTAACAGAATGGAACTTCTCTTCATCTGTTCATGGATATCTTCCTTTCTTAAGTCTCCTAAAGCCCTTGCTTGTTGCTTTGCAAGAAAATGTAGAGCTGCGGGGCACCTCGGTGGCTCAACTGGTTGAACTCAGGTCCTGGGATCAAGCCCCTTGGTGGGGCTCTCTGCTCAGTGGAGTGTGCTTCTCCCTCTCCCTCCTCTTGTTCTCTCATTCTCAATCTCTCTCTCCCACATCAAATGAATAAATAAAATCTTTAAAACGTATTTTTTTAAAAAGGAAAGAAACTATAGAGCCGCAGTAACTCCTCCAACAACAAATATTTGCTCTACAAATATCAGACTTAAGTCCCACACCTATACCACGAGGCCTTCCTTGGTAGACAATGACTTTTTGTTTCAGTATTGAATCGTAGTGTAAAGATTTTGAAGACACTCTGAAAGGCAATAAAGCTTAACACATCTAGTAGGACAATGCACACAACTCAACAGAAGTGAAGGTAATATGGACAGCCATGACCAAGTTCATTAACGCACGGGCCGTGACAACTATGTCACAGCTGCTGCCAGGAAGATAGTGAATACAAGATGCCATCATTTCATAGGACTCATTCTGATCTCTCTGCAATAATAAAATATGAAAAAATAGAATATATGAAAAATATAATGATAGTACATTAAAAGAACAAGAACAATGGGAGGGCAAGGAAAGACATTGGACATGAAACTGTATATCAAACCTTGCATTTATCCATTTGTTCACGATAGATTTATTAAGTATTTAGTACAGATAAGGCACTGTGCTTCGAGAAATTACAGTGAACAAGCAGAGCCACAGTTCCTGCCCTCATGTAGCTTACAATTCAGCAGGGAGGCTGATGTTAAAAAAAAAATACGGTCGATCCTCCTCAGAAACACAGTCAGTTCTTGTGGATCCTGTATTTGCAAATTTGCCTGCTAGGGCCATTACAAAATACTACAGAGGGGACGTTTAAATAGAAATTTGTTTTCTCAGAGTCCTAGAGGCTACAAGTCCAAAATCAAAGTGCTGGAAAATTCCATTTTTGGTGAAGTCTCTCTTCCTCGCTTGCTGATGACCAATTTCTCATTATGTCCTCACACGACCTTTTCTCTAACCACCTGCAAAAACAGAGAGAGGGTGTCTCTTCCTCTTCTTATGAGAGCACCGGTCCTATTGGGTTAAGGCCCCACCCTTTTTTTTTTTTTAAAGATTTTATTTATTTATTCATGAGAGACACAGAAAGAGAGAGGCAGAGACATTTAGGCAGAGGGAGAAGCAGGCTCACTGTGGGGAGCCCGATGCGGAACTTGATCCCAGGACCTGGGGATCACAACCTGAGCCAAAGGCAGACACTCAACCACTGAGCCACCCAGGTGTCCCAAGGCCCCACCCTTATGATCTCATTTAATCTGAATTACCTCCTTAAAGGCCCTAGCCCTATATATAGTCACATTGGGAGTTTGGGCTTCAACATATAAATTTTGCGAAGTCTCAATTTAGTCCATAACAGCCTATTTCCTAAAATCTATCTGTAACCCCCAAATCAATGCTTGCCATGCTTTCATAGTCATTAATAGACATGCAGGGCTTCAAAAAATTTGTGTTGTGAGGCACATGTTTCCAGTTGAAGTTGAACAAGGTGACTGCTGTCTTCTTGTTTCAGTACTCATACTCGGAACAATGTCTTTTTCATGGCCTCTTAGGGCCACTATTTTTGCATTTTTGTGCTTTTTGTGGGTGATTCTACTGTTTGAAATGAACTTTAAGTGCAGCATTGAGGTGCTGTCTGGTGCTCTGAGTGCAAGAAGGCCGTGATGTGCCCCATGGAGAAAATGCATGCGTGTTAGATGAGCCTCGTTCAGGCATGAGTTGTATGGGTCCAATCTTAACGAATCGACAAGATATATTAAATAAGGTGTCTTTATTTATTTTTTAAAGATTTTATTTATCTATTCATGAGAGACACAGTGAGAGAGGCAGAGACACAAGCAGAGGGAGAAGCAGGCTCCATGCAGGGATCCCAATGCGGGACTTGATTCCAGGACCCCAGGGTCACGCCCTGAGCCGAAGGCAGATGCTCAACTGCTGAGCCATCCAGGTGTCCCAAAAAGGCGTCTTTAAAGGAAATACACGGCACACAACATTATATATCCATCAGTTGATGAAAATGTGATCCGAGTCTGGCAGGAACCTAACTCTATACTTCTAGGAACAGCGGTTCGGTATTCACTAATTCAGAGTTTATGGCAACTTCATAGACCCTAACTAGGAGACTTATAAGAGGGATCCCTGGGTGGCGCAGCGGTTTAGCGCCTGCCTTTGGCCCAGGGCGCGATCCTGGAGACCCGGGATCGAATCCCACGTCAGGCTCCCGGTGCATGGAGCCTGCTTCTCCCTCTGCCTGTGTCTCTGCCTCTCTCTCTCTCTCTCTCACTGTGTGCCTATCATAAATAAATAAAAATTTAAAAAAAGGAGACTTATAAGAATCGAAGTAATTACACCATTAATTATTTAGTTATGATTGTGATATGAGGAAGCATCATAAGTTTCTGTGAGAAGGCTCCATAGGCCCTCATATAAGGGCCTGTATTTAACAGAGTGTTCATTCAACATATTTGTAGAATGAAAGAAAATATTGCATACCAGGAACACAGAATAAAAGGATAAGAGAAAAATTAGCATTGGAGGCTCACTATGCAGTATATATGCTCCCTGCATTCGAAACGTGGTGGTCTTCCAAAGATATTTATTTGTTCATTTATTTGTTGGTGTTTTCAACAAGAATAAGACTTATACACCAGTAGGACTTTCAATGCTGTGTGTTTTGAGTTACAAATTTTGGATCTCCATTAAAAACTATAAACATATCCTGGGGCACTTTTAGATGAAGATTGGTGGTTTGGGAGACTATCAGACTCTGGTAGAAAGTAATCCCAGGAGTTGAAAAATTAAGATGCCTTCCCCATTCTTGGTTCCTATAAAGAAGCAATGAAGAAGAAGAAAAGAAGAAGAAGAAGAAGAAGAAGAAGAAGAAGAAGAAGAAGAAGAAGAAGAAGAAGAAGAAGAAGAAGAAGAAAAGAAGAAGAAAAAGAAGAAGAAAAAGAAGAAGAAAAAGAAATAATTAAAAAAAGAAAGGCATTGATCAGTCTTTAAAATTTTTCATATTTAATTACTTTTTCTTTCCAGTTTGAAAACATTTTCTCATTAAAGAATTTGATCTCATATACCCGAAAGAGGAATTGAAACAATTGGTTTTTCCAGTTCCATTAATGGCTTGTGTTTTGATTTCCAACCACCAGGTGGAGACCAAACAAAAATAATTAAAGTATTTCCAGTGTCTTCTGCTTGATAGGGAATGCGAGCGATTCCGTAATCTAAATTGGGAGCACAGAGAATTTTTTTTCCTCTTGTGAATGAGCCCCTGATATCTTAGGGAATAAAATCTCATAGATCAGAGACCACATGCAAACTCAAAGCAAACATAATTTTTGGAGGAGAACCATCAGGTGTTCGATGGATCACTTTTAAAATTAAAATCGGAAACATGTATATTTTAAATAAGTTTAACAAAAGTAAACATATTTACATTTCTTGCTACATTATGGCCAGCTGGAGGATGGGCGAGATGAAGTAGAAAAAAAAAAACAGAAAAAAAAAAGAGAAAGAGGAAGAGAGGCAGAGAGAGACAGCTACACAGAGTGAAACACAGAGCGGATGAAGGCTGAGCTGAAACACGGAATAGGAGCCCAGTCGGGCTGTGGGTCCAGGGGCCAGCCCCTTGTTGGTCCTTCTTGTCCCTATGCACGGAGGGTACCCAGGTCAGCAATCCCATAGAGCTCTTTCAGAGGCTGATTAACCTTCAAGCATCCTCTTTCGGAACTGGGATTTGTGTTTTATTGGCAAACCTCAGAGTTCAATTTTCAAGTGAAGATTTTTTTTTTCCCCATCAAACTTGTAAGATCTTCCCAGCTCATATAAAGAAATCCTTTGAGTTTTTTTTTTTGTTTTTTTTTTTTAACTTCCCTCTGTAACTTTACAAGTGTCTTTTGGGGTAAGATATTTACTATTCACAAGCAGTCAGATAGCTTTCTGGTTTTTTTTTTTAAGTTAGGGGTTTCTCATCCCATCATGTTTGAAAGTTATAATTAATTCTAGTGGCCACATAATTATTCTGAGTCTTATTGCCAATCAAATGTATTGTCTGCGCATGTGTGAGAGCCATAGTGGGTCACATGCATGCTGCCTAATTAGAGCCTTATGAAGATGTTCTATGACAGGAACAAAGATAAAATTTCTCTTCTCGGAACATAGAGTAACAGCAGATCCTGCTTCCTGCCTCTTGGGGGATCCAAAAGTTTCAGTCACTACAGCTTACCACAAAGAGGGGGAAATGGCCCAATGTCTGTAGCATACTTCTCCTTATTTACCAGGAACTGGACACAAGAAAATTAGGAGCCAGATCCCAGCTATGGGCAGAACTTCTCCATGAGGGTCTCATTGTTCAGATGAAATGTAGCCAACTCTCTGGCACAGTTGTCATTGTAACTAGAAAGTAGTGGGGACACTGGAACCAGTCTCATCATTTTAGAAAAGCCCATCTCATAGGTACTCATCTCATAGGTACTCATCTCATAGGTCACCACCATGTATCACATTTAATGCTTCTGTGAAATTACATCATATGAAAGTTGGTAGCCTTTTTAAAAAAGTGGTATGGTATTCACATATCTTCCTATACCTTTTGCAGATTTTTAAAAAAGGAGCAAAAAAAAAAAAAAGCCACTCATTATTTAACCAGCATCTACTTACTTTTTAAGTCCTTTAAACAAAACAAAATTGCCTTATCAGAAGCCAGTTGTGTGGCATTGGAAGTTTCTGGGCGTCTGAGTCTCCAAGGTGGAGTAGTTTGGGAAGATGATATACTCAGAAGCCGGAAGAAGTGTCAGAACCTTTATTTGCATTTTTCCCCCATCTGAAATGTAAAGGAAAATATGAAGCTCTACTAATATCTTATATATGGATCATGAGAGTACAAGTATATAATTTACAAACGTACAAATTTGGCGAGTGCATGCTCAAAAATGTTTTACTTTTAATGCATGTGATCAAAAAAGTGTGTCACTGATCTAAACCTTTCAAAGATTAGGTTAGCTTTAGGTTTTTTTTTTTTTCAAATTGCTGACTGCAGCCTATTGCTGGGACGTGCAATTCATTTAGTGGATTTTTAAAGAGTGAAGTAAAATATAAAATACCCGAGTGTACTGCTCATAGCAAGAATAGCAAGAATGAGTATTTTTCTATGAAACTTTTCAGGTCAACACGTGTGGGCACGGGGTCCAATGTGAAATGTTTCTCCCATTGTGGCTTGTGGTTAAAACAGGGGGAAAGCAACTGGACTTGAGTGGTTCTCAGAGTCATCCCTGGGGCCGGCAGCAGCATCATATGGGAACTTATAGGCAAATCCTTCAATCCCACAATTGCAGATTGACTGTATCAGAAAGTGGGAATGGAACCTCACCATTGTGGTTTAACGAATGCTCTGATAATTCCGAGGTTCTAAGTTTAGAGCCACTGGCCTAGAGCATCTCTAGGACACATCTGGTCATAAAAATTTAAGACCCAGCTAGATATTTATTAAACTGAGGCAACATTTTTCACATTCACCTGATCCTAAGAGTCACCTGGGTGACCTAGAATGGCTTCAGGGGTCCTAACCAAACAGGTCGGTGATGGGGCCTTGGGATCTTATTTTTAACAAATGTGTCTGGTGATGCGTGTGACCAGATGAGTTTGGGAGACACTTTACCAAGAAACGTGGAGAACAGAGCCTGCAGAACCTATTCTACAGAGCAGAAACAGTGTTGTTAGAGAAATCAAGGCTAAAGCAGGGAAATAAAGCAATTCAAACTGGAACCCTATAAACTAAGAATTATCTAAACATTTCTAAACTGAACGAAATGACTTTTCTTTCATTCTGAGTGAGCGGAAATGGAGATTCTCTTCTGAAAAGCTTGCCCTGGAGTTCTGTGCAGCACTTTGGCTCCTGAACACAGAGGATGCTAACAAAGTGCTAATGCATCAAGCCTTGCATTCCTACGACATGTGGTCCCTGGGGAGGCAGGCAGCTCCTGGACTCAGAGTTTGGAGTAGATGTTGGAGGAGATGGTCTCAAATTCCTCCACGGCTAAAGCAGGCAACATTTCAAATATATTGGTGGGATAGACTCCCTTTTATTTTTTGTATTATTATTATTATTAATCCTTTTATTTTTTCTTAAAGATTTTATTTATTTATTCATGAGAGACGCACAGAGAGAGAGGGGGGAAGCAGAGACACAGGCAGAGGGAGAAGCAGGCTCCATGCAGGGAGCCTCATGTGGGACTCGATCCAGGGACTCCAGGATCACACCTTGAGCCAAAGGCAGATGCTTAACCACTGAGCCACCAAGGTGTCCCGAGACTCCCTTTTAAAAGTAACTCTCATAATCGACTTAGTTTTGCTACTGCTAAAACTACATTCACTGTTGATTGTAATTAAAAATAAAGTGTAAGTCAGAAAAATAATGCCTGCACATTAAATATATTTAATAAAAATGTGTATAAAAATCTGAAAATTCTCTGACATCCTCTCTCATTTTCAGCCCCCCGGTCCCCAAGTAGCTATTGCTAACAATTTGGAGGGGATTTTCTGGCTTTTTAGTATACAAACATATAGTCTTTAAAAAACAAAATTACTGTTGATGTTATTCTATAGTTTTTCAGGAGACAGTTGATCGTGAATGTTTTCTCGTGTTCTTTTCATATCTAGCCAAATCTGAACACCAGCGGATTTTAAATGTCGAATTTCATATACCAAACTTACTTTACCTCAGAACACTTTTAAAATTAGAATATATTTTGACTGAATATCCACAAGAACTCAAGGCAGCCAACATGTGCTTGGATTAAAGGAAGCAGCTAAACAATGTCTCCTGAACACATTAATACTGCAAGAAATGATATAAATTTAATTTATTGCATTAAACAAGTTTATAACAGGAAGAATAATAAGAGTGGAAAAAATTAAATCATTGCATTTTACAAAGAACAAAGCATACTAAGATTAAGCAAAATGTTTTCATTTTATATGTTGTTATAAAATGTGACATAAAAAAAATCTTAAAAATACCATTTTGGGGTTATTTTACGACATAGCTTAATAGCCTCAGTACCGTTTTGGGGTAAAAAATCTTACATGTGATAAAAGATCTGTTGCTAATATGCTGTCTCAGCACAATGTTTTAGAAAATCCCATTTTAATTTTTTCAATTAATTTTTAAAGATTTTATTTATTTGAGGGAGAGAGAGAGTGCGCACACAGGAGAAACCGAGCACGTGGGGTTGGGGGGAGGCAGAGGAAGAGGGAATAGCAGACTCCCCCTCCCCCTGAGCAGGGAGCCTGATGCAAGGCTCCAGGACACTGAGATCATGACCTGAGCAGAAGGCAGATGCTTAATGACTCAACACCCAGGCGAACCTAAAAAATCCCATTTTTAAATATAGGAACATTGTAACCAAGGAAAGAAGTGCATAAACAGTACCAACATTTTACAGTCTCTGTATTTTTTGTTTAGATGCTCTGAAAATCTTTCATTATCTCCTGTTTGATAGCTCTCTGATGATTTTTCTAGAAACTGTACAAGCATTCATTTTTATGTTGACCTATTCAAGCACTTTGCTCTTTTAATTTGCACAAAGCCTTTGAATCACAAGACTGGTTTTCATTGGAAACTTTCTTTTTCAGCCTTCAGCCCATAAGGAACAATTCCGTATATTGTAAGTGCTTAATAATACCATAAACAGCAAATAAAAACCTCAAATGTGCATGGCAACTGTGAGATAAGGCACTGGGAATGGAGCAGAGCACTTGTCATCCAGGAGAGAATGTGCGGAGAGATGGTCGGATGTAGGAACTTCCCAGGCACGTACTTACACAGGAAATCTATTTCTCCTGCAATTTCTTTGCATTCTAAGGTAGGAAGCAACCTTAGTATTCGCTGAAGTCTTATGGTTTAAGGACACAATTGTTATATTTAGCAAGGGAATAAAAAAAATGCTAATAAGAACCTGTGGATTTAACTTTTGGGTCGTCTTTTTCTGATATTAGAATCCAACTTTTGAATCTGGATAATCATCTCAGAACTCAGGCCCAAGGGGGAGATACTCCTCTACGGAGATGTTTGTTATTAATTCAATTAATATTGAGGGTGGGGAGGAGAAGAAACACTCTAACATCACTTTGGTTTTTTTTTTTAAGATTTTATTTATTTTTTTGAGAGAGGGAGAGGGAGAGAATTAGCAGGGGGACTGGCAGAGTGAGAGGGAGAAGCAGGCTCCCCTAGGAGCCCCAAGTAGGCTTGATCCCAGACCCCGGATCATGACCTGAGCAGAAGGCAGCCACACAGGCACCCCTCCAACATCACTTTAAACAAGGCCTTATAACTTTCTTTTATAGTTTACAGAGCATTTTTCTATATAGTATTTTATTCAGCCCTTAGAAACAACCTATAAAACAGGTTTCATTGCCTTTTTACAGATGAGGAAACTGAGACTCAGAGTGGTAAAGTGATTTGTGCAAGGTCCCTAAAATTCAAATTTGTATTTGTGTGATGTCAAAGCCTATGCTTTATCCATCGTGGCAGGATTTCCTATGCTTCAGTCATTTGCCCACATTAAAGTTTCCATTGCATGTATTACTTTATTACTGAAATACTTTATTTCATTGCATGTATTAGCTTTATTTCTTGGTTAAGAACTTAAAATATTTAAAATATTTAAATATTAAATATGTTTATTTATTATTATTTTTTAAAAATATTAAATATTTTTAAATTGATTCACTTTTTGGTGTGTTTTACATAAGTATATATATATATATATTTTAAAGATTTTATTTATTTATTTATTTGTGTGAGAGAGCACAAGCAGGGAAAAAAGGAGAGGGAGGGGAGCAGGGAGCTCCCTGTTGAGCAGGGAGCCTGATGCAGGGCTCAATCCCAGGACCCTGGGATCATGACCTGAGTCAAAGGCAGATGCTTAACCAACTGAGCCACCCAGGCACCCATATAAGTGTATTTTAAAAGGATATTTTATATTAGTGATCTTCAAAGCAGCAAATGAAGACTTTATACAGGAAACTAAGCAAAAATACTGGTAAGGCAATTAATTTCCAGATTCTCAACTTCCATAGTATTCTTTTTTTTTTTTTTTTTTTAAGATCTATTTATTTACTTGTGGGACAGAGAAAGAGAGAGGGGTGAGGGGAAGAGGGACAAAGTCTTCAAGCAAACTCCCCTCTCAGGGCAGAGCCAGGTGTCGGCTTGATCTCATGAGCCTGAGATCATGACCTGAACAGAAACCAAGAGTCAATCTTAACAACTGACTGAGCCACGAGGCGCCCCTTCCGTAGGTATTCTTTACTAATATGAGTCTACCTGGGGACAGACACGGTCTCCCCTTCTCTTCTCTCCCTGTCCTACTCTTACTGCGAGGGCTTGCTCTGGAGGATAAAAATCTCTGGAGTCTAAACAATTTGAAATATCAGCTTACGTATTGTTTGGGTAACAATTCCCTTTGCAAAGCAGGAATTTCTCTATTTTTATTTCAGCAAAATTGAAGAGAGACCTAATGGAATTTTCAACATTGATCACCAAAAATAATAACCAAGGAGAAATCACTATGTGGATTTTGAGGTAGAGCTCAAATGAATTCAAGGATTGATGATCGATGTCGCCATAACAAAACTCTCATTCCCATCTACTTATGTCAACAAGGTTTTTCAGAGCTGGCATCTACAAAAATGAAAAATAAAAATGGAACTAGTACTAAATCTGCCTCAAGCAACAAGTAAATAATATTCACCCATGGATACATTAATTAACTTAAAAATGATCAGCAATAGTGCTCTTATTAAGATAGTCCAGTAGAGCTTTTTAAGTTTAAAATCTATCATGATTTTTAATAGTTTTTTTGTTTTTTCTTTATTAATTGTATACTGATACAATGATATACTAATAATTGAAAAAAATCTTAACACCTAGAACTTTACAGTCATGGGTAATAAAAATTGTTTCAGTCTGTTCAGGCTGCTATAAGAAAAATACCTTAGACTAGATGGCTTGCAAACAACAGAGATTTATTTCTCACAGTTCTAGAGGCAAGGCGGTCCAAGATCAAGATGCAGGCCCATTGAGAGTCTGGTGAAGACCCACTCCTGGTTCATAGACAGCCATCTTCTTACTGTGTCCTTACATGGTGGAAGGGATGAGCGATCTCTCTGAAATCTTTTTTATAAGAATATGAATCCACTCTTATGACCTAATCACTTCCCAAATGATGCCATCACACTGTAGTTAGGACTAGAACCTATGAATCTGGGGGGGACACAAACATATAGTCTATAGCAAAAATGTATTTTGATTCTTATAAGCATATTTTTATTGCAGTGAGTAGGGTTATAAAGACTTTCAGGCATAAGAATGTATTAGGTGGAGTCAGGTCTCTTAACCACAATACATTATGGGGCAGTTAATTCTCTGTTGTTGCTTTCCTGTGTTCTTAAGAATAATTAGCATTCCTGGCTTCTACCAACTAGACATGAGTAGCATACCCCCCAACTCCCCAAGTTATGACAACAAAAAATGTCTAGCTATTGCCAAAAGTTCCTTGTGGCACAAAATCACCAGTGGTTAAAAACCACTGCATTACGATATAATTTTGTGGGGGGAGCGAAATGGAAAATGGAAATTCAAGAGAAATCATGTGCAATCTCTGCCTCTTAAAGGAGAGCTTGTTCATCTTTATTTAATAATGGATATCTACTCACTATGAGATTTAGATTCTACAGCTCTATATCACCATGTAAATGGAAAACCAATTTTCTTTGCTATTATGGGTTAGATTGTGTCTCCCACCCCCTGCACAAAAGATATGTTGATGTTCTAACCCCTATTCCCTCAGAATATGACATTATTTAGAAATTAAGAGACCACAGAGATAATCAACTTAAAATGAAATTATTAGGATGGGTCCTAATCTAGTCTGATGGTTTCCTTCTAGAAAGGGGAAATTTGGACACAGACACAGACATACACAAAAGGAAGACAATGTGAAGATGGCCATGTGTGATGGGAAGCAGAGACAGGGCTGATGGTAAACCAGGGAACGTCAGGGATTACTAGTCACCATAGGAAGCTATCAGAGGCGAGGAAGAAGTCTACCCTGAGTCCCAGATGAAGCAAGACCCTGCCAACACCATGATTTTGGATTTCTAGCCTCCTAAACTACATGGCAGTAAATTATTATTATTTTTTTGATCACCCAGTTTGTGGTTCCTTGTTATAGCAGCCCTTATAGACGAATGTACTTGCCATAAAAATAAAACCATAAAAACGAATACAATAAAAACAAGACAAGGCTCTTAAATGTTATTAAATTCCAGCTAGATGCTTAGGAGTCTACTAAAGACAGGCCTGGGCCTTACTACCTCTTTATTAAGAGGGAAGCATGGCCAATGTTATGACCATGTTAACAGCAGCATTATTTGCAATAGAAACAAGATGGAAGTAACCAGAGTATCTGGATGATAGATGTATCCATTGTATCCACTGGTGGATGCCTGGACAAACAAACAGTGGTATATACACATACAATGGAATTTTATTCATGCTTAAGAAGAAATTCTGACACGAGCTACCACATGAATGAACTTTGAGGGCCTTCTGCTAAGTGAAATAAGCCAGTCGCAAAAGGACAAGTACTGTATGATCCCACTTACATGAGGTTCTTAGGGTAGTCCAGTTCATGGAGACAGAAAGGAGAGTGGTGATTGCCAGGGGTAGGAGGAGTGAAGAATGGGAACAGAGTTTCAGTTTTTCTTCTTCTTTTTTTAAAAATATTTATTTATTTTAGTACTTTATTTAAAAAAAAAATTATTTATTCATGAGAGACACAGAGAGAGAGGCAGAGGGAGAAGCAGGCTCTATGAGGGGAGCCTGATGTGGGATTCGATCCCAGTCCCCAGGATCGTGACCTGAGCCAAAGGCAGATGCTCAACCACCGAGCCACTCATGTGCTCCAGAGTTTCAGTTTTTTCAGATGAAAGGAGTTCTGCAGATAGATGGTGGTAATGGTAGCAAGCAATGTGAATGCAGTTTATGCCACAGAACTGTACTCTTAAAAATGGTTAACACGAGGGGGCACCTGGATGACTCAGCTGACTAAGTATCAGACTCTTGATCTCAGTTCAGTTCTTGATCTCAGGGCCATGAGTTCAAGCCCTGTGTTGGGTTCCACATTGGGTGTGGAGTCTACTTTACAAAAAAAAAAAAAAAAAGATTAACATGGTAAATGTTATATTGTGTATTTTAGCACAATTAAAAAGAAAAAAAAAGAATAGCCAATGTTAAAAGAGATGTTAAAGGCTGAGTAACAGGGAGGCCTGGGTGGCTCAGTTGGCTGAGCGCCTGCCTTTGGCTCAGGTCGTGATCCCGGGGTCCTGGGAGCAAGCCCCTTGTCGGGCTCCCTGCTCAGTGAGGAGTCTCCCTCTCCCTCTGCTTGCCCCTCCCCCTGCTTATGCGCACTCTTGCTCTCTTTCTCTGTCAAATGAATAAATAAATAAATCTTAAAAGAAAAAAGACCTGGTAACACAAACTTGAGGTGACCTCATCATGCAAATTAGAAGTTAATTGAAATTCAAATAACTTTTGATGTGGGTCAGTATTATTTTTTTGCTGGATGAATGTCTACACAGTACGCAAATTCATCCCACAGGGTGGAAACGCTACCCTACATCACGTGGTAACTTCCTCTGAAAAGGGTTTTAAGCCATACAGAGCCAGAACCAGGGCTTGGACCTAGGCCTTTTGACCCTTTTAGTTCAGTACACTTCCTTCCCTTTCTTTCTTTTTAAAATTTGAATATAGTTGACATGCATGTTACATTAGTTTCAAGTGTACAACATAGTGATTCAGCAAATCTGTGCTTAGGAGTGTGTAGCTCCCATTCGTGCCCATACAACACTATCACAACACCATTGACTACATTCCCTATGCTGTAGCTTTTATTTGCATGATTTTTTCATCCAGTGTGCTTTCCCTGTAACACAAAAGAACTTCTATTTTGGAATAATCACACCTGGACCTCAGATATTGGACCAGAGAACAAACTGTGAGCCCAGTAGCCCTCTGTTAGGTTGGTGGTTGGCAGTGAAGCATGACATAGGGAAGGTTAGACAAAGGAACTTTTGAATATTCAGTTTCCAGGGAGAAGTCAGGGGGCTTTGAGGCAAAACTAAAGTGCCAAGGAGAGAGACAGTGACCAGAAAAAATAAACATGGTTTCTCTTGTTTCATTGTGATGTAATGGAGGTGGAGAAGTAAAGGTCCATATGTGAAGATTACCGCAGGCCTCTTGGAAAAATGAAGTTATTTGATAGTTTTCTGTATCACTCCTGTTTTGTTTGATCATTCTGAGGTGCCTTGCAGCTTGGGTAGTTATTAAATGATAGCTGGAGACAGATGCTTAAAGAAATTTAATCTAGAATTAGGAACAAGAAAGATTGGGGATGAATTTGTTAAGTGTGAACAGGAGTAGCAGAATGCTCAGACCAAATATTATTTGAAACACTAATTGTATGCCTGGATTTAGAAGACACATTTTAAATGTGGGTTTGACATTAGTTTGGGAATTGTCTTTAAGCAGGGATTGTATAAATTATTTGAAAGCTGGGCCTCATTAAAAATGCATTAAGTAACAATCAGATACTGTGGGTCTGCTAATGTGATACAGTATGAAGCACAGAACATCATATAGGAAGCTGCTCGCCAATAATGTGGAACTTGAACCTGAGCAGGACTCTGGAGATGACTCCTATTTACAGGAGACAGGGGAGGAAGGAGGGAAGAAAGATTCAATAATAACATTTGAGCTAAGATCTGTGTTAAAATACTTTAGCAAGGAAAAAAGTAAAAGGAATGTGCATTAGTTTCCTGGGTTTGCCATAACAAATCACCACCAACTGGGTGGCTTCAAACAACAAATTTCTTCTCTTTCAGTTTTGGAGGCTACAAGTCCAAGGTATCGGTCGGACAGGATTTCCTCTAAAGGCTCTAGAGGAAAGTTCATTCGTTGTCTCTTCCAGCTTCCACTGACTTCCGGTCATCCTTGGCTCGTGGCTTTATCACTCTGAGCTCTACCTCCATGGTTCCATTGCCTCCTCCTCTTCTATGGTAAAATTTCCTCTCTTTCTTGCAAGGATACATATGATTGCATTTAGAGTCCACCTGGGTAATTCAGGACATACACCTCCTCTCAAACCCTTAACTTAATCACACCTTTGCTGTATAATACACTTTTTCATATAAGACAGTATTAGCCACAGGTTGAGGATTAGGATGTGGACATGTTGTTGGAGGGCCACCATTCAGCTCACTGTGGAATGGAAGGCGAAATCTTGATCATTGATAAATTTTATTATTTATTTATTTGTTCTGCTTCATTGAGGAATGATGACAAATATATATATTTAAATTCTATAACATGATGATTTGATATACCTATACATTATGGAATGATTACCAAGATCAAGATAATTAACATATCCATTGCCAACTTACATAGTTAATATTTCTTTCTTTCTTTGTTTTTTGTTTCTTTCTTTCTTTCCTCCCTCCCTCCTCTCCTCCTTTTTGTAGTGAGAACCTATAAGATCTGCTTTCAATGACTTTCAAGTATACGACACTGTATTATTGACCATAGTCAACATGTTGTATATCAGGTTCTCAGAACTTATTCATCTTGATGGTTAATAAATTTGAGTCACAGACGTAGAAGAGGTTTCAGTTTGGGACAAGGTTGTACATTTTCAATATGTAAAAAAAATTGGATTTCCACCTCTGGTAATGACAAAGTAACTGAGATCAGATTTAGCCTTTTGTTAGAAACAAGTAGAACACTAGACATAATAGATGGTTAAACAATTGTTCCCAAATGCTGGACAAAGGACATTGTAGAACTGTGATCCCTGACAGAAGGAAAATAAATGAGATGAGCCCTGTGGTCACCCTAATTTTCTACATAGAGGTAATTTTCAGACCATTGCACAGGAAAAGAAAACTCAAATAGGGCACAGCAGTCTCAGTGAGAAGACTGAGACTGGAGTTTGGAGAAGGTGAGGTGGTTACAATTTGTAGAGCAGAGTGCTGATGAGAAAGGAGCTAAATGGAGACATAGCTCAGAAAATTGCATAGAGGTCCTACTAATATATTGCTCAATACCAAATTGTACACCTGCAAACAAAATTCTGTAAGAGAGGCAAGGAATCACCAAGACGCTGAGAAATAAACACCTCAGAACTCATTCTGAATTCCAGTCAACCAGGGTATTAAACTGTCATTGAACATCCAGGTCTTCTCATACTTTAGAAGTGGGGCTAAACTAGCTCAGAGTGAAGGCTACTCTAGGCCTTCCTTTTAAAAAGCTTAAAAATCAGGGGCACCTGGGAGACTCAGTGGTTGAGCATCTGCCTTTGGCTCAGGTAGTGATCCCAGGGTCCTGGGGTTGAATCCCACATCGGGCTCTCTGCAGGCAGCCTGCTTCTCCCTCTGCCTGTGTCTCTGTTCTCTCTCTCTGTGTCTCTCATGAATAAATAAATAAAATCTTAAAAAAAAAAAAGCTTAAAAATCAGCCTAAAAAAAGATCAAGCTTTTCCTCAATCTGCTTAACTGACTGTCAGAACAAGTCTGATTTTTTTTAGGGAAGTCAACAAAATCTAGAAGTCAAGAATGTAAAATTTACAATGCCTAGTATCCAGTCAAATATTACTAGACATGTGAAAAAGCAGGACAATGTGACCCTTAATGAGGAGAAAAGTAAGTAAATAGAAACAGACCTGGAAAAAAAAAAAAAAGAAACAGACCTGGAAATGACAGACAATGTAAGTAGCAAGCAAGGATTTAAAATATTCATTATAAATATGGGCGAGAAAATAATTACATAACTCTGTATGGTGATAGATGTTAGACTTATTGTGGTGATTGTTTTTCAGGATACATGATATTG
This sequence comes from Canis lupus baileyi, assembly GCF_048164855.1. Lineage (NCBI taxonomy): Eukaryota > Metazoa > Chordata > Mammalia > Carnivora > Canidae > Canis > Canis lupus. The sequence continues at coordinate 7,438,571 of NC_132859.1, forward strand.
AATCATTATATCATAAACCTGAAACTAATATAATGTTATATATCACATCTTAATTTAGAAAAATAATAAAATTTTCTGAAGCTTGACTTTTACCACAAATAAATGAAAGTGATGATTTAGCATATCTACACTACATTTGAAGATTATTACTTGTAAAATTCTTTGCTTTTTGCAAGATAAAATTTATCCTATTGTTTTAATTCTGCATGATTTTGCATAGCATGCATATGTACAAACCAAACAAGAAGAGCTTAGATCAAATGGCAAATATTTTCCCATTATCAGCCTGTAATAAGTCCCAGGCAAGTATTTTGAAAGACTTTTTAGAAGGTGACATAGCATCAATAGGGAAGAATTCCTCAGAAGCCAAGAAACAGAATAGCACAAGTGCATAATTACGCAGTTTGTAAAATAAAACCAAAAAAATCCCTAAAGATAAAACTCTGGTTTTACCTTTTGTGAGTCTCAGTTCTCCACTTTTTTTACAGTGAGATGAGTTCATGGCCACAACTCAGCAATCCTCTTGTCCTAATCACCTGGTGTGAAGGCAAAGGATTCAAGAAATGTTGGCTAATGACATTCTGAAGAAATTCTCATGCGATTGGACAAAGATATACAGATAAACAATTTTGGTTACAGGAAAAAATCAAGTGCCAATTGTCCACTAATAGGGAAATGTTATGGCGTAAACAATGCAACCATTTCAATAGTAAAGATGATCTCTGTGGTGATATAGAAGGATGTCCATTGATTACTATAGATTTGTGGAAAGCAGGTTGAAGAAGAATATGTTTGGTATGATCCCATTGATGTGAAAAAACTACACACACGTGTCTTGTGTGATGCACGTATATTTGAATTATATGCAGATTAACTGCAGAGTTAGCAGAGATTAACTCTGCAGAGTAGGGTTGAGAGTGCGTAGGTAGGGGAGATTTGGGCTCTTTAAAAAAATAAGCTTTTGGGGGGAATTTTTCAATGATCATGTAGTACTTAAGGAAATACACATTTAAGCAAGTTTTAAATTATTATTTTTATTACAAATTATTGTTGTTGTTGTTTTTAAAGTAGGCTCCATGTCAACAATGGAGCCCAATGCAGGGCTTGAACTCACAACCCTGAGATCAAGACCTGAGGTGAAATCAAGAGTCAGTTGCTTCACCAACTGAGCCACCCAGGGGCCCCAGGAATACACATTTTTTTCTTTTCTTTCTTTCTTTCTTTCTTTCTTTCTTTCTTTCTTTCTTTCTTTCTTTCTTTCTTTTTTTTTTTGATTTTATTTATTTATTTGACAGAGAGAGGGAGACAGAATACAAGCAGGAGGAGTGGCAGGCAAAGGCAGAGGAAGAAGCAGGCTCCCCGCTGAGTCAGGAGGCTGATGCAAGACTCCATCCCAGGACCCTGGGGTCCTGACCTAAGGTGAAGGCAGGCATTTAACAGACTGAGCCACCGGGTGCCCTCGGAATGCTCTTTTCTTTTCTTTTTTTCTTTTCTTTTCTTTTCTTTTCTTTTCTTTTCTTTTCTTTTCTTTTCTTTTCTTTTCTTTTCTTTTCTTCTCTTTTCTTTTCTTTTCTTTCTTTTCTTTTCTTCTTTTCTTTTCTTTTCTTTTTTCTTTTTTTCTTTTCTTTCTTTTCTTTTCTTTTCTTTTCTTTTCTTTCTTTTCTTTTCTTTCTTTTCTTTTCTTCTTTTTTTTAAAAAAGATTTTATTTATTTATTCATGAGAGACACAGAGAGAGAGGCAGAGACCCAGGCAGAGGGAGAAGCAGGCTTCCTGCAGGGACCTGATGCGGGACTCGATCCCGGGTCTCCAGGATCAGGCTCTGGGCTGAAGGCAGGCGCCAAACGCTGAGCCTCCCAGGGATCCCCTGGAATACACATTTCTAACAAATGAACAAATAGCACCTCTCCCCTGCACCGAGGCTGCAGAAGTCGGAGGTGTCAGTGAGCTGACTGCAGTGTGGTTGGTATTCCAGGGTTGGCGACTTACCTTTCTTCATTCCGAGGAGGATATATTGTCACGTATTAGTCTCACTTTATGTATCCCATGTGGCCATCTTTTGAATCACAGAGCTGCCTCAATGAAATAAAATAGATGAATCAATGAGTAGGAATCATTTGTATGCAGCTTCAACATTATTTGTTCCACAAAAGGAATGCTCTTTTTCTGGTGACTTCCAACCCATTTGAGTCCACCAGGGAGAAAAGCATGGGATACGGCAACCACAGCCTGCAATCTAGTTCTACCACCAACCTGATCTGACATCTTTGGCGGGTTACAAGCTCTCAGGATTCCCTGAACCTGTTTCCCCATCTGAACTGAGCAAAATACTTGCGTTTCCAAACCTTACAATAGGATAGTTAGGAGGAAGAGATAAAAGGTGAAAAAAAGGTTTTGGAGGTGACCGAATTATCATAGGTGCTATTTCCAGGGCTTCAAAATCACTCAGCCTTTTCCCTAGACCTTTTGGTCAAAAAATGATGAGGAAACAGAGCCTGGCCTCTGTCGGATGGCCAACCGGGGATAGAAAGGAAAGCAAGACAAACATTTATTGCACGTATCCAGCAGGCCAGGTCCCAGGTGAGTGTGTACATATTTCATACTGTTTAATCCTCACAACAAACCTATGATCTGGTTATCTCAGGCTGCATTTACAGACCAGAAAACTCAAGAATAAAGAATATTTAACATAAATGTGAATCCTCATTCATTCGTCCACGTAGCTCTCCATCCATTTAATGAAAGTACTAAGTACTGCAACTGTAAATAAAAAAGGAGTCTCTGCTCTCACTCAGCTACCTTTGAGGGAGGCCTGGTTTGAAGTTGCCCGGCTATCAACGGGCAAAGGTAGATTCTCATTTAGTTCTATACCTCTCAGCTCCCGGCTCTAGGCGTTGGCAGCCTTCTGTGCCATGTTTCTTAGTTAAATTTTAAGTACATATTGGCCCCAGGACCCTGATGCCTTTTCTTCTCCTCTGACACTCTCTACATTGTGCCAACATTTTTTCATCTTCATTTTTTCATCTCTAACATTAGATCACTTTTTCACACCATACACAAAAACAAACTCTGAATGGATTAAAGAATTAAATGTGAGACCTGAAAAAAAAAAAATCTTGTATTAACCAGTGTTTTTCCCCCCACCCCCCACAGTGTGATTATCTAAGCAGAGGAAACTTCCAGGAAAGCTGCATTCCCGGATGAGTCAGCTGTCATCACAGGCATTGCCTAATGCCGAAAGGGGATGGGTTCGGGGAAGCTGAAGTCAGTGAAAAAGCCAAGACTCACAGGTTTGGAACTCGAGGTCCTGGAAGCAAGAAGGCGGATGTGTCTCTGCAATGGGGGCCAAGTCTTCACTTGTTCATTTTTTTTTTCTGGAGCACAGGACAGAGTAGTCTTCAGGAGTCCCATGTATTTTTATTTTCTTTTTAAAGATGTATTTATTTGAGAGAGAGTGTGTGTGTGAGACAGAGAGTAGGAATGGGGGAAGGGGCAGATGGAGAGAGTGTCCAAGCAGACTCGGCTGAGCAAGGAGCCAGACCTTGGCTGATCTCCAGAGCCATGAGAGCAGGACCTGAGCTGAATCCAAGAGGAGGATGCTTAACGGACTGAGCCACCCGGGCGTCCCCAGAGTCACATTGAAAAAGAGGCTGATATTTCAAGGAAGGAGGTTCTTTTTGATCTTAGTGAGTGCTTCAGGAAGACAGTCAAAGGGGGGGGGGGGCAGGATAGGATGGAGGAGGAAAGGGGAGAAGCAAGGGAGAGAAGTAGGACCTAAGAAGGGTGGATGAGAGGAGTGGTTGCTAGGAGGGCTGTACAGACCTAGGTTCTTGTGTCCACCACCTAGGTTCTTAAGCTGATGTCCCAACACTGAAACCTCTTCTTGTGTCTGGGGTAATATCATGAAAATGATAAAACTGAGTCGCAGGAGAGTCAAGACAAGGTTAATAAAGATGATAGGACACATGGGCACCAGTGTTGCTGCTCTTCACTGCATTGCTTAGAGGACATGCTGCATAAGCTAAATATCCCTCATCCCATGCTGTGTCTCTTAGGAAACCTCCCGACTTGGAAGGGTAAGCATCTCCAGGATCCATGCGGTCGAAAGCAAACACACAAAAGTCCGCTGCTCATTTGTGTAACTCTTCATTCTCTGCAGGCTCAGGGCACCCTGCCCTGATTTTCCTGTCTGCCCAACAGTGCCTCCGAGCCAGCCCCCACCCTGCCCAGAGGTGGACTTCCTACCTGTGTTCTCTCAAGGTACTCCCGTTCAGAAGTTACACCCAGACTCAGCTGAAAACAGGCAAGTCTTTAGGTTGCCATTTCCCATCTCCCAGCTTTTTGGGAGTTTCCTGGCTTCTCTCTACCAACACCTGAAATAGAAGTCCTAAGTCAACTCACTTAATTCTCACTTCTCAGAATAAAGATCAGAGTAAGTCTTCCTTAATCACTCCTTATTTATTTTTATTCCTTTGTAGGTGTGCAACTCATTGTTTTGAAAACTGAGAAATAAAAGGAAAGACTTATGTCTCTGTCTTCCTTAAGGAACCATACCTCTGTGTAACTGAATAGCTCATAAGGGTGAGTTTCTTCTTCGAGAAGTGACTTCACTTATGAGTAAGAAGGAATGATAGAATTAAAAGGTTACTGGTCTGGACAGTGATTATTAATTGATACCCAAGTCACAAAATAGGGACAAGCAGACATTATATGATGGAAGTGTACACCACCACTTATGAATTAATCTGGGCAAAATATGAACCTGAATCTCATTAGGCTTCTAGATCTAAACTAACTCCAGGGGACAGATGATTGTACCAGAATGTAATCAGGAAAAAATGGAATTTGGAAAAGCTACAGGACAAATGACACTGATTTTTAAAGAACTTCCAGGGAAAAAGAAGGGAGTAGGGAATCTCTAGATTAAAAGAGACTTCAGAGGCATGACAACCAGTTGCCCTGTATGGACCTTACTTTGATCCAAATTCTGATAAATGCACTATAAAAAAATTTAAACAAGGAAATGTAGACATAAACTAGATTTTTAATGGTATTAAGGAATCGTTAATTTTGAAGTGGGATAATAGCATTATGGTTATGTTTTTTTAAAGAATTCTTATCTTGTAGCAGTATGTGCTGAAATATAATAGGAATGGAGGAAGTGTCATGATGTCTTGAATTTCTTTCAAAATAATCCAGAGGATAGTGGGCAAAATTGGTGCAAGTGTAAATAATATGAGATTGGTCATGAGTGGATAATCGTTTAAACTGGGTGATAGGTATATAGGAGTTCATTATATTGTTTACTTTGTACACAAAATGTTTGACTCAACATTTTCACAGCAAGACGATAAAAAAAATCTAGAACATAAACCACTGGAAGAATGGATATGGAATGTATAACTTACCAATGATCAGAGAGGGAAAAATGAATGAGAAAACAATCAGTTGAATAAAAGCCAAAAAAAGGGAGAAGGGGGGGGGTAGAAAGCATTTTAAGGAGAAAACACAAAATAAGATGGCAAAAATATAGCCAAATATGCCTGTAATGATAATACATGGAAATGGATGAATCTATTAAAAGACAAATTGCAAATTCAGCTCTCTCATATATATATGTACATATATGTATAATTTTTTTTTTACAAGAGGAACCCCTAAAAAGATGAAAAGAAGGGACATAAAGGAGTCGACAACCATCTTGAAGAATAAACGGATGATAATAAACCAAAATTAGGTAAAAACGTTCAATAAGCCAAGGGCCGAAACTCACTGGATGGAGTTAGCAACACAGGGATCATTGGGGACTGTGTGAAAAGGGCTTTGGGGGCACAGGGGGGGCTCCTACCAGGTCAGGCTGTGTGAGGCCAGCAGTCAGTGGAAGAGCAGAAACGGAGAAGAATTGGTAGAAAAAGCAAGTGGGGAGGGTTACTTATTTATCATGTATTTACGTATTAGGCCTGTATAAACACGGACTCTGGTGAAGTCCCAGGAGAGGGGCAAGGCGAAGAAATGAGAGAGAGGGAGAGGGGAGGGCAGGAGGCTGAAAACAGCGAGACCCAGAGCACCGGGGCGGGGGGCGGGGGGGCATTAGCAGAAGACAAGAAGAAAACACTTTCTATTTTATTTTATTTCTAATTTATTAATTTGTCATTACACAAACAATACATGAATGCATACTCAAAAACATCGAATATTACAGTTAAAGCTAATGCACTCCACCAAACTACTGTTAACAGTTTGGTTAGTATCCTTCCAGACCTTCTCTGTACATTTTTATAATATACAAATAGGTACTTAAGAAGTACACTATACAGTATTTGTGTGTGTGTGTGTTTTAAAATCAATGGTATCACATGTATTGCATGTATTAGCCTTCATTTTCCCCCAAACTTAAAAAAAATTATTGTATCTTAGAGACCTTTCCATGTCAGTATGCGTATGAATCTTACTCTTTTTCATTGATGCCCAGTATTGTATATTGTTCCATCCTCTTGATTTTTTTTTTAACAATTTTATTCTATTACAAAGGTACACTTGACACCATTGTACACGCCACCCTGTGAAAACAGGTATGAAAAGTGTTTCATTAAAAAACGGAAATGTTGGGTGAGAGGGCATTTGAATTTTAAATTTTAGTGGGGACCATTCGATTGCCTTTAAAGGTAGCTGTGCCAATTTACACATTCCCTAACAATGTAGGATTCCTGTTTTTCCACACCCTGGCAAGACTTGTGACTTACATATATTTTAAATATTTGCCAATTGGATTTGAGATACTTTCTTATTTTTTTAAGTAAGTGCATTTCCCTTATTCTGCTGAGGTCGGGCCTCTCTTCATAATTTTGTAAAACTTTTTGCTTATCCGCCTTTTCACAGGGAGATTTCTATAAGGGATATGTGACCAAAAAGCCTAAGACCTCCTGCTTGTCTAGCTGGAATTACTTTTTGTGAGCTAGAGATCTCAATTTTTTTTCCCCCAAATAGTTATGTCATCTCAATACTATTTGTTGAATAATCCATTCTCCCCCTACTGATTTGAAATGTTACTTTTATCCTTTACTCAGTACAAAGTTGTTTCTGGATTCTCAGCTCTATCAGATTTATTTTTGGCATCAGGCACCTGAGTTATTCTTAACTTGGTTCGTTGAATGGTAGCTGATTTTGTCAGCCAAGATAGTGAGTGTGTTCCTTATGAGACAATAGATAATATAACTCATGACACACAAATTCTATTCTAGTTAAGTTTGATTTAAATCAGTTCCATTATCTACAAACTTAGAATATTAAAAAATGTGTAAACTTCTCTCTTTTAGGGGACGCCTCACAGGCTCGCTGTAGAGATAGGAAGCTTTTCACCAAGTCCCCTCGTTTTAAAAGTATTGTTTGATGTTAAAGCTTTTTGGTGATTTAAAGTTGTTTCCTGGCAATGTCAAAGGGTTTCATGTGGCATGGCAATATCCCTGTTGATTTACATGAACCTTTCATTCAACAGATTATATGAGGTCCACAAACCATGACACATACTTTGAATAAGCAATGGCACTTTAGTTTTTGCTTTTACATTGGACGATAGCTCCTGGAGTGCACAAATCATGTTCCATTTATCTTCCTATCCCCCAATATCTAGTCCAGGGTGCAGCACCTGAATTGAAATAGAATTGAAGTGCATTTCGACAATGTTTCTATAAAATAAAAAAATAAAACCCAAACTTCTCAAAAAGCAAAAACCTTGAGGGGATTTACAAAGTTACATGTACTTATTTTTCTGTCCATCAGACACCTGATTAAATTACATATTATTATGTATTTTAGTAGAAACACTAGAATAAGACACTGACCTGATATTATTTCATGCCAAGTGTGAGAAAAATATTCCTTTGCTGTCCATGGACGTCCTCAGGTGTGATCTATCTATAGATGAGATGCTTGTCTGTGAAACGATAAGAAGTGTGATCTGGAAAACAGTTGGATTGCACTGGGCAAGAATACTGTACAGTTGTTATATAGAAAAATGAAAAGGTAACAACTTTTTTTTCTGGGGGGGGGAACAGAAGTGCGGCATTTGCCCTATTTTAAAATTCAGTTACTTTTATGATCTAAGTTGGCACACCTTTTCCTTCCCCCTATCAAGGAGGTAACTGGCTTCTGTGGGCAATGTCTTAGTCCGTAAATTTAGATGCTCTGTTTTATAGCTCAAACCATGGCATCAGATCATGGGAAAATGCTCAAAACTGCCCAATCTATCAGTTTCTCTGGTGAGAAGAAGAAAAAAAAAATAAAGCTAACTCGCTCTGTGGAACAAATTTTATGACCAAGTAGACTGTGTCGGTGCAAAATACCAACTTCATACTTTACTCTTACCAATCCTGTCTTACTTTTATTTATGATGATTCTTGAAAAAAAAAAAAAAGTCTATGACCTTTAACTTGCTTTGTACAGTACCTCACTTAGCATCTTTCATCTGCGAACAAAGCAGGTTAGACCAATTATATCCCACCAAGGAGATCATTAAATAGCACTTGTGCAGTAATATTCTCTGCTGACAAAGGAATACATACATTCAAAGAACACATTTTGCTATAGAAATTCTGTGACTTCAGCATAGAAATACATGTAACAGGGAAGCAACCTAGACGATTGAAAAGGAGAAAATAGGGCGCAAATATACGTCACTAAACAAGAAGTCCTTAGTATTGCTAGAAAATAGAAACAGGAGTTCCGAGGTTTGAGGCGGCCGGAGGTGGGGAGACAGGTGGTTTTGCTAGGCAGCAGACTCCCAGGAAAGAGAAGCCCTCCTGGGTCGAACCGTGTCAAAGAATGAATTAAAGTCGAAGCCAGCAAAACCTATTTTGACTTGGGTTTCGGTATCTGCAGCGGGGCCAGAACCCGCATTCTCCTTTTTGGGGAGGGATAGCCCTGAACGGCAGGCTTGGGACTCCTGCTTCTGGGCCGCTCTAATCCTAGTCACCATAAAAGGACTAAGTTTGGTTTACCTGCGGGGATGAACTGACTGAGGCATAAATGTGATAGCCAGGGTTCCTCCATTCTCCTTACCCTTTTGCCAAATTTGTGAAATTCCCCTAAACAAAGACTTTCAGTTCCTAGAGGTATATGGTTGTTGGAAGGAAAAGTTTTGACTAGAACATTGTAAGACTCGGGGTTCTCAGATCTTTCTTTGGAAGCAGAAAAAATAGGCACCTGACATTGGGAATGGTATAGAAAGATCCAGGACAAACTTCCTCATGAGTATCACAAACTTATTTATCATTTTGCAATTTTGCCTATTCATTTCTGGATTAGTGTCTTTCCAAAGTTATTTTTCCACTTGTGGTTTCAGCTCCCCAATCTATCTCCCATCTTTGATAACTAGAAGGATTTTTTTTCCTAATGCTTATCTGATCACAATCCCACTGCCTAAAATCATTCAATAAATTATTTTTACTCTAGATGCCAACCTACTGGGGCGGATGAGTCAGCCTTTGCCTGTCTCCTGGGAAACAATTCTGTGGCTATCCAACCTTTTGGCTCTCCTTTAAGCTTTTGAGCACTTTTCGTTATCAGGGGTCACCTCTTTGAGGGGACCTTCCTTCACAAAACCATCCTTCCCTGTGTTTATCGCATTGTACATGTTGGTTCATCTATGCCCTCCAACTGTTGGTAGTCTTTAGAGCTTTGTCCTTTTAACAAAATTACTGAAGAGAATGGAGTCATGTTACAAAGTGCCCGCCACTGAGCCTCCTTAAAAAAAAACAAACAAAACCTCATGACTTCAGATCATCTTAAACATCTGTTCCCCTAAAATCAACTGGTATTTTATTTCTGGTTCTACAGAGATACATTTCCATGATGAACAGGTATTTTTGTTACTCTAATTTTAAGGGCTTTCCCTCGCTCTTTTTAAATAGCTCTAGGAATGACTAGAGTCTGGAGCTCGGAGGAACATCACAATCTCTCATCTGTGACAATTCTTTGTGAATAAAAGCAGTTATGAGTACTCATCTCTAGGGACTTGATGTTAAAGCATGGTCTTAATACTTCTTAGGTCAGAACGTCTGTAACAGAATTGGAAATATCCAGTTATTCTGAACATATAGCTATGAGTTAAAGTAACTGCATACTTAATACTTCCTAACACTTTTTTGGGGGGATGGGGTGTAGCAGGCTGTAAAATCACATCATCAACTACCTAAAATAAATTTCTGGGGAAAGTTAGGTTTGTATTGCAGACACGTTGCCATTATCAGAAAAATTTTCACCTATGATTTTCTGGTTGGCTAAAGTAACCAACAGAAAACTTATGTGGCACCATGGTCTATGGGCATTGCATTGAGAAAATTATAGATGGCATTCCTAGAAGACTGTGGCCCAAAATTAGCATCTTAATAAATATTTGAATTATGGAGAGCAAGAGACCTTAAATCTCCTGACGTCTAACAAAGTAATCACTTGGGGAAATAATCTGATTCTGAAAATAAGCTTCCTTTCACAGCTGTTTTCAGGGGTAGATACTGAGGAGGGAGATCCAAAGGGAAAGGGCCGGGAAATGGGAGAGCAAAGGACGAGCACTACTGTCATTTTTGAACACTGCACCAGGAGTTATCTTCTTATACTATTAAACTGAAAAGTTTATTAATATTTAAGGCTCTTGATACATATTTGTCAAGTTACTTTCTAGAATTACAGAGGAGTTTGCCTTTCTCCATTAGGTCCTGCTATTTAAAAGACAAATGACAATTTGTTAAATGTTAATTTGCATTTTTTTACGTTACATGGGGCTGAAACTTTATAAACTGCCATTTATTTCTTCTGTGAATTACCCATATTTTCTATTGTGGTGGCTTTTTAAAAATGTAGTAATAATTGCTTTTAATTACCATTTAAAATTAACCTATCATTTCCTTTGTAATTACTTCTGTATTTATAAAGTGTTTTTTTTTTACCCCAAGAACCAAACTTTATTTTTTCACAAAAATCCCAATACTAGTTTTTCTTTGCCTGTATTAAATATCACACTCTGCACTTTGAGGGGCACATTCGGTGAGCCTTCTGGTTAACATTCCAACACAGAAATTTCATTTTCTAACTCATCTGTGGGTGACTACTTAAAATCTTACTCCACATCTACAGGATAGCTTCTTTCTTCAAGCACACGTCGTTAGTTCCTTGGTTATTTCTAATGTTATCATTAAGATTAAAATTTTGTTTATATTCAACAATATATCTTCTAGCACAACTGGAATAGAAGATATCTGGTGATCCCACATATACCCCAACTTTATGCGTTTAGTTTGTGGCTAAATCTGATGGAGTTTTAATTTTAAATAAAGAACACTTATTTATCCTCTTTTAACAACACGGAGAGCTAACTACTGGTTCTCATTAACTCCTGATTAGCTAGCTGGCTATAGACACAAAGCATGTTAATTTTCTACAGGCACCTTTCTGAATTCAAGTAAAAGTTTTGGTAGACAAGGATTTACTTAAATGTCACTGACATAATATGAGTCTTGAGTACAAATATTGCTCACCATTCTTGCATTCTTTAAATTATTTTACTTTGAAAATGTAAGAACTATTATTAACTCATTAATAACACAGGTTTTCATTTAAGGAATATCTTGAACTGTGAAAATACAAATCTAATCAAATTAAATTTTGAACACATATAGAGCCAAATATTTCAACAAAACTGCAGTTTAATTTCAGAAAATGTGTTAAAATATATATTTATACATCAATTTCTGACATACACTTAATGTGTTAGTATACACAAAATGATGCTTTCTCTTGAAACTGTATTTATGAAATGTACATTTTAATTTAAATACTCAGTATACACTGCACTTAATCTGCATGTTGCATTTATTAAATACATTAAAATCTGCAATGTAACAAAACGTTTTCTGCATACGAAATTCAAAACACCATTTTAAATGAACAAAAGATGGCTCACTTCATTTTTTTTTTTTTTTAACAACTAGTGTATAGTACACTAGCTCAGCTCCAACATACTACCTGTTCGTTCTTTTTTATTTGACATTGTTCACAGACTAGTACATATTACAATAAGAGTGCTGGATAAAAACATGAGGTACGAAAGTGGTTCAAAGATTATAGATCATGCAGATCATGCTAGACAGCAAAGAAAATTGTGACCGAGAAAACACTAAATAAAAATACATAAAGAATGTGCATTATAAAAAAAACTCCATTACACAGCTTTGCTTCTTTGGTTACAAAGTAGGTTGAACAATTTCACAGCTTTTTATTCCCACCCGAAAAAAGAAAGTCATACGAAATGTCAAAAAGCAGAGGAATCGTGGCAATTTCTCTATTAGAAAGTAGAAACAAATGAACAGTTTTCTTCATCAAAATAGCCCAATTATTTATTATATCACAATAACTGGTGACTACCTGTACAGTTGCACTATGTTCTTCATACTTACACTATACAAAATTTACATTCAAGCTGGGTCTTTACTACTGAAAATAAATACCGAAGGTAAATTGCCATTAGTGTTAGAAATATGCCAGGATTCTTTTGTTCAATTATTGCCTAAACGTTTTATCTATTAAATGCAATCCTGTCTTTCAAATCCTTTACTGATACTTATAATTATTCAAAAAAAATTAAAAAAGTTCTGTGACATTGTTCATGTACATTATGAAAATAGCAGCCCTGTAATAAATAAAACACAAATAAATGAAAACTTACATAGGCAAATGTTACTGATATTGAAAGAAAAGTGGCTCTTTAGATGAACTGTTATTTATAATGTGATAGGAAGGCTCAGGGTAAATCCATGGGTAATAGGAAAAACGGGAGAGCCACCAAAGCTCTTAAAAGACCCCACTCATGCGCACCAGGTAAAATGCAGACTTTGCTTGCTTTAATAAACCCCATCTATTATTCTCCTTGTGTACTGATGACATAAAACTGGACATCAACAGCGCTGCATGACATCTCAAAGGGAGGAAAAGCTCCTGTAGAATGATTGTCTAATACTGAAAAGGCCAAACACACAACCGAAGCATGGCTACTTGCTTTCGTATAAAGTGGAAAGAATACCAGTGGCACACAAGGATAGATTGCTTTCAGTTTTTTTTTCTTAATGAGGCAAGAAAGCTTTATGCTGAGGAGACATTCGGCTGCTGTGGAGGTTGCGTTGGCTGCGGAGGCTGTGCTATCACTGCTTGCTGTTGAGAAGTGCTACCAGTATTGGCCTGTTGGGCTGGGAGTTGGGATAATTGATCATTGTTTGAAAGAGATTTTAACAGTGCATTTTCTCGTTCAAGTAAAGAGTTTCTTTCAACTAATTCTTTTATTTGTTCCTTTAGAACTTCCACTTCTTCTCTTACTGCATACATCAAATGGCTTTTCACCAGATCCTGTGAAAAACAAAATTAGCAATGTCAAAAACGGTGAAAGGGAAAGGTGTTGCTATTTGGTTCTGGCCTACTTGGTGCCTTATAAACACGAGGCATTTTTATATTAAGTTTTTGTGCTCTTGCTTTTAATGTTTCTACTGTATCTTGACTGGCTTTAAAGGAGATAAGGGTGGAAAAAAAAAATCCAGTTTCCAACTAGGCAGCAAGCCCAGGATTTCTTTTCAAAGTTTGGAGTGATTTCCAAAAATACTAGGCTCCTTAAATTGTCAATTACAAGCTTAGAATTAAAAAAAAAAAAAAGTTTAAAATCACATGCTTCGAGGCTAGACCAAGAGAACAAAGGATATTAAACTAGTTATAGCACTTCTTTAAGAGATAAAGTGACCTACTATTTCCAACTCTAAAACCTTTAAAGAAAAATAGTTTGAGACTAATGGTCCTTATTTATAGTCTATAGTTTTAATAAGCTTCAATCAAAATATTTTATACAATATGAACAAAGTATCTTTAAGGGAACAAAAAAATTGATAATAATAGCAGAAATCAGAAACAGATTCCACAAGGTCTATTTATTAGAACTGACTAAAAACAGCATTTATAAATGCATGACAAAGGTTTCCAGCTGAAGTTTTCATTTTAATGCTCTTTTGTCTATAAACTATTTTTGATGCTGAAATATCTGAAGGCACATAATGCATTCTGATTATGTATGCCCCTCAAAATGGCCCTGATTTGTCAATGGTAATGCATGAAATGTGAGATGTTCAAATGGGGGGAAATATTAACTCCACTGGTATTTCTAGATTAAAAGTCCTCAATGTTCTAGCATGTTCAACTAAATGTGATTATCAAAAAATATACTTTGGTTACCTTGGTTTAAAGAAATTTGGTGTTTTGTTTCTTAGAATTGATAAAAACCAACTGCTTCTTACAACCAACAACTTATGAAAGAGAGAACTATAAACTTTTACTTACCATTGCTTGTTCTATTTTGTTGTCAATGGCTACAACACCACCTCCCCCAGATGCACTGGAAAAAATTAGAATATTTCATTAAATTATTCTAAAAAATGTAACCTGCTTTCCAACTCTTAAAATAATTAAAAACATGTTTTACATAAAGCCAAAAATAGTAACTTAAAATAGCTTATTAAGTCTGTTCTCATAATCTCAGTACCCAAAGCTCTCATTTTGAAAGTAAAAGATCTCAGTAAATAGAGGACTTTTAAAAATGCTTCATAGTTCCAACATTTCTAAATTCCCATGACATATATATGCTACTTTAAAAGCCAACTCCCAGTTCTATTCAGTTCTTAACTCCATGAACTTTTAAAAAGATACATTTTGAATGTATCTCTCCACACTCTCTACATCTCTTAAACTTCATTTACAAATTATATATTCTAATTGACTTTCATGTGGAAATTCTAGTGGTCACTTATTGCATTAAAATTCAGATGAAGACTTTCCTTCTATAGATATTACTTCTCGTTTAAAAATTTCTAGAACCAGCTTATAAAGGGCCTTTGGGCAAATGATACTTGCAGGTGGGTTAATAGGATCCCAACATTCTGGCAAATCTACATACTTTCATTGTAGCCTTACTAGCCGGCAAAAATCACCTACAATGAATGGTATGTGGTTTAGCCCAGTTTTTCCTGGAAATATTTGGAAGTAGTCTAGCAGTAAGTATATCCCAAGTTCAACTATCACCTTAGCAGTTGTATGATAACACAGAAGGTTCAATAATTGTCCTCTTAAATAGTAAGAATAGTACATATTTATATCCTTTTCTTGGCATTTTTGTAAATTTTGAAGAACAGTTACTAAATTTTCTTGTAAAGACAAAAAATACTTTATCAATACGAAAAAGGTCTTTAAACAATTTTGATACAAAATTTTGCAAAATACTCTTCATAAAGTATATTCTATCTAAGAAAATTTAGATGCTAATATATTTGAAGACTATTCTATTTTAGATGATATGGGCTCTCAGACTGATATCAGATTGAGGCACAGGAATTATTTCATTTTATGTAGTGATGCCTTTGATATTGTAATCCAAGTAGATTTAGTTATATTCCTGGTTCTGCTACTCACTCCCTGTGTGACCATCAGCAAATCAAGTATTTAACTTCCCTGGACATATTTTTTCATGTGTAAAATGAAGAGTTCTTTGTCAGTACCTCAGTGGACTTCCTATTTCTAGATCCTTGAATCAATACACGGAAGACACTAAGCTTGTTTATCTGAGCATTAATCATATTAATTACAGCATACGCCTTCATTTCTTGCTTCTATTTCTAAGATGAAAACGGGTTTTGCATACCTAATAACTAGAAAGGATATATAGATTGTTAACAAATACTTATATACATTAGGCTTTAAATGCTTGTAGAAAGCAGTGCAAAACAAAGTATGGCTACATGTAACTATAAGCTATAGAACAATTATATAAACCATAAGGCTTTGGTATAAAGTTCAGTTCAGATACCACGTGGATATGTTCACCAAATATTGGCTACAATTTGCAGAAAAAACAGTACTAGGCATTTAGGTCAGAGTTTGTCTGACCATCCTAGATTATACTCTACATTTTTTATTTCTATGTCAAGGAAAAAGTAAATTAGTTTTAGTTGTTTCTTGATGTAAATACATTCTTTTAACACATCTGTTTTAAACAGAACACCTTAAATACTAACAAGCAACCAAAATGAAACGGAAAATTAAGTCCCTAACCCTTAAAAAGGATTTATTGCTTTTTTTTTTGATGATTAGAGTAATATTAGTAAGTTTCCAAACCATTCCCTTAGGCTAAAGAACAATAATTAGCATCTTATTCTTGCTGATATATTAAACTCTAATTCTACTAACTCAGACCTCCTTCACAGCAATGAAGGGCTATGTTTGCAAAGTATAAATGGATCATACTGAAGATGTGTCCCTTAAAAAGTAGTAACAACTCTATTTTGTTAGGCACTGTACTTAATTAAATCAGTCAGATACAATTACTATTACTACAGTGATCTCTGGCTATTTGAAGGCTATTTTTTAAAGAATTCTATATAACCTATGGCAGTGGTTCTCAAATTTTAGCATGCACCAGTCATCTAGAGGTAATTCTAAAACAGATTGCTGGATTTCACCTTGTTTCTGATTTAGAAGATCTTGGGTGGGGCCCAGGAATTTGCATTTCTACACCTTTCCAGGTGATGCTGATTGTGCTACCTGACAGACCATACTTTGAGAACCAATGGCTTACAAAGATGAAAGTTAGAAGAATAAAAAAAAAAAAAAAAAAAAAAACTAATTCTATTTTAAAACCTTCTTAACCTGGAATATAAAACTTCTTACCCCTTCATGACTTTGACCCCTGTCTTCTAGGGTCTCCTTTCTTCTCACACTTCATCTGGCCTATTGTGTTATGTCTTACGTAACTCTTTATAACCTGTGAAACATAGGTTCTCTTAAGTTTCCATGGCTTTGCAGAACTGCTCCCTCTGCTGCAAATGCTCATGGTTTCCAATTCATCATCTGGCTGTCTTGTACTTGTTCCTTAAGATGCTTCAGTGCCAGGTGTTCTGTAATGCCTTCTGGCTTCCTAAGGTAGAACCAGTTAGTCCATCTTTTCTGTGGTTCCCTAATCTTCACAAACTTTTTATACTGCATAACCAGGAAAGCAGAATAACAAATTCCAGCTCCTTTATACAGTCAGTGTGTGAATTCTGGAAAAAATTATTTGACGTTTCTAGATCCCAGGTTTTTAATCTAAAATGAGGATTATATACCTCAATACATAAAAATAAAACTCCTGTAAGGATAAAGGAGCTTAAATAATACTACCACTGTTAACTCTATCAGACGGAGTTCCTTGAGAGAGGTTCCTTATCTTCACCTCTGTGAAGAAGTGAACACAGTGCTTGGCACTGTAAAAGTTCAAATGCATACTGAAAGAGTCTGAAAGAGTCAAAGAGTCAATATGACAGCAATTAGATTTGAAACAATTACTGGTTTATATTAGAAAGCCATTAAAATATTTTTTTTTTATTTTTTAATTTATTTATTCATGAGAGAGAGAGAGAGAGGCAGAGACACAGGCATACAGAGAAGCAGACTCCATGCAGGGAGTCTGATGTGGGACTCGATCCTGGGTCTCCAGGATCGGGCCCTGGGCTGAAGCAGGCGCTAAATCGCTGAGCCACCCAGGCTGCCCGCCATTAAAATATTTTGAGTTTGAATAAATTCATAGTTCTTAAAGTATGGTCACTGGACCAACAGTTATCAGTTATCACCTGGGAACTTAGGAATGTAAACATCTGGGTCCACCCCAGACCTACTGCATTACACATTCTTGAGGTAGGACCCAGGAAATGTAGCTTAATAACTTCCAGATAACTGATAGAAACTAAAGGTTGAGAAGCCAATTTATAATAAAGATATCAATATGGTTGTCTTAAATAAGCAAATAAGAGTATTATATTTCAAGAACATACCTGAACATAGTTTAAGAATATTATTTCAATGAGGGTAGTAACAAGTTGGTTTCTATTGTGTTCAAAGCCAACATAGTGGTTTGGGCTTCACTCACTCTTAAAAATGAGATCAACTGAAGTGGAATAAAAAATTTTCCTTTATTTGCTTTCTTGACCTAATGTTTAAGTAATATGCCTTGTTTTCTCTTTTACTATTGCATTCACCGCACTATAACTTGATGGTTAACTAGTTTGTGAACTTAAGTTCCTAAGACTTTGAACTATTCTGGTAACCTGTAAGTGCTATATAAAAACAAAGGATAATTTTTAAAAGGAAATATTTGGTTTGATATGGGTCACTCTTTTAGAATAAAAACATACAATGATCATTATTTACTAGATGAATTAAAAATTGTGGGTATGGAGGAAATGGACAGATATATACAACTGTGGGGAGAAAAGACACTAAGCATGGCTATATTACCTTTTATATGATGAATTTTTTTTAAAGATTTTATTTTTTTAAAGTAATCTCTATACCCAACGTAGGGCTTGAACTCACAACCCTGAGCTCAAGAGTCACACACACCATTGACTGAGCCAGCCAGGTGTCCCTGAATTTAGTGTTTAAATAAATTAAAATCACATTCACAGGAAAAATAAAACTCAATGAATCAAAGGTATAGCATGATAGCTTGGCCTTCAATGCTATTCATTTTAAAATTCATCCCAACTGGCTCTCCATACCTAGCTTTTTTTCCCAGATCTCCTTCCTCTTACCACAATAGATCACTCGCAACCTGAGGCTGGATATGAACTTGTGGCTTCAAAAATTCCCTACATTTTCATCTTTCTTAAAGGGTTAACCATTTCATTCATGCTCTCACTCAGGAAGATGATTGTACAAATCATCTCCAGTCTCTATTCAAAAATTAAAATCCATGAAGGTGAAGGGGTTAGGTTAACCTGATCTCACTACTAAAAAAAACTCTTTATGAGAAATCAACTTTTTTCTTTATCTTCATTAATGTAGGCAGAGACATCAATGGCTATTTGTTTAAAATAAAAATAGAGCAAATTTCTTCTCTTACATTTTGATTACTTTTTCTTTCTGTTCTCCCCTCAACACAAATGCTAATTAACAAAGCAACAAGGTAGAGGAAAACACTTGAATGACTGACCACTTTTGCAGGCACATATTACTTTAGTGAATCCTTACTACAGGGTTGAGAAACAATCTCATCTTACAGTTGAGGAAACTGAGGCCAAGTAACTTACTCAAAGACATAATGCTAGAGAAAGAATTGAAACCTAGACTTAATGTTAAAACACATGCTTTTTCTACCTCAACAGTAAGACTGTTTGAGAGGAATAAGCAACTGTCTATAACAACCTAAGAGAAATGCAGACTTATGCGTATCATGGAGAGTGCTTTACTATGTACCAAATGTCATTTGTGAAACTATAGCATGGATTCAAGGATTAAATTATGTGCATAATATGCCATTTATCTTAGCTAGCACATTCCTAGAAGAGGCTGAACTCTGAGAACAAGGGAGGTAACTTCTTAGAAAAGGCGCTGTGATCTTCAGACAGTCAGCATAGTTTACCTATTTGCTAAGAACTAAAATGTTCTTTTGGTTTGTTAGAAAGCTGAAGATATCTTAAAATTATATGTATCTATATGCAGAATATTATTTAAAAAATTACCCTCTTCTGCTTAACTTTGTGTTTGAGTCACAATCACAATTAAAACTCCACTACAGGAATTCCACAAATTATAAAATCAAATCTTTTATAACAAGAACTTCTTTGCTTGAGCTGGCAAGTCTGATATGCTTATGTTCAAGACCCCTTATCCAAACAAGGTAAAAATGATTCTTCATAAACTCACAAGTAGAAGCTACAATCTTTCCAAAAAAAAAAAAAAAAAAGTGATCATTGTTCTTTAAGGCCAGTCTTCAGGAATCATGTATTGTTTCTAGTAAATAATCTAGAATCTTCATCCTCCTACCCCCTTCCAAAAAAACTGTAAAATAATATAATTACTACTACACTGGATTAATTCTAACCTGGTAACATTTGGCCAAAATCTTTTCTTTTCTTTCCTTCTTTTTTAAAGATTTACGTATTCATTTTGGGGGGGGGGGTTGGAGATGACGACGATAAGGGCAGGGAAAGAGGGAGAGACAGACTCTCAAATAGACTCTGTGCTCAGCACACAGCTTGACACTGGTCTTGATCCCACAACCCTGAGATCATGACCTGAGCCAAAATCAAAAGTTGGACACTCAATGGACTGAGCGATCCAGGTGCCCCTACAACTGGCCTTTTTTCTAAGAAATATATATTTTTGTTTTTTAGAAAGAAACTATTAAGTCATTGATGCAAAAAAATAAACCTAATGAATGTACAGTTCAGCAAGCCTATGAAAGATAAACAGAAAAAAATACATCACTCTTTCTCTAAGAAGAATTTTAAAATATTTACAGTTTAACACTTAAGAGCAAATAACAGTTCTGCTAAAAAAAAAAAAAAAAAGCCAAAATAGATATAATTCAGGCAAACTTATTCTATGGCCAAATGCAAACTTCTATAGTTAGCAATAAAACTATCAAAGTTAAAAGTAACTTAACCTAAAAACTAAAAATTTTATTATTCTAATTACTGATCATAAGATCTCTATGTAAAAACAAACTCTGTTTAATTTCATGATTAATTTACAAAAAGCCCCATGAAGATTTTTTATTAACACAAAATAAGTGATTTTTGTGAATGATAAAAACTATTATTCATGCTAAGCAAGTAGGTAAAATGGCGACTCACAAAACTGAGTATTATTATTTTCTCAAGTAACCAGTGTTACAGTGGTGCAAAAAAAAAAGAAAAAAAAAAAAGCTTTTAACCAAGGAACAATGAAAAATGTTAAAAATATACATAAAGATTGAGATTTGTTTTTAACATCTACAGAAACCAATTATGTCCTTAGCATCGTTTACATTCATGTAATTAGTTTAAGGTCAAAATCCTGGCCAGAAATGAGTATTTAAAGAGTAAAAAAGCATACATAATGTGGATTACACCAATGTCAATTTCCTGGCTTTGGACCTTATGATATAAGCATGTAAGATGTTATCATTGCAGGAGGGGGGCAGGAGACAGGACACACAGGACTGGATGAAGGAGTACGTGAGACCTCACTATACTTTTTTCTTTTTGTTGCAACTTCTTATGAATCAATAATTATTTCAAAATAAAAGTTAAAAAAGATACATACACATGGTAAAAAGTACATCCAAAGAGTATACATAAAAAGGTGTACAGGTGTACAAGGAGAGTCCCTCTCCTACCTCAGACCCCTTTTGTCCAGAGTCAACCATATCATCTGTACCAATGGCCTTTTAAAAAGTCCTTTTAAGAAGAATTTCTGTAAAATACTTCGGAGAAGCCTAACTAGATGCCTCAAAATATAGAAAAATAAAAAACTCCTTTAATAATTTCACTAAAATATAAAGTACTTCTAGAAATCTATTAAATCTATTAAGACTAGACTCCCAATTTGAAAAATGGGTAGATTTCACATAGAAAATTCACAAGACATGAAAAAAAACTCAAGATCTCACTCATAATAAAAATACAGATTATAATGTAATACTATTTCCCTAAACAGACTGGCAAGCGTATTAAAATTTAATACACTGTTAGCGAGGCTGTGGGAAATGGGCCTTCTTATAGAATGGTTATTTAAATTGTATACTGGTATAATCCTTATACAAAGCAATTTGGTTATATCAGTTTTTTTTTTTTTAAGATTTTATTTATTTATTTATTCACGAGAGACACACAGAGACAGGCAGAGACACAGGCAGAGGGAGAAGCAGGCTCTGTGCAGGGAGCCTGACGCGGAACTTGATCCCAGGTCTCCAGGATCACGCCCGGGACTAAAGGCGGCACTAAACCGCTGAGCCACCTGAGCTGCCCGGTTATATCAGTTTTACATGCACACACACACACACACACACACACACATGCTCACTCACTCTTATTTACTCTGAGTCAGCAATCCTACATGTGGGAATTTATCCTATATTTTTACATACAAGGGAAATAATATATTTACAAGGCTACTCATTATAGCACTGTTTATTGTTTTATTTTTTTTTAAAGATTTTATTTATTTATTCATAGAGACACAGAGAGAGAGAAAGGCAGAGATACAGGCAGAGGGAGAAGCAGGCTCCACGCAGAGAGCCCGATGTGGGACCCGATCCAGGGTCTCCACGATCACGCCCTGGGCTACAGGCGGCGCTAAACCGCTGTGCCACCGGGGCTGCCCTATAGGCACTGTTTAAAACAAAGTTTAATAATCAACAGGGAACTGATCAACTAAATCATGGTATAGCCATCTATGCAATTGAATACTACCTATTTATAAAAAAAGACCCCACACAAAGATGTTTTTCTGTGTACTGAGATCAGAACAATGTATCTTAGAGACCTTTAAAAGTAAAAGGTGCAGATGTATGTATATTATCACTTGTGTGAGGGGGACACAGATATAATAGATACAGCATTTGCTTGCATATGGATAAAGAAACCTGAAGAATACACACACACAAACTAAGAAAGTGGTTATCTGTCTGGGAAGGCAGGCAGATGGGGGACAGAGATAGAAGAATACTTTCATTGCACTTTGGAGAATACTGAAGTTAAAAAACAAAAGAACTACCACATTCCAAAAAAGAAAATGACTCACGAAAGTTATTAAGTTATTTCCTGTACAGTGTGAACTCAGGGGATGAACAAATGAAAGACAGGAGACAGAAAAGAGAGAGAGGAGCGAAGAGGAGGCAACAACTCCATGGTCCTTAGGAACTACTTCATTCTAGAAGATAGGTACTTTGTTTAACATTCAAAATAACAATATAAAGGATACTTGTGATTTGTAAAATTTATTTCTTTGGCTTACGGTGAATTATAATCACTTAAAAATATGATAGAAAACAATGTTTATAACTTCTAATATAGTTACTTCTGTTCAAAATGATTCTGGAAAGAAAAAAAACAAGTGTGATTAACATTTGATATAATAGGCTATATAACTTTATACAATAAAAATGTTACATTAAAAATGTTTTCCAGAGAAGGTATAGATAAGATTAATATTAGCTTTACCTTCTTTTTCTAGATCTCTTTACATTTCCAAGTGAGGATATCCTGGGGGAGGTATCTCTAGTATTAGGCAAGTAAAATTCTGATAGTTTTTTTCCTATAGAGTCACTGAGGAAACAATTTAAAAAACCAGCCAAACTAAAATTCTATTAAAACACTCAAGATGGCAGATGTAAAAATTTAGTCTTGAAAAGCTAGAGAATAATACAAAAGTGAAATATGTACAACAATTTTACCATTACAATCCAAATATTCCATATAAACTAAGAAAGTTTAATATTCTATTATTTGAAGTTAAATACTTGTATGTAAAAAATGATATCCACTTAAAGCAGATGAGCTTATGCACTAGTTATTTTTTATTAGACTAACATTAGGTAAGGTTTGACAGGATGAAAAAGTTATTTTTTTCTTTTGAGTCAGGACTGAAATAAAAAAGGGTGTGAGAAAGGGGTAGGAGGAGAGTGGCATTTTCCCTAAAGTTGGTGTGCTTACATTTAGAGCAGGCTCTCCTAAAAGAAACTGCATTGTACTATTTACACAGCAGCTAGGTAATTTGATGACAGCATAATTGATTACTGAGAAGTGAAGAATATGTATCAAGGAGCTTTGGCCCAAATTAAAAAGTTGACACTATGGTCCTGGTTACTTTACTCCCTGGAGATTGGGAAAAGAGTATATGATTGACAATTATCTAGAGTGAGATGTATACTAGCACCTAAGACTAAAAAAGGGGAGAAAGATTAGAAAGGATTTCAAATGTTGAGATTAGAAAGGATTTCAAATGTTGCCAACTGATGTCTAGCTCAGAGTACCTTATGAAAATAATGTGATTATACTGAAAGGGAATAAAGTGGATATAATTCCATATATTCATTCTAGATATTCTAGAATCATTCTTTTAGTCTGCTAGAAACTAATGGTTAACCAACTTCTAAAAACATCAGAATTAACAATTAAAATATACCTTAACCTAGCAAAAGATCTATACTTTTCAGTACTGACTTGACGGACCATCTTTCATAGAAAGATGGAAAATTGAAATAGAAAAGAGAAAAACTCAATAAAAATTCTTAATATGAAATGAGGACATTAAAAACACAGAAGAGTTCAAATTACTTCAGCTGTGTTAAGAAAAAGTCTTCCAAGGAAGGGGCTATGTTTAACAGTCATTTTGTAGAAAAGATCAATTCTCTTTTAAAAGGTTAACAATAGCATTCCTTCCTTTTGACTATGAAGAAATAACAGCACTTTCATCACTAAGGAAATTTTCATGGTGTTAAGTGTATGAAAATGAACAAAATTGGAGAAAGAACAAGATAGAAAAGAGTGTCAAGGGAAATGAAACACAAACAAGCAGCCTTGAATTAACTTCACCCAGAAGTGGGCCCATTATAAAAACAACCTTTTTATATAGATAAATCCACCTAACATTTCTAAAAGTAATTCAGGATTCTTTAGCAATGACATAAAAATGGGTCAAAGGAAAAAATCAGAACTAGCTTACTAATTTATTTCTAACGCCAGCATTTATATTACTTCCTCCCATTCCAAATGCTTGCTCAACTTTTAAACCGGATATCCTACACTCCTTGAGACTGTGTAGTTTATTCTCACTCTATGCTCATATGGTTTCTTATTCTCTAAATACTTCTGTGGATATTCTACCTTTCTTTCATAGCTTTCAGCTCAAATATTTTTTCTGTAAAGGTTAGTTTTCCTATCCTTCCAGAAGCACTAGAGGAAGTCATGGCCCACACTACCCTTACAGCTCTAACCACTTATCTATCATAGGCTGTGTTGTAATAGCTGCATCTATCTCCTAGATAATTGTATAGTTGGACTTTTGAGTCATATATATATATATATCACTTACTACTTTGCCTCTGGGACCTCAATTCTCCAGCTACATTAGGTAGTTGTACTAGATCACCTCCAAAGCCATTTCCCATACCTAATGGCAAAAGTGACTTTTCCCAAAGCAGTCCTCAGTATCTAATGGATATGGATAATGCCATCATTTCAACTACACTCAAAAGTAATTAGGGAAATAGTTCTTAATCTCATTCATTTTCAGTCTGAAACTAAACTTGCCATATCGTCTTGCTGCCTAGTATCTAATTCATATATCTAGGTAATCCAAATTCCTTTAGAGGCAATAGGGCATACATGCTAAACAAATTTTGCCTCTAATTTCCTATGTAGCCAAATCTCAGTAACATTTATCTTTCAGACTTTTTTCTTTCTGACGTTTTTATAAAAAATGAGAAATTCTCATCTGTCTCCTCTGCACAATGTCCAATGCTCAATGAACACTGGTTGGAAGAATAGAAGTCAGACAATGTCCATCAGTGGAAAGATCACTAGATATGGAATTAGCACATATATGTTGCAGCTTGGCCTCACCTTAGATTTGCTGTGTCCTGAAGCAAGCTACTCTCACTGGGCTTTTTTCTTTCATCATTTAGTTTCAAAGGTTTTTATGGAACTTAATATAACCCTCAAATGTGGGCTTCTCTTGGGCATGCCTGTGTGGTGGGAATGGAGGTTGATGAGAAGGAAAGAAAACTCTTTAAAAAAAATATTACCTAAGCAAGCAAGGGGGGAGGACACTGCAAAATGCTTGGTCACAGGCATTAAGCAAGGAAAAATGAAATAGTTTTTATAGTCAAAGCACAGAGAATCTATGAGAAATCAGAGGGATGGTAAAGGAAAAGGGACTCACCTATAACAAAGAAAATACCAAGGATGGCTGGAATTTTTTTTAGCTTGGAGCAATTAGGTGTGGGCAGACAGGTTTTGTGTCACAGGAAGGTGGCTAGATTTTAGGGGATAAGGAGTGAGTGGAAGAGGAACCACGAATAAAGACGAGAAAATGAGAAATTTAAGTTTCACTTGGGACTGTTGAATTTTAAGACATCTAGGATATAGATTCTAGCAGAGAAATATATAGAAAGAAGGTTGCTGAAAATAGGTATCTAGAACTCTAGAGTAATCTCTGGCCTAGAAGTCTAGATTTGAGAGCCGTAGAAATGTGGTGGGTAAAGCCAAACTGTGAGAGATGAGCTTGCTTAAATAGAGAGAAAAGTAGGGCCAAAACAATGGAAAACTCTAACACGTGAAGAGTTAATGAAAAGATGGGCTCAGGACAAAGTGCCCTTCTTGAGAAAGCTAAGTATTTCATTGAATGGCCTCACATTTATCTCTTCTACATTCAGCACTCTGTATACCATTTTTTTTCAACTCAACAGTTCTTGAAAAAACCCTTTCAACTCTATTTCCACAATGAGCCTAACCAAATGAGCGATGAGATGATCCCCTTGAATACCACATGCCAAATACTAGCAAAGAGCACAGAGATAATTTTGTTCATCTAAAACTTATCTTTTCACTTATACCCAATTCTTAAAGGTACAGAAATGTCATTCATAATAGCTCCATAGAAAAAGCAAACGTAATTGTATGGACAACCTATCTGACAAAGTAAAATTATATCAGGCTAGTCCTTAGGATTATCTGACCAAACCCTAGCTTTTGTTTTTAGGTGATTAACCAGTCTTTGTTACCTTATGTCTCTTCCCAATCTGTCCCCAAAGTCCAGGGATAGTAATAAATAAAAAAGGTTATCAAGGAACTGTTTCAAAGCAGGGATAAACCCAGAAAAATAAAAGTATCATAAGGTTTTTAGAGAGATAGTTGCTTCATTCTGGTTTAGCCTAAAGGAACAGTCACCATCCCTTAATAAAATGAAGAGACTATCATCAGGGAAAACTCTGATTTATTTTACTTTTAATTAATCAATACATGTTTTACAATTGAGGTATTTTAAAAATTTGGATTGGCTTGGTTTTGAGCAAAAATTTAAACTGCTTGTCTAAAACAAATATACAGTATTGTGAATATATACCTAGAAAAGTTAAAATTGTCTAGGTTATCAGCTTACTACCAATTGGCTTAATTCCCTTTTGCTCTCTACTTCATTCTGGGGCAAGACATCTTACCTCTTAGCAGTTACTTAGGTAAAAGACTAAATTCCCAAAGAATAATAAAGTGGTTTTAAGAGCACAAGCTTCAGGGGTGCCTGTGTGGCTCAGTCGGATAAGTGTCCGACAGTTTATTTCAGCTCAGGTCATGATCTCAGGGTTGTGAGATTGAGCCTGGAGCCCACACTGGGCATGGAATGTGCTTAAGATTCTCTCTCCCCTTGTTCCTGCCACACTGTCACTCACACACTCTTAAAATAAAGGGGTGAGCTACAGGCTTCAGAATTAGACAAGCTATCTATCTATCCATTTGTCTATCAATTAGCTTGTTTTAAATCCCAACTCCACTACTTACTAGTGGGATGATCACAGCAAGCTAAATACTCAAACCAGTTTCCTCATTTATAAAGTGGGATCATAGTTTTACCTACCCTAAAGGATTGCTGTGACAATTATGAGATTTTTTTTATAATAGTAAACACTGAGACAATTAGTTTCTTCTATTGTTTGGATCAATTTGGGCCGACCCTGTATAAGGTTTACTATCCCAGTGTATCATTGCAAATGAAGCAGTGAGGTACAAATAAAAATCAATTTTGAAAAGAAACAATCTTTATGTTTATACCTCACCCAAAGAATGAAATAATTCTAGTTATGCCTTAAATTTATTCCTTTGTACTCAACTAGTCAAATGTTAAAGATTTAAGGCAGTCATAAAATATATGCAAATAAAAATTATTTGACTTGAGATTTAAATTTACATCAATATTTATTAAGCACAGAATTCCTGTGGATTGAACATTAATGACTGTTTAGCATAAAAAGTCTTAATTTACTGTGGGAAATTTTTTCCAAAGGCCAATGATATATAACTGGACTTATTTCAATGTGAAAATTTCAAAACATGTTTAACTAAACATGTCCCATGCCTTCCTTTTTCAACAGTATTACTAAAAACAGATCAAGTGTTGAGTCAAGTACTGCTTTGCTTCTATACTATGTACTATACATACATACTAGTTGAAAATCACTGCTTTAGAATTAATTCAAGAAAACATTCTGGTATAAGACAATGAAGAAAAATATAAGTAGCACCACTATAAAATCTAAAGGTTTATAAGGTTTTTTCACTCAAGCAGAACTATACTCAAATAGGTACATTTTCAGCTATAAAGTTTCTGACAGCTAACAACTTTTCCTCATCTCATTGTGGATCAATGTCCTTGAATTCTTCTAGGTGATAACAATACTATAACATAGCTATGATAAATGACAAAGTTATAATCACTTTTATACCTCAATTTGTATAAAATCATTTATGATAAATTCTAGACTTACATTATGATCTAAAATTTGTTAAATCACCTTAGATTCTGGAGTTTAGACTATCATCTGAAATGGAATGCTTCACTTACATTCTCTTTGCTTTCTTCCTTTCTTGAGTCTTCCATAAATAATTGTTTTTGCTGTCTCTATTTAATATTGTTCACCCTTGAATTAAACCACAAAGGGAGGAACTGTGTCTATGCAGGGGGTTTACTAATTATAACACTGTCCATAAAATTGATATTAAACATTTAATTGAAGAAAAAGATAGAATATAATAGTATTTAATATGTTATCTAATTATATTTTTTTAAGTTACCACAAACTTATGTTATATGGGGCTAATCATGACAGGAAAAAGAACTAAGAAATTAGCTAGCTATTTAAATATTAGAAATTATGAAAAGAGCATCCTTGGAACATAGTAAAAATGGGCAGGCCTCCTGAGATAGTTTTTCTCCTTGACAAAGATAGCTTAAATAAAAAGCCAATAAACCTTTTGTCATGTTCCTCTCATCTGGTTGTTATTGAGGAGGAAGAAAGTGCAGTAGTTTCTACGTAACTGGCAACTGAAGTAAGCAGAAAAACGGTTTAAGTTTGAGGAATAGAATATCCAGAGTTCTACTGACTTTCAGGTTACTTCTGACAAAATTATGCCAGTGAAACTTAGCAGTTTCAGAGACAGATCATGGTAATGACAAAATTCATAAAAGACTTTGTGGAAAATAAAAGTGGACTCTAAAGACTTTTATCTTTTGGATAAAAACCTAGACAAAGATCTTTTTACATTAGAATCATGGATTTAGGGAAAATAATTTTGTGAACCTGGTGAAAGGCTTAACTGTAAAACCATACATCATAAATATCTATATGTGGGTTCTCTCAACATCATTTGCTATAGACAATCAGAATCAAATCTAAGGAGAAGAAGTGAAAAAAACCCAAAAGCTATGCTGAAGGTGGAAAGAGGAAGCCAAAGGCTTGGTAGTTAAAAAACAAAAAAACAAAAACAAAAACAAAAACAAAAAAACAAAAACAAAAACAAAAACAAAAAAAACACAAAGGCTTGGCAGTTTAGTCAGCTCAGAGAAAGAAGACAATTCATATCACCATGTCGTTAAGCATGTCTCATAGACAAGTGGAAGTTCTAAGTGGACTAGATCCAGGAGTCTGAAGAAATTCAGATGTATCAGTACTTTGTTTTTACACATTGTTGGATTAAAGCAGTCCACATAGGAGTCCTGTGAAATCCTTACATCCATCACTAGAATCATTAATTATCAAGTGGGAAAATATCCTTCTGGTCTCTTCAGATATTAAGCAATGTCTCCGTATCCATTTTTGAAAAAGAACTTTAGAACTATATTAACACCAATGACTTTTGGCCACAAACTGGAACCCATATTCTTGACTATGATAACTATACTATGATAGCTATGAAGACACTGAAATAGAGAATGTTCTCAGTTCAATGTTTTGACAGAATACATAATTCAGCTTATATTTTTACATGAACGTAATCTCTATTAAATGTTTTCAGTGATGGCAATCATCAGATTTTTCTACTCCACATTTTAGACGCTGTTGTACAGGACAAATTTCTAAAAGGTTTAAACATGAAATGTAAAAATAAAGAAGACCTGGATGCCATGATAAACATCACTGGAGGTGTTTGAAGGCTAGACAACAACCGAGAAGGTGTATTATAGACATGAGACAAATGGTTGGAATAAATGACCACTAAATTCCCTTCCAACCCAAATTTATAATTCTAGACACAGAAGATAAACTCAGAGGAGATATCGGATAAAAAAAGGCTTTGCTTCTGGAGTCATACCCAGGTTTGAATCCCACCCTAACACTTTTATAATTTCATACAAGTTATTTATCCTCTCCAAAGAATAATAGGACCAGACAAGAGTATTCAGTGAGGATAATGCATTAGAGTCTGGCACATATTAAACACTTAATTTATTAACTATATAAATCTGTATTAGTAAGGTATAGTGATCAAAATCTAAATATCAGGAAATACACAGTGAGGTGATGTGGTTTTTACATCTGATTTTTGCCTCTACTAATGATAATTTCTAACATTCTTTTCGTTTACTAAATTTTATGATGTCACATTCTAGGGGGATTTTAATGTATTTAAACATCAGACACTGATTTTATAGACACATTATCAAATAAACCATACACTAGAACTTATGAGAATACAGTTGAATGTAGGAGATAGACAAGTTAGAGGTGTGATAAATGCTAAGAAAGGGAAGATTTTAGAGGGTGTTTTGGGGAAACATAATCAACATCAAGGGTCAGGAAAGAACGTTTAGTAAAAGAAGTGCCAAGGTTGGGTGGAGAAGATGAAAGGACACACACACATAAATGTTCCAAGTAAAAAGAACAGCAGGTACAGTTAGCCATGTTAGAAAACTCAAATAAGGAAGACCAGTTAGAAGATTTTCGCATTTCCACATAAGGATTGGGCCCTGAATAGGGAGGAAAGAGATGGAGAGGCTGAAGAAATACTCACAAGGGATACGTGGCAGTACTTTCCAATTATGGGAGATCACAGACGTTTGAGGGTTAAGGAGATGCCTAGGTAAAAAGTTTGAGCGACTACAGCACATAGGCTTCCTACCGTATACAGATGACACTTAGAACCATCTACATGTTCTTAGCATGAAGAAGAATGTGAGAAGAGGGTCTCAACAGCATGCTGAGGACACCAATAATACTTAAAAGAACAAACAGAAAGGAAAAGCTTGACAAGGAGACTAAGAAGAAATGAGAAGTAGAATGAAAAACTGGAAGGGACGGTATCGTAGATATCAAAATTATCAATCCAAAATTTAAAACCTATGACATGTCAATATCAGCTTTGCACACATTAGATAAATATTTGGAATGCTAAAAACTATTTAAAAGCTACTCAACTGTGAGTGCAATTGTTAACATCCATGCATATGTACTCAAAGTCTGGAAGGGAATATGTGAATACTGAGAGAGTCACTATGTTAAAAACTTGAATTAGGTGTGATTGTTTATTCTATTTCCCAAAATTCCAAAGTTTTAATTTTGAAAAGGCAAATATATTACTATTAAAGAAGCTGGGATAAAAATGTATCATCTGGAAAAAGACTTCTAAGATGGTATTCTCATGTTCTGATGACCTATCAAATTGCTATATACTTTAAACCATGGTCTTAATTTTATGCTTAATAGGCTATTTCAACTAAACTGAAGAGTAAATGAATTCTTTGAATTCTTACAGTTTTACTTGTCTTTGTTTTAAGCAGTACTAATAGTGGATTTAACTGTAAGTCCTATGTAGACAGGAATTTTTGTATAAACACTTTAAAAATAAAGTTTTATATAAAGTATTCAATAAAAAAATCCATGTATCTAATACATAGATTTTGTTGTATACATGCTTAAAAAGTAAACATAGAAAAGGTATCTTAATAGAATTATTCACAACTAAGGGCAAATGGGAAATTGAAATAGCACTTAGTAGGTTTTACATGTGATTCATTTCCCTACCTCAAGAAACACTTGCAGCTCAAAGCAGATTTTTAAACTGCTTCCCAATGTTTGTTATTTATAAATCCTAAATATTAAAAGGTGAGTTTTTTTCTTCTAAAGATTTTGACAGAGAGAGCGAGCCAGCTCGAGCGAGAGAGAGCACATGCCCAAGCAGGGGGAGCAGCAAGCAGAGGAACAGGGAGAAGCAGACTCCCCGCTGAGCAGGGAGCCCCATGTGGGGCTCTATCTCAGGATCCTGGGATCGCGACCTGAGCCCAAGGCAGACGCTTAACTGACTGAGCCAACCAAGTACCCCTAAAGGGTGAGTTTCTTAATGGTTACAGTTGATACAAAATCTGTTTAATAAGTACTAAAACTTTTCTAACACATGTATATTTGCTTATAGTCATAAGCATTAAATTTGAATAGAAGTTATTTTCTAATGCAATAAGTACTTAATTTAAAATCATAAGCAACTTACCAAACTTATTTTTTTGACAGGTGCTTTAAAAGATGGTTTTATAATAAAGGATCACCCACTGGTACTTAAGTTCAAAGGAAATCAAATTTATGTATTCACATCTTCACTCAATATAAAATTCTTCTTTCTCAACTTTAAGTTCCCCAGGGTTACTCTCTGCATACCAGCATACAATTGAGAACCATGATTCCAGTTAGAAAGCTAGATTTGAATCCTAGCTCCACCACTAAATGGCTATGTGACCTGATCAAGTTATATAATCTTTAAGCTTTCAATTTCCTTCTATAGTATAAACTGAGGATACTGATAATATCTATATAATACAGCTGTTGTAAAAATTAAACATGACAAAAATACTTAGGAGAGTGCCTGACACATAGTAAGCACTAACTAGCAAGAACAAACAAACAAACAAACAAACAACTACTATGTGGAGAAATCAACATTTGAGCCCAGGGACTGACAGTATGAAATTCTTAAGCTAAAAATGGGTAGGATCTGATTTGTTCCATCAGTCTAATGATCACTTAAAATAAACTAGCCTTGTATTAAATTCAGTTAAGAGTTATAGAATCAGCATACTCATTAAAAATTTCTGTCCTACATCATGTACTTGGGTACATAACAAGGCTTGTCTCTTAGATGTATTCACTAGCAATGTTATTTAACTGCTTGTGAAAATCTGGCAAGTGCTCTGAATGTTTCATCAAAAACTGAACATATATTAAGTTCTATCCAATATTTCACAGGGTTCATGATCCTTTGAGACGTACCCCAACCACTGACTACTAAAGACGGATATCCTACACTAAAGAAATTAGAAGTTATTTTCCTAATTAAGAAGTTGGGTGGGTAATGTTATTGTACTAAGTGAAAAATAAAAATTTAAAAGTTTATAGAATACAGGACAATTGTTATTAGTTTGCTGCATTTCCTTCCAGACTACGGACTGGAATACCATATCAGAAACAATTTAGAATATTATTCAAAAGACAAGATGCATGTATGCAAGGGAGAGACTAACATATTTCTGGTTAAGGATAAAGTTTAAACCAGATATGGTAGCCTATTCAATAATTTCAAATAATTTTCGATACACTTATAGGATATGTATGCCATACTTTAATGAAAATATTAATTCTACAACTTTGGACATATAACTTAACCCAAGCTCTTTTTCTTCACTTGCAAGATATGATCTTCAGGTTGAAGATTAAGATCTCATCCTAGTCTAAACTGTATTATTCTAAGAGTCCTCTGCAAAATACAGCTGTGTAAAACAAAGCAGTAAGACACTATATAAAACAAGTATTAAAATTTGTTTTCCAAGCAGAATACAATGCTGAAAGGAAGTATTTTGTTTTCAGGGAAAATAAAAAAAGTATACTGACTTCTACTGTATCATTTTCATTTGATATTGATTCTCAAGATAAGAATTGAGAAAATTTTCCTGGCTTTAGTTTTACAGACATCGAGAAGAAAAATAAAATCCCAAAAGCAATAGGAGTAATTTAAACTATATTTTATGAAGAAAATGGATATAAGGTTTTTTTTTAAATAAAAGATTAATATATTATTTCTCAAATACCTCCTGTGATAATAACTAGTAAGTATTTGGGGCTCTTAACTGCACTGTAAGCACCTATAGCAGATGCCAGAGCAATATCTAAATAATGTTACTATAATACAGGATGTCACTTTATTTTTTAAACTGATTATTTATTAAACACCACTGCAAAGATACAGCCTTCAGCCTCACGAAATTTTGAAAGGATGACATATTCCCAAGTATTTAAAATTCCAAGTTTGAACTTATATTTAATACTATACTCTTAGTTATACAATGTGCTCATTTTGTTCATAAATATTCATCTCAATACAATAACATCAGGTATAATACATAAAATCTAATCCATTAAGTCTTACCAATTTATGACCTGATGAGACACTCTTGTGGACAACATTCAGTCCTTAGAAGCTAGAATAACCCTCCAACCATGTGAGGGCATCACAACTTTTAAACTTTCGGCTTTCGATCATTATTATGTCACATTCCTCCTCCGATGCTGAATTCTAAAAAAAATTCTAGCAAAGAGTTTAAGTAAATAAGTGTTTTAATCAAATAGCCTTTAAAAATCTTTTATAGCAAAGTTTTATGTTTTACCATGATTACACAACTGATATTTTGTACTTAAGTATTTTTTTAAAATGTAAAATAATTTCATATTTAATCTGGATACTTCAAACTGTAAATTTCAACATGGACTTTCA
Source organism: Canis lupus baileyi (assembly GCF_048164855.1). Taxonomy (NCBI): domain Eukaryota; kingdom Metazoa; phylum Chordata; class Mammalia; order Carnivora; family Canidae; genus Canis; species Canis lupus. Next base: position 7,473,194 of record NC_132859.1, read on the forward strand.
GGCCATCAGGAATACTTGTTAGTAAAGAGTCAAGGAGAAATGGAACCAATTAAAGGTTTAAGATCATGATCCAGAAATTATGATTTAACACCATAACTTACTACAGACATTTTTGAAGTCCTACAGAATGGCACTTGACTCTATCATCTGACTCACATCCATATGAATTTCTAAACTTCTAACACAGGTGGATGGATCAATAATAATCCATACCAATCATTTAAATGCTCAAGACAGCATTCAATTTTTATACCTAAATCCTAGTCTGTCTCTACCACCCCAAATTTTAAAATTAGACAACATGATGGAAAGAATAAAATTTTATTATGCATTTTATGTAACAGACATAACAATGTATCCTGTTCAGAAGTGGTCCTATAGCTCATCTATGTTATGAGCAAAGAACAAAATTAGGGATAGGAATATTTAATAATGGCAAAAACTACTTCATTAAGAATGATCTTATATTCATGAAATTTTTACAAGAAAACTTTCAATTGGGCATCTATTTTAATTGTTGAAGGGTAATATTAGTAACATTTGTGTAGTGTGAATACTCATTTCTACTTTTAGTTGTCAGTAATCCACAGAAAAAGGCAGCCCACATATTTATGGGCATAGTTTTGCCTAAATTAACCCCCTAAATAAAATGGCACAATGGGGCAAAGGAAAGGGGGGAAAGGAAGCCATTATTGAGGAAGATCAATAATATATGCAAAGCTATAGAAAACTCAAAGATAGCATTGTGAGGAAACTCTGCGGCCATCTCCAGAAATATTTGACCCGAATATAGGGGGTTGGAATTATGCTGTTACAAATGTTAACTTTTAATGGAATTTTTCTATTATGCATGGTCTTTAAAAGTCTCCCACACAATCTGAAGATTAGGATTTTTCCAATTTACAAATATAACCTTTCCAAATGTAATCTCACAACACATTTGACTTAAATGAAATCATAAAACTTTACTATCTTTTGTCAAAGCACAGCCTTATTATGTAATCACCTGGTGAAGGCAAAAACCCATACTGATGAGGATAAGCAACAGTTTAAAGTTGTGGTCATTTCATCAACATATTACCAAAACATTTGTTAGCAAGTTTTTATGCAACTTTTGTCTCCTATCAACCAAAATACTACCAAATTTTTAAAAAATCCTTTTGATTATTTACTCTTATGGGGCAAGTCCCAAGAGAAGGTATAATACCCAGCCACATGCAGCAAAGTAAATGCTTCCTGAAATATATCTATCTGTAATGCTGGTAATTTGGCTTGTCTGTAAAGGCTCTGATAGACTGGCCATTTGAGGGGCAGACTACCAACCCTCTGTTAAAGGGCCTGCCAACAATAAACATTTTTTATGATAAATGCCCGGAAAGCCTCTGGAATATAGAATTAAAACCAGTCATATAAAGTAAATGTAGTTATTTTCCTATGAAGCTTATAGAAAACAATTTTTAAAGGGTGTGTACATTATACAAATACATGGTAAATTTAGGACTTAAGAACTGTATTACATTTAAAAATACAAAGCTTCCATTATCAGATTTTTCCCCATCATGCACTTTCAAAGTTAGTTGCTACCAACTACAGGGGTTAACTTTGAAGGGTTTCAATGACTTAATTCCAATGTGTAGGAAATCCTTATTAAAAATTTGAAAACTGGGTAACTGAGGTGTTTGTAGAGGAACATAGTTAAGATTAATTCGATACTCCTTAAAATTTAATTTAAAATTATAATTCTCCCCAAAATGAGTATTTAGAAGCTTGTTCTAATATATCAATCATCTTGAATCTCTGACAAGACTGCTATCAAAAACAAATCCTCAATATTTGCTGTTTATCATTTCTTTCTTTTTTAATTTGTGAGGAGGAAAAATCCCATTTACCTAAGTGTGAGCTACTAGGTTGTATGGTATAGTTCGGCAAGAACTAGGCTTAAATTTACTATTATTTAGCTACTTTTATGGCAAACTTATACTGATAGAGAACAAAGTAGAGAAAACAGGGGTAAGAAGGTGGATGATCTGCAATTTCCAAGTCATCTGAAAACTTGTATGTGAAATTAGGTAAAACCTACAAAGTTCCTAAAGGAACTTGCTATTTGAATAAATATGCTTTGCTTTGTTTGGTACAAAATTTCACTTTCAAGTGTAAACCACCTTCTTCAAAAAGTTCACTACACTGTTTTGAGAAACCCTAGACATGATAAATCAATGCTTGCTTCCCTAAACATCAAGAAATGCTTATTTTTAAGAAGAATTTTAAAGGGGGAAATGGGCCAATCCTGTATGACTCCCAATAAAGTATGTATAGTCTTTCCATAGATTACTTATTGGGAAAATGAGGCTAGGAATATCAAAAATAAGCTTATGAAAAAAAAAAATTAGTCCAAACATATCTAACAGAATACGAACACTGTGTGTTCTAAGAAACTCACATATAAAAAGACATACACAATTATAGGAAACTTCATGTATCTGTGGGTGAGCCAAGATAGTTGTTAAAAACTAAGTATGAGAAATATATGAAAAGGTGTTTAGCATGTTATACTTCATATCAAATGTACCTGTTAGTGGAAGAAATGCAAAATACATTGCTTAGAAAATTTCATTCATACAGCTTTAGAAAATACACCTAACAAGATAGGTTATTGGTATTTTTAATAGATCATATTCATTCACAAATGATTTAAAATCCTCATTTTCTCAGAAGGAGTAGAAATAACATACAGAGGATTAAAATAAATAGAAATGGGGGTTGGGACAGAAGATAAAAAAGGTAAAACAGTAGATGGAAGCCGATTATACATTATTCAAATACATAGGTGATAAGGAATGGCAGGCTTTGTTAACAGAAAGCTGTATATTTGACTCTGAGCTTTCATTAATAACAGCTAACATTAGAAAATACAACTACTCTTCAACTAAGTTAGCAATATCTAAAATAGAAAAGTACTGCAAAGTAATTTTCTGAAGATCAATTGTCAATAGTCACTGTGAACAGAAGGAGTGGGATTAGCCAGACAATACAACTCTTCTCCCTCCTTACCCTTCAAATAGTCTGTAGACCTAGGGAAAGAATACCTTCTTCATCTGGACATATCACCAGGTAGATATGTCATATAAGATACAATTTTTGGCTTTCAAGACACAAGTTACATATACCACTCTTTCTGGGCCAAAAATAATTAAAAACAGAAAATAAAAAAATACAATGAGCACCTTCCAAACCTTTTAGTATTTATAACTAAGGATCTTTAAACTTTGAAAATAACCCGGAAACAAAATGGCATAAGAATGCTATTTCTTAAAGATATATATCAATGAATATATATTCTAAATTAGCACGTTTAAATTTGTTTCTGTAAAATATGAAAAAAGTTTTAGAAACAGTTAACAGAAACCTAAACTCAGGAGCTAATTTTGGGTAAGCTAATGCATTTAAATGCTTTATATCAATCACAAACATCTAATATATATATATATAATCTTGATCTGAGTGACTTAGAATATTGGTACAAGTGGGCACATTTGCACACAAAGAGAATGCCAACTAGAATATAGTCAGCCATTTCTCTCATCTATACCAACCCTAATGAATGAAACAAAAATATAAAATAATTCCACTTAATATTTCTTTCTTCCCAAAAGGTTGCCAAACTATCTGCAGATAAAATACACTATATTTTGTATTTTTAAATACACTGAAAGAAGTGTGATTTTGAGTTTTTAAATTGTTAAAAGTCTGGGAGGAAAACAAAACAGATGTTACATATGTTTGTTCTGGTTCAACAACTTCAGGCTATATTTAAATATCCTTCTCATCTGAACAAGTTCAGTAAGAGATTTTTCTTAAAAAGCTTTGCTACAGAGTTCTAGATTCTGCAGAAAAAAATAAATTGGGTTTAGCAAATTAGTTTACACGTTAATTCACACAAGTTTCTGTTCTAGTCAAAGGTTTGGTTTACTTAAACTATTCTGGTGAAAAGTAAAAATAAATTAACAAGACCTTACCAACTATTTTCACCTATTTCAACTGCTTCTCAAATTCCACCCTGAAAACAATAACCATGACCTTACAGGGTAGGCTGTGACCACTTATGTTAAGAAAATTTACTAACTAAAGAAGGTGGTAAACACATGAGCAGAAGCATATAATGGATGAGCTGTCAGGTTTTCATCATCAATTCTGAAGTCTGGTTATGTGATGAAAATAATGTCAGTATATCAGGTTATCCCATTTTAGCCAACCACAGCAAAGCTAAGAGAGGAGAAGAAATGCTTAGGATCCACTAAATAGCATATCAAACAATGAGATGCATACCTAATGGTTAAAAATCTGGCAGCAGACAATCAACCCTAGGCAACTGTCAGAATGAACCTACGAGGATACAACAGAATATAATGGATAGCAATTATATAATTTGTAAAGCCCAAGAGGTAACTAAAAATGTCTTCAAATTAACGACTTTTTCCAATTCCAGATAATTAGAATCCCAACTTAATACATACATATATATATATATATATATATATATACAAAATGATACAGAAAAAAAATGGTGCATGAATACACTTCAATTTCTGTTTCAAGGGACACATCCACATTAATATGTTTTCCTTGCCATTACCTCTCTCCTTGCCATCACCCCCCTCCAAACTGTGAGAAATAAGAGATCTTCTTATAACATTTTCCAGTCCCAATAATTGTTTCAGCTGGATTTTAGGCATCTTGCCTATCTCTGCTCCACACCCCTTATAATACAGACTTTAAGTCTACTCAAACTTTAGATAGTTCTACTGAAGACTAATAAGAAAAATATTTATCTATATAAGACAGAAGGAAAAAAGACAAGTGTTTGATAATTAAATGCATTCTGTGGTCTTGTATTGGCTTTTGGATGAAGTAAAAAATGTCATGAAAGACACTGGGACAACCGTAAAATCTGAATATAAACTGTATATTACATATTAGATAACAATATATCAAACCTGAGTTTGCTAATTAAACTGTTGTCATATAATCTTCTTAGGCAACATAAGCTAAAAGTATTCTTTGATCAAATGGACAGGGTATCTACAACTTACTCTTAAAGGATTCCTAAATAATGTTAGGATAATAAAGCAAGTATGACAAAATGTTAATGAATGTTCAATCTCAGTAAGATTACTGGAGAGTTTTTAATTATTCTTATAATTCTTCTGTAAATTTGAAATTTTTAAAATAGATTCAAATATTCTCTTTCATTTTGGTTAGTAAATAATATCCCCAGAATCTTCTAGTCTCTAAGATCACGTGTCTTCTTCAGAGCTTCTCCTGTTCTCTAAAAGTAGGTAGTGTTTCCCAAGGTCCTGGCTTGATCCTCTTAGCCTACTCTGCTACTTCTTGGCAATCTCAGCCTTTTCTAAAGCTCGAACTCTAAAAAAATAATAGCAATAGTAATAACAATAATGAAACAAATAAATAAATGGTCTTCAATCTCTTCTAGCCTTAGCTTCTCTAACAGGTCTGCAGCTCTAGTTATACCTTGAGTATTTCCACCTTGATTTTCCACCAGCTCAACTCATCCAAAAGTAACTAAAACTAAGAAGCTCATTATTATTTTCTCCTTCCCACACCAATTCTTTCACTAATATTTCCTAACAGTACCACCATTCCCTCAGTCCATTAGGTTTGAGACTCTGGAATCAAATTTGACTGCTTTTCCCTGGCATATCCCTTGAGTTGTAACATCACATAATTCCTATCTTCTGACAACTGATCTTTCCTCATCTTGATTCCCTCATTCAGGTCTTCATTACATTTCTATTATCTCTGATCTCTGTCCAATCAAATATCTCTTCTCTGTTGTCTTCAAATGATTTGTGCACCAAATTTAACCATCCTTATCACATATGACCTGTACTTTCACAGTGGCTGAATTCCTCTAACTGGAATTTTCGCTTTCCCTCAGGTCTTTAACTCTTGATGACCAAATTCTATGCACCTTTCAGGTTCCAACTCAAAAGGCCACTTCCTAAAGAAGCTTTGACCAATACTTCCAGGCTATACTTGAGAGACATAAAATGTCTGAATTTTAAATGACAACACTTTCAATCATGTGATGTCGTTCTTCCATATCTTTTCCCTATTAAGACCCAGCTCATTGTTTTTCCTATTGTGACCGCCCCCCCCTTAATTACCTCTGATATGGGATTCTTTCCTAAGAGTTTGCCAGTCTTTCATTCATTAAGCAAATACACAGCTCTTTGAGGTTTTCATTAGCCTACTACATGCCCAACATGGAGCTCAACAAAGGGCTTAAACTGAGATGAAGACCTGAGGGAGACTGAGTCAAGTACTTAACCAAATGAGCCACCCAGGCACCCTATTTCAGGTTTTCTGATAATCATGGCCAACAATGAAAAAACAAGGAGCTCAATTCCAATGTTTTTCTTATCTCTTCTTTCCCATTTAGAACTAAGTGTGTGTGTGTGGGGGGGGGGGGGGGATAATTCTACAGAATAAGGATTTTAAAAATAATTGGCTTTAAGCCTCATTCAAGGTCATCATTCCTGACATAGCCAGGAAGAAAATTATTAATTGTATTAATATTAATTTGTAGTGATGACAAGACTATTTTGTAGGAATGCATCTACTTGTAGAAAGTAAGCTCAAAGCCTCTGTTGAAATATCCCCTGGCTGTCCAGGTAGAGTTTCTAGTTACCTTTGTATTTAGAGTAACTATCCTATACAAATAGGGTACAATAAATCTGTCACTATCTTTTCCTCTTTTTTCTACTTATAAAAAGATTGCCTAAAATTACATTAGCTTTTTTGACAGGCCTGTCACTTGCTAATCAATATCACTTGCTGATCAATACTGTAAAACACAGGCAACTAATACATGTTAGGTATTTTTTCATTCTGACCTAAATTTCAACTTTCCTGAATTTACATACAAGGTCTGCCAATTTCTCAATCTCTTCACATGCTTCAGATTGTTAAATTTATAAATGCTATCATCCAAGAATAGCTGTAACTTCCTACTTTAATGTCTGGATATTTTATAAGCATGTCCTTAGATTTTTATATAAATCTGAGATCCAGTCCTACAAGGTGACAGGTCACTAAAACTGTCCTCTAACATCATCATGTCTCTAATTATCTTCTACTGGGTGTCTGTAACTGGAATAGGTCAAAATGTAATCACATAATAAATTATGTAAGTACTAAAGGACGAATTATTAGAGAATATGTTTGGGGTGCTTACAAAAATAGTTCAGGTTCATATCATCCTCAAGGTACTTATAATAAAACATCACCTAATAAGGAGAGAATATTTAACTAGTAACAGTCTCCAAAAAAGCAATTCACTATGGCGATTCTTCAAAATTATGTACTGTTGACCTTATAACAACATAGGTTTGGACTGGTTGGGTCCAGATAAATACAGACACAAAATAAGGAGCTTACAATATTGTGTCTGAGCTGGGTCTTGGTTACACAGGTGTATTCAGTTTGAGGTATACATTTATAAATTGTGTACCTTTCTGATACAAATTATACTTCAATAAAAATATTTTTAAGTCTTATCACTGAGCTTCCAAAAACTAGATTAACCCAACCTTCTAGGCAGATGAATAAAACAAATTATCTCATACAAGCAGCTTATTTCTGATTTACTAACTTCAAAAATGAAATTTCATAGGATCAATTATAGAAAATACTGAATACTTGTTTTCTAACACAAAATAGCTTGATTTAAAGAAGAACTTTAAAAAATCCAGTAATTCTTAAACTACATTATAGATTAAGTGAATAATCACTATAAAAAATAAAACATCTTCACTGAAATCAGGTATCTAGTAAAAAGACCATAAACTTAGACATTCATTTTAAGTTAATAATAACCATGTGCACTACTTTCCTTATTCGTTATCTCTTTAAAGAGTGGTGCTATCATAAAGAAGGACAAGCCAACTCACAGGGATAGCACACCCAGCAACTGTTACTCTCATTTGTTAACTACACTTATGCATTTTCTTCATTAAGGCAGAAATACTGCAAGCGTTTATCAACGAAGTTTAAATCCTGACAGATTACCCGGTTTCTTCCTTTAGTCTACCTGAGCAAAAGTTTCTTCCTCCCTAATATTCTTTTACCTTACTGACCTGCTATATACAAGAGGGTAAATTTGTTTGCTATAAATTCTTACCCTCAGCTTTTTTTTTTTTTTTTTTTCCAGACAAAGGACTCCCAACAAGAGCCTGTTCCCCAGGCTCTTTCCTAAGTAAAATAAGTTTCTAAACTTCTAATTTTGTCGCTGTTAACAAAGCAATGCCAATAATTAAGTTTGGGACTGTTCTTTAAAGAAGTAGAAAGTCAAAATTTAAAGTTATTACTCTGAAATGCCAATAGGCTAGACTATCACTAAGTATCACTATAGTAAGATAATCTCCAGAAAGCTAATTATGACAGCTACATTATTCAGTTTAATAAACCATCAATGCAAACATTCTGCACTTCCTAAGGAAGGGTTGTATTATTTTTGAGCTATCAGTATCATTTGTCCTTTTATTTGGAATAAGAGGTGTCCTTTTATTTGGAGTAAGATGGTTTCAGCTTGATTGATTCCCTGAATACTCTGCAAATGACAAACTGGGAAGACAGAGAACAATGATGGCACCTACAGGAAAAGGGAAAGGCAGGCTTGACAGTAGCTTCAATTTTAGTACAGTAACTGAATAAAGCATTGGCTATCAATGGAAAGAGAATTTCTAAATACAGGCAGAAGCAAATGGGTGGAAAACTTGTCAACTTGCTAATTCTAATTTAAATAGGGAAGGAAACAAAGGAGCCATTAGGGACCTCTGAGTCAATGTGAGGAAAGGTATATTAATTACTTGTATTTTGATTAAAAGATACTCTGCTAGAAGAATTCTGAAAAAAAAAAAAAAAAAATTCCAGTCTTTCAAGTAAAGCAAAACCAAGGATCTTCAGCTATTTAGGGCAGGTTTAATGAAAACTGGCACAGGGCTTAAAAGCTGTCTACTGAAAATGAGTTCCATGATTTCATAAATAAGAGCCTGAAATATAGTATATGTCCATACTGATAAGCAATTTTTATACCTCAAACTAAGTAGATAATGTAAAGGATTTACAGTCCCTTAAGCTCTTGAATGGTTCTGTTCAATAGAATCATTCCTGCAAAATACATACTTGCCAAATTAGTAAAATTGGTTTAAAAACCCTTAATTTATAACAGTAAAAAAATGAACAAGGCAATTTGGTGAAATCTAACACAAACATAGTCAGGAGAAGTTATATTTAATATTTTTAAAAGTTTAACACAAACCTTCAACCCTGTCTGCAATGAAAAAGAATGTATCGTCGATAATACTTTATTTGCTAATATAATTACTAAAAAGTCTGTAGTAGATATTGGCCAACTGAGGTCATACAGTTAGAACTATTAAAGCTAACCTACTGCTCCTATCAATTGAAACAATTTTAAGTTTTATCTTATTTAAGTAATCTCTATACCCAGCCTGGGGCTTGACTCATGACCCCGAGATCAAGAGTCACACGCTCTACCAACTGAGCTAGCTAGGTATCCCTCTAATGAAAATTTAATAAGCTAGGTGCCAAGTTAAAAGGAAACCACTAGTATTGGGTTGGACCTGTCACTTTAGTACCAAAGGGCCAACTTATAGTGCAGAATGGCTGATCTAGAATAGAAGTTCTGATTATAGTTTGGCATTAACGTACTATTAACAAACTATTAATGGTTTTGGCTCTGGATAACAGGCTTCAAGGAGAAGAGAAAATACATTCAACCAATGAGAAACTACAGATACAGCAACTTGCCTCCATTTCTGATACCTTAAATACTTCTGTATCTAGAAAAGAAAACAGATAAGGAGTATTTGGCTGTAACAACAAATGATGAGTAGGCAACTTCTATGGTTGTTTTATTATGAAACAAAAACCTTTAATATTAGGTCAAAATTACAAAAAATAAAACATCTTTCTACATTGTCCTGATGAAAATAAGAGCTCTTACTAATAATGGTATCGTGGTAGCTTACAAAATTTAGCTATTTGAAATAAATTACCATACAACCAATACTATTTCTTATTACATTTCTAAACAGAATATTATTTTTCCTTTTTCTAATGGGAAAGTAGGGATCCCTGGGTGGCACAGCGGTTTGGCGCCTGCCTTTAGCCCAGGGCGCGATCCTGGAGACCCGGGATCGAATCCCACATCGGACTCCCGGTGCATGGAGCCTGCTTCTTCCTCTGCCTATGTCTCTGCCCCTCTCTCTCTATCATAAATAAATAAATAAAATAAAATAAAATAAAATAAAATAAAATAAAATAAAATAAAAAAAAAAGGAAAGTACAACCCAAAGTACTCACCCTGGCTACACTGGATAAGCCTTTTGAATGACTGAACTTTCATGCTTGTTTCATGCCACAATTTACATTTATGTCTTAATTTACATTGATACAGCTATATAATTTCAAAATTGAAGTTATAAACATTGTACTATAAATTTTAGAAGTTCTTGCTCTGTAAGTAACTGTTTTAAAACATTTTCAGTTAAGGAACATTCACTGAAAAGATGTTTTGTTAGAAAATCTCTTTAGAGTAACACACAAGCAAATCAAGCCTAAGAATTAAAAGACTGTTACCATTTGTAGGCAATATAAACCATGTCTGAACATGACATGTACATGCACTTAGCAATACTCTTTTCTAATGAAAGAGATGGAGTTAAGTCCATGAGTAGTATCCAAACTATGCCAGAGGACACAAATGCGTTGCCAGGCAGAGTTAAAAGAATCTAACGAAGCTTTGTGTGAATTTTTAAAATAGCGTTTGTGCTTGTTCTATTAATTAAAGACAGAATGATGGAGCACTGATAAATATTCAGCAAAATAACTGAACAGAGCATATACTACTTAAAATGTGTGTTAAGCAGAAAGATAAACCAAATTATCTTTTGCTATAAATGAACTCTTAAGACTTTATATTTTAAAAAGTTAAAAACAAAATGTATATAGCATTTCTAAGAGAAAAACTGTTTTAGGGGTTTACAAAACAGTAAAGTAGGCAGGTCTAGGGAATCTAACAAACAAGCTTGATGTTAGTTTCTCAACAGGATTCAACAATGACTGTTTTTGATAACTTGGTCTTGTAATTTCTCCAATTTCTTAATATGAAATAACATTTTGCTTTGAGTCACTAAGGCATTTACAGAGAAAGCATATAAAATAGGACAAAAGTAAATTAACTGTAGTTTATTTTACAGAATATATTTTTACACTAAAATATACAAGGATAAGTGGATATTTCATATAATAAAATTCAATAGAATCTGTAAATCCTTCAAAAAAGTAAATATAGTTAAAAGTGAAGTAAAAAGAAAAGTATGTTTATATTCTATTTAAAATATAGATTGTTCTTTTGGTTTATTTTGCTGCTTTGTCCCATGCTAGATATCGCATGATTTCCCCCCCTAAAATGACATATAAAGTTTAGGTTTAATGATGAGAAACCAGTACAGTGCAAAGCAATTCATGCATACACTTTTGTATGTATGCATTCCATATGTAAGTATTCATACCTATCCCAGAGGTTCTTTGATTCCTGAAACGTGTTCAAATGGAACGCTTGGTAGAAAGCAGTTGAAGGATTCCTGTGAGATCCAAGAATCAAATGGAAATGAGGTTGAGAAAGTACAGTAAAATCACTACTTTTCAAAAAAAGATGGAAGATTTTAGATTTCTAATATTGTGTAACAGCTTTAATAAAAAAAAAAAAAACTACATAAAAGCTTGCTTAAAAACATTTTGAAAGAAATTAAAAAACCGAATGAAATCCAGCTGACCCTCACAATAATTCAGGATTATGGTTCTAGAAGAAAGGGTTTAATACAGATAAAATAACATCCAATTATGTGTGTGCGCCTATGTTTATATTCATGTGAATGGGACCAGTGCATACTACTCTGTATCAGATGCCTTTATAAGTCTCTAAACATTTAGCAGTTTAGCAAAGCTGTTCCCAGGTATGATATTCATGTAAAATAAATTAAGCTACTACATCTTCATAATATAAAAATTCAGATCTATTTGATAGGGTTTGATGATGAACAATTGAGTCCTTTTCTGGGATGAACTTGATAGGATTTCTACCTTCATAATCCATTTATTTACATGTGGTTTCTCTGGATTAGGGCAAAACATGGCACAGCAATTATATGACAGCTTTCTAATTTCTTGCATTAGTAATGCCCCTTTAAGAGGTAAAAGCTCCCACATCTTAATCACCATCTATTTCTACCATTCCCTAGAGACACACTCCCTAGGGCTATAACCATAGAATCTTAACTGATGGGCTCATCCTGGCAAGCTCCCAGCCTTCATGATTCACCTCACAGCTCTGGAGTAGTTTCTTAGGGACTACTAACTAACCTTTTGACAAACCTGCTTTCTAATAGCTCCCCGTCTACCTCAGCATATTCCCGTAGTTCCCCAACTCCAATCTATACAACACTAGGGAGCTAACAAAAACTTGTCACATTACCTCTAAAATCCTTGACCCATGCTATAGCCAACTAACAGCAAGTTAAGAACACAAGTGCTTATTACATACCAGACATTATTCTGATTGTTTTACATTTATTAATGCAATTCTACAACAACCCTAAGTGGTAGGTGTTATTATTGTTCCCATCTCATCAATAAGGAAACAGATCAGATAGAAGTTACTTGACTGATGACACAGAGCTAGTAGGTAACAATCTGGTCCTAGAGTTTATGCTCTTAAACCACTATGCTAAACATACAGTAGAGTTCAATATTAACCTCTCCAGGTTTGTCTCTTTATCAGTTAAATGGTGATATTATGATCTAAACCTTGCAGGGTGGTTAAGGAACTGAGACTATATATAAAGCTCCCTGTATATATAATCAATGGCCAACAAATAATGGCTATTATTTTATCACCAAAATGAAGTTCAAATACAACATGGCAATTCTGAGACCCTCACAAGCACCTTAAGACAGTCTCTACTTTACTAGTACAATAAGAAAACAATTTCCAAATTCTACTGGAATACCAATCAAGTGTCAATGATCAACAAGCAGAACAAATGCTCAATAAATTCCATGATTTCAAAATTCAGATTAGCCTTACTGTATCATTCATCTACTGAGTTTTTTAAAAATACATTTTTTAAAAGGCGTTTTTTATTTTAACACTAGGGTACCTCTTAGATGATCCAAAATTAGGAAAGGCAGACAAGACACTAGAAGCCAGAGTATCACCAAAGCAACTGCTTTAATTGGCATCTTCAGTGTATGTATTTCTCTTTGCCTGCTCTATCTACTTTAAACTCCTTTCTATTCTTTTAACTCTTTCTCTATTTTTCTCTAGACTAGGTCCAAGACCTACTAATATCAAGGATTAAGAGGCTGCTAACTACTATTTAACAGCTTGGATCCTCTCAAGATATATTTGTCAGGCCCTTTTCTCTCCACTGTACTTACTTGGAAATCAGTCTAACAAATTAAATCAGAGACAACTGAACCAACTGAAAACTCGATTGGCATTTTTTTTTTTTTTTTTTAAATACCAGGCTTACCCGGGACCATATGACAAGTTTGCTACTCACAAAGGTCTATTTGAAGACCTTGGATTTAAAACAGAGTAACTCAAAGAGGAAAGTACTAAATATGAGAAAATAATAAAGAGTAAACCTAGAGGTTATTCTGCAAGTCTGGAATTTAAAATTCATTAAAGAGTATTTACAATATATTTATGAGGATGACATTCTTTAAAAAAACCTTCAGATCCCCTGACTTTAGAAAAATACATACATATATATTTAATTTGAATCAAATTCATGCCAGATAAATTCATTTTAAATGAAATCATATAACTTAAGTTATGAGACTCCAGCATTTTTACAGCACAGACTCTAAAAATGAAATGTTTCTCATAAGTCAAATGTAGAAGTGAAAAAAGAACATATCTGCAGTTAGTTGTGTATCTTGGGGCAAAAAAGGAACCTATGAAATAAAATACTACAAACGAACCTAAAGTCTTCAGAACATGTCAGAACGAATAGATTTAGGTTGCAAAAGCTGGCAGTGAATCACTTTCTACATACATTCAAAATGAAGAAGCCATATGGAGTAATACAATCTATGTACTCTAGAAAAATTTAAATAGTCTAGATTCCAAAGATAAACATTTAGACAAGTCTTATAAAACATGACATTTTTGGTTTCTGGAATACTTCAGCAGGGATGTTTTCCATAAACTTGAGGGATTTCTAGCAAATAGCAACAATTACTCTCAAAATATTGATTAATAGGCATAGGTTAAACAAGTCTGTAAAACCTAGCTGATCAAGAACTTCAAAAGAGCCATTTGTAAATACTGAAGGGCTTGATCATCAAAGACTTCTGTTTTGGAATGACATAAAATTGAGGAAATTAAAAGCCCAAGGAAAACACTGTTAATGGGGATCATTTCAAGGTTACAGTCTATGTAATCTGAAGGCACCAAGTGGCAACCAACATTAATAAAAATTTATTAGAAAGATATAATGAATTTTATCCAACTTTGGTCACAAATTTCTCTTCTGCCCAAGAAATAAAATTTGAAACCAGTTTTCTAATAACATATTTGATGTCAATGTTAACTACTGATCTAAATATAAAGCCAAGAAAGCACTTCTTAGGAAGACTGAGGTGTGGTTTATTCCGAATTTATTTCAGCCACATAAATGAAAAATGAAAATGTTCTCTCATTTGTAGACATTTTTCAAAATCAATGAACAAAACATATCCTTTTCCCCTTGACTTTATATACTAAATAACCTGTCCTGTTAATTTCTGAGTACATGAAAGTAGTACATCACAGAGTGACTAGAATGTGACACATATCTACCTGCTTTGCTAAGATACTATCTTTGTAGAGTAACTGTAACAGAGGAAAAACATAGACATATACTATACCTAAAAACTAAACTACAAACATTGTGGGAGCTTAAAGGATGAGGTACATGAGCCCTGAACTCAGCAAATATTTTCTTCCCTTATGTCAAAACTCAACTTTAAAGATCTCTAAATAGAAGCCAGGGAAACACAATAAGCAGAGGAACAAGGGCCATCTCCAACATTATTATCTAAAGGATTTAAAATGATTAAAAATATCCTTTAGGTAAAGGGTTACAACACAAAATATCAGTAGCTAGAGAAGCTTTTCCTTCCTCCATCTCATAATCAGCAAATTAATAAAACAAAACTAACTCTGGAAATATCCAAAAGCACTGGCTTTGGACTCAGAAGGCCTCACTCTGAATCTATGCAATGTTACTCAATAACTATGTAATTCAAATCCTCAAAGTCTGTTTCCTTAGTCCATAAAAATGGGAGGAACACTTCCTTACAGTTGCTGAAAAGAGATTATGCATCCATAAGGCCTAACAAAATTTAAGCTTGGTTTGTATTTAATATAGGATTACAGTTTCCACATCATGCTATATAAAAATCTACTTTTGGTAGAGTATCTTAACGGATACCAAATATTCCAACATTATTAAGTACAACAATCACTGAAAAGGATAATGAAATGGTTCCAAGATACATACTACTTTAACAATAAAAGCTTCAAGAAACACCTTTAATGGCAACCATAAACTTCTGATAAAAAATAAAAAACACAACACCTCAATTTCTCACCATGACATTTAAGCCCTTCACTCTGGTTCCTGTCAAATTAATCACATCATTTCCCAAATCTGACATCTCATTCTTCCACACTGTTACACAAACTGTCATCTTCCTCTACTCAGAAAATCATCCTTTTTTTTTTTTTTTAATCAGTGACCTAACCTAAGTCACCCATTTAAAAATTCAGTCTAAGAGTTGTCTTTAAAAGAATGCACAATAACGGAATGATGCTGAGGACAGAAACTGGGTGGCTGGAGGTGCAGAGGCTTTCAGTTTATAGTCTTGTATATTTAGAGCTGTGTGAATGTATTACCTACACAGATAATAATTTTAAGCAGGAGTCAGTCTATTTCCTCCCCATACTAAATCTGGCTTTGTGTCCTAAACTGTTCTGATTAGCACCTTATATTTATTCTACCACTGTCTATAATGTATATCAAAGTACACGTTTGATAATTATTTTCATATAATCTGAGATCTTGGCAGGGCAGGATAGTCCTCATTTCTGTATCCAAGTACTTACTATTTAGAGAACACAAAGTTGAATGGCATACTGTCACTTTAAGTGTTTTCTTGGGCATTCAACCTACTTGATGAGTATCTGCAAGCTTTGTTTTTTTGGTCACATGATAGTCTGGTGGCAGGAAGGTTTAAGTTGGCAAGCTCTCTTATGAAACGCATCTAAATGTATCGAGTCATACACAGGGAACCTTAAAAATCTGCCCAAGTCTCAAATTCTAACTTTACCAATGAGGAAAACGGAGATAAAAGACTTAACCAAAGAAACGGACTAAGTGGTAGAAAAGCCAGGATTAGAACACAACTGCTATAAATCTTACATCATCATGACTTTTCTGGCCTAGAACAATGTCTCCCTTTCTCTGATTACATCCATACCATGCAATTATACTTTCAGATCAAAACTGAAGACTCTCGCTATGATTTATAGCATGTTAGGATGTGATCTGGGAGAGCAGTTTGTGGACTATGCAATTGCTAATATTTCGGTATGTGTATGCTTGCCATACATACATTATATACGAATTGTTGACAAATTATTTGTATACCTCATTTAATCCTCTCAACCTCACCAACACAAGTATTATCCTCATTTTTCATATGGGGGTAAACATGGGGTCTATAAGACTAAATAATGAGAGCTGAAGGCCAAAAAATGCTTCAGGTATATAGCATAGTTGGGACTTCAGCCCAGGCATGTCCAACTCCACTGTCTGTAACAGTCATTCACATTACACGCTAAAACATAATTAAACACTCTACTGATTCTATTTGACCAAGAGCCTCCCTCTCCTTTTTTGTTTTTCAAAAGCTAGGTAGCTCAAATACAAAGATGGGTTTTGGTTTAACTTACAAAACTATTTAGTAAAACTTATTTCTAATTCTCCCCTAGAAACTAGTTAGTTTTAAACTTTGCTTTGGGCATCTTTCATTCACAGATTAAACAATTTACTTGTTTAATAATGAAGTATTGCCTAAAACGTTAAAAATTGCATTTAAAACACACCAGCGTTACTTACAAATAATCGACATATTAATTTCAGTTTCTCTTCTATCTATACATTAATATTATTTTATCAAATTTTAGTGAAAGCTCATGGGGAAAGGAGGCTTTAAGTAATTTAACATTAGGACTTCACTTATTTGTCTTGCTTACTCCAACTAACATGGGACTTAGTGTATGTCCTACTCAATGATCTGCAGAATTTTAATGTAACCATCACATATAAACATACAACTTAATAAGAGTTCATTCTTTTTAACAAATGTTAGTAGGGTACAGAGAAATAAAACTAAGTCTAATATTGGGCTTTAAATTTGAGATGTAAGCAACCCAGAGAAGCATGAATGAAACTTAATTCAGCTGTTTAAAAGCAGAAATTATGAACATACTTTTTAGAGATATAAGCAAATAACATATCCTTAATATTATCAGCCAAATTTGAAATGTATACATTAAAATACATTATGAAAGTCATAGAACAATGTATAGGAATGATATGAATTGGTTACTGTTCCTAAATCTTTATGGAGGGGTTTTTGCCCTGAGCTATGTCAGATTGCCAGATTAAGAATGTAATAAATATTGAGTAATCTGGTATGTTCAAGAACTGCTGTGGGAAAGACCCAAATTATACCAATGATTCAGGTATGTACATTCTTTGTGGATGCAGTAATTTTATTAGACCACATAAAAGAGCAGCCTCAAATCACAAGTCCACTTGGTTTAGTATAAAGAAAAAACTAACATAAAGGATTTATTCCAAGTCAGGAATTTTGCTATTCATACCCCTTAAATACTGTCAACTATTACAAATTTTTATTAAACTCTGCTCTTCCCATTAACAAGAAATTACTTAGGGAACATCATCATTAAGGCCACATTAAAATAGACAAATCTGTTTTTATAAACCCCCTCTTCCTCATACTTAAGGAGTATTAAGAAATAAACAGTATTTGTTCAAAAAGGAAATACCTACTAGTCTAAAACAATTATTTAAAAAAGGAATTAGATGCCTTTTCTTCAGTAGTAGTAAGTGTTCCTAATTCCTTCTGAGACCCGTATTTCATGTTATTTTGCTCTATTTTCTTCTGTCTTGGTTATCTGCCATCACTCTCTACCTCCCCCTGCCCCAACTTCTGTTATTTTAGGAAAGAAAAGCCAAGATCTTTTTATATTCCCCTATCAAAACCATTCCTCCGTAAAGAGACTAATTTTGGTCTTTTTTAACCATCTGATTGTTGGGGGTGCTCTTTGTTACTAGAACACTAAAGCGCATGACTTACTTCCAATCTCTTCTGGTGCAGAGAAAGACTAAACTCTATTTCAAATTAGCAAATACCAGATCTATAAATCCAGTATCATGTTTTACTATTTCCAAAGCAGTGATATCAGAATTCTCAAAGAACAGTTTAATATTACACTTATCCTCAGGAAGTAGAAAACATATACAGCACAGTACTAGTATTATTTAAAAAAAAAAAATGACTTCTCATAAAAGCAGTTTCATTCAAGATACTCCCCCTACAAGGAAAAAATAGTGTTACTAAAATAGCTACTTAGAGTGTGCCTTACGCACACACATATAAGCCCCTACGTTTACTAAAGGTTATGCAATGTACAGCCTATAGAATTTAGTTCATAAAAACTTTTGAACAATATATAGGTCACTGCTAATAAAAAAACAAAACTAAAGCCATATTCCTACTGATACACTTTTGGACCATCAATCCTTCTGGAAATCTATAATTGCCTTTATTTAGAGCCATGTTTATGACTAAAGTATATTTTAGTAATTAGTATGGCACTCTGATGAATCCATCATTTTTCATATTAAATAATAACGCCACTCATACACAGGATTTACACTTTGATCACAAAATCCTGGGTAAGAGTACATAAGATAACATGCAGTGTGTGATTTAAACAACTGAAAAGCTGGAAGGGCAAAACTATGTCCACATTTCAATATTGATAAAGAAACATAGCTCCCAAGAAATACAGATTCACCTAAGGAGCTTTCATTTGTAAAGACTAAATGCAGTGAGACTTTCAGAGCTCTATAGTAAGTATCTATAGATTATACAATAAAGAGTGACAGTTCTGGCTCTTATACATTTACATAATCTCAATCATCAAGTTAAAAACCTGCACAAGTATGTGTGTATATATTTGAGATATACATATAATTGTATAAACAAAATTAGTAGTAATAGCACCTACCAGGGTACACCACTTAACATTCACAATTTATAATACTTAATCAGTAGTCATTAGCAAGCTACACAAATAAAGTCATTAAACAAGATATAAAGATATCTACCACTAAGGGATCCTTACAACCAGGTTTCTAACAATCCTTGGTTGTAGCTGACAGTTCACAATTGCAGCCATTCATAAGAGTTCCTGGAATGTGGCCTACAGGGTTCACATTGGTCAGCTATCTATGGAAAACGATCTGTACTGTGTTCCCTTTCCAAAAGGGCCAGTAATATTTTGCATCTCTCCCCATTTACCAAAAAGGGGTCTGTTAAGTGTGTAAGTAATTTAAACAAATTTTGTAACTTTCACTGGAAAAGTGGCTTTTTTATGAACTATATTTTCAACCATTACAATATTCTCCAGTTTATACAAAATCAGTTTAAAGAAACAACGGACTATAAGCCTTTCCAATGAGAAAGGCTAGAATAATATATAGACTTTAGAGTAATTACTAATATAGAGTCAACAGGCAGTGTTAACTGAACTTTAAAATATATTCTTGCTTTCTATATACAACCATCAGCCCTTTGAAAGGTATATTACTAAAATGTATGACTATAAAGTCCTCTTTTCAGAAAGTCTCAAAATGAAGCCTTGTATTATGGTAATGGAGCCAAAAATCACAAGATAGTTTTCAATATATCAAACTGAAGAAACTCAATCATTTGTTAATCTTCCATTTTCCTTCCTTTTCTCAAAAAACTAGTTACTAACACAGTAACTTAAAAGAGCAACTATTCACAAAATTTTAGGATCTGAAATTTGTCAATCCATTCACAAAGTCATAATTACTCAAGACCTGTCACTCCAATGTTTTATTTTGCATTTGAATGACTGCAACTAAAACTGTATGCAGATTTTAAGAAGGCAACCCCAAATCATATTAAAATTATGATTTTTGTTGGTACGTTTTCCTCAAAAATAGTCATCTCAGTAATTTTAGCATACGCCTAGAAAAACTGTTATTTAATTTCAAGCATACAACTTTAAAATTCCCTTTTACAAAGGCTTTCCATTAAAAACAAAAACAAAAAACTTTCTACTTAATGGATTTATTCCTTCACCAGGTGTGTTGGTCCAGAGACAAAATAGTCAAATGTGTAAGATTACATCTTGAAAACTAGCATGTTACATTAAAAACCAATGAAAGAGTATAACAAAAATTAGAAATGGACATTTGATAAGCAATGCAGATTTTAAAAGACTGGGTGGGGGAGGGAAGTAACACATTTAATATAGGACTGCACACACATCAAAACCCCAGCACTGGATTAACTGTTGCAATTGATAAGAACAGATACGGTTAGTATCTGTAGTTCATTCACCTTCTGAAATAAGACTCTCAAAAATGATTAACCCTTTTAATAAAGTTAAGAGGATAAATAACTGCATTTTGAGGTCATACCCTAAAGAATACATCCCAGAGTTTCCATTTGTCAACAGAGCTCTCTGCTTCATGCCATATCATCGTATTAAAGTTCTGGGGAATTTAATTACAAAGGCTGTAAACAGAGAGGTGGTGAAGAGGAGAGAAAATACATTCTTCATTTATAGATGTGCCTGTGTTTTATGAGGGGAGTGTGGTTTGGGAAACCACTCATCATTTCTTGAGATATGGGGGCAATGTACAATAGGAACAGAGAGGCAAGCAAATGATTATTTACCAACCCATGAGAAAAACCTGGCTTCTGGCAGCTAGAAAAGGGAAGATTATCTGTTGCCTCTTACAAAAGGTGAACAAATAAACTCAATCTGCATTTCAGATGTGCCCCTATGTGTGAAAAATGAAATATGGGAGCAGATGTAAAGAGGGATTTTTCTGAATGGCTTGTGGAATCAATTTCTTACTTGGTTAGTCCCATCCATATAAAATTTCTCAATGACTAGCTAGCTGGGCTCACTTATGGGACACGTGGTATTCTCTAAGAGTTCTCAAATGGAAAAAAGACTCCCAACAAGCAAGTCACCTACAAAAAAAGATGAACTTTGAATTACAAAAAGCAGAGAAGATGATTTCAGTGAGCATTTTTCAAACCAACAGAAGTATATAACAATAATTCAGGGCTAATTAGAAATGAAAAGTTAAGAATGTGAAGGAACTCAGAAGAAACAAGAAGAAAAAGCTTTAACAGATCTCATTGTTCTACACACCAATTATTCTAGAAACCCATAAAAACAGCTTTTAACATATCTAAAATTAACCTCGCTCAAAAGAAAAAACTCCAGCAAATAAATGCTTAACTGTAAAGTACCTGAAACCTTCTCTGTAATTTTTAAATGTAATTTTAAAGCTTTGTAACAAGTCGGTTTTTAAAAATTTGCAACGTGTGTCAAATTTTCCGGTGACATTTCCTGAAAACCACTTAAAATCCTCACTGAACCATAACCAAACATCAACTGTTGTAGAATTGGTATGGCAATACACCAATTTTCACTTAAACCATTATAGAAAGCATCCCTTAAATAGAGGGAGCCAATTATTGACATGAACACTTTTACTATAAAATTACTCTAACTTCAAGAACTGTAGCTTTTACTACTGTCAGAGTCTTATTTCATACCTCCCTTTCTATAGTAAAACAAAACAAAACAAAACAAAAAACTGATGGATGATAACACACCTTTTGCTTTAAAAAAAAAGGGGGGGGGGTCTTAACGATGTCACTGGGAAGCCTCCTGACCTTCTATGTTCTTTTATTAAAAAGGCTGGAGGACGATATGATCTTCAAAGCCAGACATGACATTTCACCACTCTCTCCAGCCTTTGCAGACACACTGGAGGAGATTCCTTACATGGATCTATCCCTATTATACGACCTCTGGTTTTCCAGAATGGGAAACTTCTAATTGTATGTCCTGGTCTCCAAACTCACACTGACAAAACTCTGCCATAAGCGTTCAGGTGTGATTGTTACCTAAGAAAATGCTATGGGGCATAATCTACCAGGTACCACCTGTAAATCGAGAAAATTAAGCTTAAACCCATCTTTCTGAATGAACAAACGTTGTATCCTTATCCAATTCAATGCTCTTAAATGACTGTGACGAGACCAATTCTCTCATCACACACCTTTACATTAGCAATCTAAAACTAACGCCTTTTCAAAAACTGACAAATCAATCTGACTAAAAACGCAATTTGTCTATTTAAAAAATGCTAAGGGCCTCAAACTGCGGGGGGGGGGGGGCGAAGAACTCTTAAGTTGCATTCTAAACTAGTGTTTGGTCAAGGGTTCCTATCAAGTATTTTAAGGAAGATTTCCATACCTGTCTTCATCGCCATCCACGGGAATAGCTATGCTGAACACAGAGGTGGCGAGACTGTTCATAGGTGTTAACTGAAGGGGGTTGGCCAGGGCATCTGCAACAGGAGGCTTCACGACAGGCTTAGTTTCAGCAATGAGAGAAAGTGGTGGTTGAGGTAGGGGTTCTGATTTTCTTCTGGTATCGTCGGCTTGCCCGACCAAAGGCTGGGTCTGAGTCTGGAACTGGCTTAGGTCAGCCTGCGGTAGACTCGTCGGTGCACTGGGTGTGCCTGGCGCTAAGGGCAGCCCACCGTGCGGGATTACGCTGCTGCTCCGGCTGACGGGCGTATGGCTGCTCAGCTGCTGCGACTGGGCCAGCGGCGCGGGGACATTTGGCATAGTAATGGAGGTGGTAGACGCACTAGGCACGCTTGGAGCGGGCGCGGCTGCAGGCACGTTTGGAACTCCGGGTAGAACGGCGTGGGGGCCGCCGGGCACGGCTGCCGGCGCCCCAC